>NW_026606157.1:2420000-2555000 GCF_029834395.1 Sorex fumeus
ATTTTGGTGGAGGACAGCATGTGGTTTTTCTTCAGGAAGTTAATTTTTCACTTAGTTTAATTTATACTGTACTGTATGTGTGGTTCCGTAATCACTGCCAAGGGACATGTAAAAACGGCTTAGATAGCAAAGTCACTGCCGAAGCTGAGAAGGGAACTTGGGTGGTGATGCTCACTGACTCCTACATGCAAAATAGGAGCTTTTTCCTGAGGTCTGAGGAGATTTGCAGGCTAGATCTTTGACTCTAGGAAATTAACAGGAAGAATAATGATGATAACTAAGATAATGATACCAGTTGAATAATTTTTTTCCCATCTGCTCTTTTTTTTTTCTTTTTGGGTCACATCCGGTGAGGCACAGGGGTTACTCCTGGCTCACGCACTCAGAAATTACTCCTGGTGGTGCTCAGGGGACCATATGCGATGCTGGGAATAGAACCCAAGTTGACTGCATGCAAGGCAAATGCCCTACCTGCTGTGCTATTGCTTTAGACCCTTCATCTGCTCTTAAAGGCTTTTTTGTCCTGCACTGGCTAAGGATATGTAGACAAACCAGGCCCTCCTGACCGTTTTCAGCACCGTGGATTCTGGTCAGCACTCAGAATTTTAAACCCTACGTCTTGGAACTACGTAGTCACAGCAGCTTTTGTCTAGAAAGAGACTGAAGACATCAAGAAGGAGCCCCTTCTCTTATGTGCTTGTATGTGAATTGCAGGAATTGTCTTCCAAACGTCTTCAGAAACTACTATTTGCCATTAGAGAAATTATTCCAAAATGGTACTTTCAGATCTATCATCTTTTAACTTTGTTCTCAGTGAGGAAAAGCAGGCATTCGCTGTTATTGACTTTTGTAAAGCTTTTATGGTTCTATATTTAATCCTGTTTATATTCTTAAAAATAAACGCATGACTGTTTTCTGTCCTAAGACGGTTTTGAACATACTGTTGTCAAAATCTGGGGTGGAAGGGTGCAATTTGGTTTTGAAAAGTGTGATATGTTTAAGAGTAGGGCTTTTTCCATCCCTTCATACTGTGCCTTCGTTCTGAGATTTTTCGTATATTGTTCCTTTCTCAATTCATGTGCTGGTTGTGAAAACTAATGAACTAAGTGGGAAAGATTTAATACAATCTGTGCAAAATTATTAGAAATAATATACTTAAATATTATGTCATGATTGATATATAGGTATAAATATGAATAATATGTGAATTGACCAAGCAGAAAATAATATGAACATTCACAAATAAACTAAATAAGCCAAGGCTTACACATGGCCAAGGTCTTTGAAGTTACCTATGTGCCACTGAAATCCCATTTTCCTGCTTCCTACCTTATCCCAGTCAGTTAAGCACCATCCCAGATTCTGTAACTACATTGTATTACTGCATACATGTGGATCATTAAAACTTTGACTCTTGAACCAAAGGGAGAGCTCAATAGGCAGAGAACTTGCCTTGCATGCAGAAGACATAGGTGCAATTCTCGGAACCACATGTTCCCCAAGCATCACAGTCACTGTTCTCCCATTGTTCATCGATTTGCTCAAGCGGGCCCAGTAACGTCTCCATTGTTAGACTTGTTACTATGTTTGGCATATTGACTACGTCATGGGTAGCTTGCCAAGCTTTGCCATGCAGGTGAGATACTCTTGGTAGCTTGCCGGACTCTCCAAAAGGGGTAGAGGAATCGAACCCAGCTTGGCCGGGCTAGCTGCTCACAAGGCAAACGCCCTACCGCTGTGCTATTGCTCCTCCCCAAGCATAGCCTGGACAAATCCTAAAGCACAGAAATGGGAACTAGCTCCTAAGCACTATGGAATACAACCCACACACTACAAATTTTTTTAGGAAAACCTGACATTTATTATTTAGTTTTTTGTTGAACTCTCTTAACATGGCACAATTAACTAGATAGTCTTTGGAGCTTATCTTTTTCTCATCAATAATACCTTTCCTAAAACACATCTACACTGCTACATATTTCAAAAATACATATTTCATATTTCACTTATTTCACATTGCATAGTATTACCTGCCATTAATAAATTTTATTTACTAGTCCTTCATAGATCATTTGGAAAATAATCTGGCATTAATCATAGAGTTGAGTATGCATATATCCTATAAACAATTCCTGAGGAAAAAACACAGCAACTCTATACCTGAGAAAAAAATTCTTGTAGATATATGCAAGAAAGATATAACTATATGTGCATAATAATGTTGTTTGTTCATTTATTACCATTTGTAATTTTTAATAATTACACACTATTAGTATTACCTATCAGAATCAGGGACATGAGCAAAATTGTTGAGTTATTATAAAGGTTCTGTGGATCAACAGATTTATTAGTTTCATGCTATCTATTCATCCAACATTCAATGAATCTACCTAACATTCAATAAATATTTTTGAAAACACCCACATATCAAACACTGTTTCATTTGTAAGGATTATAGCAGTGAAAAAAATAGGCGATGTGGCTATTATCATGGATCATTCATTCTGCTGTGGAGTATATAGACATAGAACACATAACCTAGTAGCATGTACTAGCAGAAATGGCATTATATTGGACATAGTTGTAAATCAAAATAACTTGATGGGGAATTATTGGAGTTTCTGGTTTCAGTGGTATGGGCAAGACATGTATGCATCTTGCAGAGGAGATATTTTGAGCAGAAATATCTATGGTGGCAGAAAACAAGTGTAGTCCTGATTTCAAGGAACAACATTCCTCAGTGAACTCAAGAATCATAAGATTGGAATATTTTCATTGGCTTAGAAAAGACAGCGAGGATGTCAATTTATGTGAAGTGGAATTAGTTATAGAAATGGCAAACATTGTTGGGAGGCCAAGAAGAGCCTGTGTAGGGATTTGTGACATGTTCCAAATGTCACTGCTAGACTTTGTCATTTATTTATTGATGATTTTGTAAGGGGGTTAGTTAAATGATACACTGTATGTTTTATGGAAATCATAGAGGATGATACTAGGACAAAAGAAGAAGCAGGAAGACCTCTTGGCAAAAATAACTTCCATTATAGTCGGTAAAGGAAGATTAAAAAACCAGCAGTAATATTGGCATGAAATAATCAGATAAGGGGGTATATTTTCAAAGTAGAACCAAAGGAACTGTGGACAGATTTCTTGTATATGTGTTAGAGGGACAATTCAAGAATAACTCCAAGGATTTGACCTAAACAAATGAGTTACATTATATATATATATATATACATATATATAATGTAACTCATTTGTTACATTATATATATATGAATATATATTGAATATATATTCATAGCAAGAGAGATATGAGAGAGAATTCTAGAATTAGGGGTAGGTTTAGGATGGAAAAAATAAAATTTGATTTTGTTTTTGTTATATTATGTATGACATATCTGTTAGGATTCAATTGGAGTGACAAGTCCAGTAAATATCAGATAAATTAATTTGGAATTCAATATAGAGCAGGTATTATTTGTATTTGTAAATCAAAAACAGTTGATATTTAAGTCTATTTAGTTTGTTGCTTTTGGGGGGTCACACCCAGTGATGCTCAGAGGTTACTCCTGGGTCTGCACTCAGGAATTACTCCTGGCGGTGCTTTGGGGCCTATAAGGGATGATGGGGATTGAACCGGGGTTGGCTGTGTGCAAGGCAAATGACCTACCCACTGTATTATTGCTCCAACCCCAATATTTAAATCTATTGATGAGATTGTCTACATGGTTGATATAGACAAAGAGGAAGAGACATAAAAATTATCCCTGGTAATTTTCTGATGCAACATAAGTCTGTTTTCTTCTCTCCTCCCAGTTTCTTTGCTAGTTAAGTACACTACCCTGTCCTGAGTCAGTATTGGGACATATGAAGTGTTCAATCAGAAAATAAGATGAACTTTCAAAATGCACTACATGGGCTAAGACTAACACAAGGCCAGGCCTTTGAAGTTATCTTAAAATGTATCACTACGCCTGGCTGGTCTACTGAGGTTATTTCAAACCTACTGACATTAGTTATTTCAAACCAAAATTGGAGGGCTGGAGGGGCAGTAGACATACTTGGGTGCTTGCCTGGCATGTGGCAACCCTGGTTCGATTCACAGGACTGTATGTGGTCACATCCAGAAGTGAATCTTGAGCGCAGAGATGGGAATAGTCATTCCCATCAATGCCATGTGTGGCCCAATCCTCACCCCAGATAAACAAAACAGAACAGCATTTTTATCATATTCCCAAATATATAGATAGTGTAGCATACCACAAAGCAAATTAAACCAAAATTTTCTTTCCACAGAGCCTAAGAAGAGGAAATCAGTGGAACATATTCGGCTTGGTCTCAAAAAACAAAAATCCACTTAGTAAACTGCTATTGGGACCACATGGGGAAATGGGTGGTCTTTGGGAGATATGAGTGGTCCTTGAATGCCAGCCACTACAAAACAGAGAAACTCCAAAGTGAAAGTGGAATACCAGATGATCTTTCCAGATGCAAAGTATAAAGAAACAAAGAAAAGATTAGTCACCACCCAGTGGAAACCAACTCTGAGACATGATCAATAGAGATGAGAATTTAGTGGGGGGGGGGGGGGTGAGGGGGAGGATGGGAGGAGAAAAGGAGAGAAGGTCCGTGGTGGAGAGCTTGGGTTTGTAGCATTGAGCTGTAAATGAGTGACTTCAATATTATTGGAACTGATAATACCTCAGTAATGCAAATAAGATGGGGACCTCCATCCTACAACTGCAAGGAAACGTATTCTCCCACCACCAGTGAGTGCGGAGGACACAGACATCTTTGTGAGAGGACAGCAGACTAGACCAGCACTCTGACATCAGCCGGATGGGATCCTATACGGAAAACTGATCCATACCATAGTTGGACGTTTGATTATGAAGTGGAGAGATGGTGCATTTGTGATGCTTTTCAGCCATAACATTTCCAATTATTTTATACGCAGCCCTAAAAAATGAATATAGGGTTCACAAATTTGAGTACAAACAGAATGAAGACTTTACTGACTGTACAATGCAGGGTGATCGCCATGTGATCTGGAGCAAGGTCTGGGAGCCTTCTCTCAGGAAACACTAAATGAGTAGTCCTTTATTCCTGACTGAAAGGCTAGCAATCTAAATATTCTCCATCACTTTAGAATACAGGTTTTTTTTTCTTTTTGGGTCACACCCGGCGATGCACAGGGGTTACTCCTGGCTCTGCACTCAGGAATTACTCCTGGCGGTGCTCAGGGGACTATATGGGATGTTGGGAATCAGACTCTGGTCGGCCGTGTGCAAGGCAAACGCCCTACCTGCTCTGCTATCACTCCAGCCCCTAGAACACAGTTTTTGACTTTGTAACTTTTTTCTCATAAGATAGGAATAAAGTACATTTTCTATTTTCCTAAAACTGTGAAACTTTCTAGATTCCCTAAACAGAGGCCAATCCTTGAACCTACCTACCTGCCCAGCAAAGGTCTTTGCCATCTTGTGTGAACACAAACTGTCCAATTTGCTTCCATTAGTTTTAGACCTTTTTTTCTTTTTTTTGCAGTGGCTGAACTAAGTAGTCCCAGAGAAGACTACTGGGCACCCAACGTCTCAACTATTTACACACTGACCCTTCCCAGGAAACGTTGCCAACTCCTGCCCTAGACTACTTCGCTCACACTGCTTGGGTTTTATCATTCCTTCTCAGCCTCTGTGTTAGAAATTCTTAGAAGTGAAGGAATAGGAGCTGGCAAGATAAAGTATTAAAGAGAAAGACATACCCTGTCTGGGCCTGTAATTCTGGATAAGGGGCAGGAAACGAAAGCAAAGCACAGGCTTCCCTGCTATCTGGAAGCAGAATTCCTTTGCAATGTTTATCAGTCCCTTTGGCAAAAAGAGAAGCAATGATCTATTCGTTTAAATGGAAATATTTTTGATTCTTTCCAACTTCCCCAATCACCTGCCAAATCATATCAAATAGCACAGAAAGCCAAAACTCACAGTACCTGCAGGAAAAGCAAGGATGCTCTGATGAGCACACCTCTGCCTCCAGGAGAGGGGCCCCAAATCCAGGCCAAACCCCTGTAGCCGCCAACCCTTCTTAGGCTATTTGCTTTTTTCATCTTTTATTCTTAAAGTGAAAATTTGTTTCATATTTCTAGCATTTATCAGAGAATGGGTGCTAATACAGGTGTTCTAGGAAAGGGAGGCGGTGTAAAGAGACATTTTGTAAAGTGGGTTATCCCTGGATGGTGGTCAGCTCACCTCTCCTAGTCTTTCCGACTGTGTCCTTGGAGAACAGCAGGAAGGGGCATGTGACAAGGCAGAGTACAGTGTTCGTGACCCTCTGGTGTGATTCTTCGTTAGACTTGGGATTCTGAGGACCATTACTTACCTTTTGTATCAGTGAGGAGATTTTGCTTCATTGTAATATACTTGTCCTTAGTAATTAGGGAAAAGCAAAATACACTTCTCTTATACATATACCTTCTAGCTCTAATGTTCTCTGTATTCTGATTGCCACTGGTTTGGGGTTGTGAGGTCTGTATCCCTAATCATCTGGGGTCTCTGATTAGGATATAAGACCTACGAGAATCTTCCATCCAAATGGTGCAAGAGCACTTCAAATGAGCAACCCTTCGCAGCTATGCCATGGAATTCTAATGATTACCATCTTTCCTTTGAGTGTATGTAAATTTTGTTAGCATATTTATTCACTTGTGTTTTTGATAAGTGTTATTAGCAACTTTAAAATAGTTTCTAATATCATCAAAGAAATATTTAATCAATTCCATAATTATTGTTCTATGCAGATTTTTCTCATTCATTCCATTTAGTTTTATTTATTTTAGTTTCATTTAGTTTAGTTTGGGGGCCACACCCAGTAATGCT
Source organism: Sorex fumeus (assembly GCF_029834395.1). Classification (NCBI taxonomy): domain Eukaryota; kingdom Metazoa; phylum Chordata; class Mammalia; order Eulipotyphla; family Soricidae; genus Sorex; species Sorex fumeus. Next base: position 2,426,879 of record NW_026606157.1, read on the forward strand.
CAGGGCTTACCCCTGGCTCTGTGCTCAGGGGTCACTCCTGGTAGGGCTACAAGTACCACGTGAGGTACGTGTAGGATCAAACTAGGGTCAGTTGAGTGCAGGGTGAGTGCCATCCCAGCTGTGCTATTTATCCAACTTCTTCCATTTATTTCTATTTTGGATATTATTGCTATATTTTAAACTCCATGATTCACAATACTGTGAATAGTTTGGTATTTATGTACCATTTTATGCACCAAAATATTCTAGCAGTACGCCCTCCAGCAGAGAGTCTACTTGCCCCCACCATCATCTAGGTGACCCCCTCCCCAATTCTATTCCTACGCCATCCTCCTGTGATAAACTTCCAGCTGAAGACCAGTTTTCAGCTTCTGTTGTCTTTATAATATAATAAATGCCCTTACTATTTTTCTTTTTGAATCGCACATATGAGACACATCATTCTGTTCAGTCCCTGTCCTTCTAACTTCATGCAGCATGATATTTTCCAGTTCCATGCACATAACAACACATTGTGTAATTTGATCTTTTCTTATAGGTGAGAAATATTTCATTGTTTTTATGTAACACAGTTTCTTAATGCAGTCACCTGTTCTGTGGCACTTGGATTGTTCCCGAATTTTGGCTATTGTGAATACTGCTGCAATGAATATAGCAATGCAAATGACTTTTCTGTTCTGTGGGGCAGATGCTAAGAAGTGAGATTCCTGGGTCATATGGAAGCTCAGTTCTTAAGTTTTTTTTGTAAGGTGAATACAGTGTTTTACAAAAAGATAGACCAGCTAACATTCCCAGCAGTGAGTGAAGGTACTTTTTTTTCTCACATTCATGACAACTCTGGTTGTTTTATTGGTGTTTTTTGGTCATCCCAACCTGTGTTCAGGATATACTACTGGACCTGTGCTTAAGGGCCATGCCTGGTAGTGCTCATGGGATCTTATGTAGTGCTGAGGTTTGAACCCAAGTCAGCTGCGTGCAGGGTAAATGATCTACCCAGTGTATAATCTCTGTGGCCTAACTTCTTTGTGACATGTGCTAGTCTCTACTGGTTTGAGAGGATATCTCATTGTTGTTTTGATTTGCATTTCCCCTATAAATCACGCAGATGCGGAGCATTTTTCATATACCTTTTCGTTAGTATAAGTTAGTATATTTTTGAGGAAGTTTCTGTTTATATCTCCCCTTCCTAATTTTTAATATTTTTCTACCTGTTCAGTGCTTTATATATCTTGGATATTAATGCTTTGTCAGATGAGTGGTTGGTAAATATTTTCTTTTAGTCTGCGGGTGTCTTTTTATCTTGTTCATCATTTCTTTTGTGTTGCAGAAGCTGCTCAGTTTGATATAATCCTGTTTGTTTATCCTTGCTTCTATGTGCTTGATTAATGGCATAGAATCAGTTTTGTGCATGATATTAGAAAGAGGTCTGAGTTCATTTTTTCCCTGGTGACCAATTTGTTTCCCCAACACCATTTGTTGTAGAAGCTTTCTATACTCCACTTCATACTTCTGCTCATTTAACAACAGTTACCTGTCCATATAACGGAGGATCTGTTCCTGGGCTCTCGATTCTATTCCATTTGTATGAGAGTTCTAGTACCACACTGTTTTGACTACTACAACTTTATAGTGTAGTTTGAAGATGGGAGGGTGGGGGAAACCCCCCATCACTTTACCTAGGGTTGCTTGGGCTACTGAGGGGGAGGGGCAGAAAGAGATGGTGGCTTTTATTCCATATAATTTTTAACAGCATTTACTCTATGTCTCTAATATCGTGTATATTTTACTAGAATGGCATTGAATGCGTAAGAGAATGAAGTCTGAGCAATGGTACAGAAGGTAGGACATTTGTTTTGCATGCAGCTGGTCTCTGGCATCCCATATGGTCCCCTGAGCACCACCAGAAGCAAGTCTTGAGTGCCAAGGCACAATTGTTAATGAAACTAGTTCTTTAAAATTCCTCTCTCTTCTATTTAATTATTTCCATATAAAAATCTATGGATTTCTTCATATTTATTTTATATATTGTCATTTTTGTATGAATATATTGTCTTAGCAGCTTTCTTTGAAGTTTTCAGGGTTTTCTTATTATTACTTTGCTGCAAATAGTGAGACTTTTACTTCTTTTTGACATGGATGTCCTTAATTTAACTTTCTTTCCTAATTTTTATGGCCAGAACTTGCAGTCCATATTAAATAATATTGCAAGAGTGGGAAATATTGTCTTGTGCCTAATCTTAGAGGAGAGGTTTTCAATTTTTCTAGTCTAACTATGTTGTTTTCTGTGGACTTGTGTAAATGACTTTAACTTTGGTTAAGAAAGTCCCTTTAACTTACATTTTTTAAATCATGAATGAGTGTTGGGTCTTGTCAAATTCTTTCTCTGCACCTACTAATATGATCACAATGCATTATATTCCACATATTGATATGGTATATTACACTGTTTGATTTATGTAAATTAAATAAACCATCCTTGAATTTCTGAGATGATTCCTATTTGGTTATGTTGTTTGGTCTTTTTGATGTATTTTTGGATATTATTTGTTAACATTTTGTGAAGAATATTTGCATATATGTTTATCAAGTACTCATTCATCAGATATCTAGTATTTGTTTAGTCTAGTATATGTTCACTGGATCTAGAGTATTCTGCTTATGTGATATCTCTGCTGTTGCTATCAGGGTTATGCTTGCCTTATTGAAACTGTTTGGGAGGATTCTAGTTTCTCTAATTTTCTAAAAGAGCCCGAAAAGGATTGGGAGTAAGAGTTCTTTAAAGGTTTGTGGAATTTACTAGTAAATCCATCTGGACTTGTAATTTTTTTCTTTTCTTTTTTTTTTTTGTGGGGAGACTTTTGTTTATTATTCAATTTCCTTGAGAGTAATTGGTTTACCCAGGTGCCATGTTTCCTTTTGCTTGAAACTTGCAAGATTATAGGATAAATTATAAACAATTTATCATTTCTTCTTGGTCCTCCAGTTTGGTGGCAGAAAGATGTTGGAAGGAATCCCTGATGATACTTTGAATTTCTGTGAATATCCCCCCTTTCATTTCTGATTTGGTTTACTGGGTTACCGCTCTTTGTATGTCTGAATCTTGCCAATGGTTTGTCAATCTTGTTTACTTTTTTTCAAAGAACTAACTTGACCTTTTTTTGATCTTTTGAATCTTGTTTTATTTTCCATTTCATTAATTTCTACTCTAAGTTTTATATTTCCTTTCTTCTACTTGTTTCAGGTTCCTTTCAGTGGTCTTTTTCTAGCTGCTTAAATTGTGCAGTTTTGTTATTTATGTGAGCTTTTACTTGATTCCTAATGATTGCTTGCATTGCTATAAACTCTTTCCTTAACACCACTTTTGCTGTGTCCCATATGTTTCGGCAGCTTGTATTTTCATTTTTCTTTGTTTCCAGAAATCTTTTGATGTGTTCTCTGATTTCCTCTTTGACACATTTGTTGCTCAGTAGTGAGTTGTTTAATTTCCAAGTGTTTGATTTCCCCCTCTCATTTCCCTTTGTGATTAATTTTCATTTTCAACACCTTATAGTCTAAGGGGACAGTTGATACAATTTATAACTTCTTGACTTTATGGAGGTATGTTGCTTGATTCCACATGTGGAATATCTTGGAGCATGTTCCATGTGCCCTGGAGACAAATGTGCTCTTTTGGGGAGATAAAGAGCTATATTTATGAATCCTAAGCTCATCTCTTCCATTTTCTCCATCAAAACCAATATTTTCTTGTTGATCTATCATTGGTTTAGATAAAGCAAGGCCGAAGTCTCCAATTACTGTGTTGTAGCTGTCAGTATTTTCCTTCAGGTCTGTTTGTTATTTTAATTATTTTGATGATCTGTGATTAGGTGCACAAATACTTGGGACTGTAAGTTCATCATAGTGTACATACACTTTTTCACAGTGTATATATCACCTGTCCCTTATAGCATTTTTAAACTTGAAGTATGTTTTCTGATATAAATGTGGCCATATCAGCCTTCTCTAAGATTGTTTGATTGAAATGTTATTTTCCAACTTTTGACATTGAGCATGTGTTTGACCTGACTGTTGAAACATGCCTTTTCTAGACAGCAGGAAGTTGGATTTATTTTTCTGATCCATCCGATGCTCTGGGTCTCTTGATTGGTGTATTTTGGCCATTACCATTGACTGAGATTATTGTCATGAACGATTTTTTTGCCATAACTCTGTAGAAGTTTTATGTGTTTGTGACAATTCTCTTGTCTTAATGAAACATCTTCAATGCTTCTTGCAAAGTTGGCTTCAAGACTATAAAGCTCCTTGGCTATTGCTTAACATCGAAGCTTGGCTCTGTTTTATTCCTTCAAACTTCAAATCTGAATGATAAGATCCAGACAGATAGCACCCTGGATAGGGTGCTTGCTTGCATTCAGCTCACCTGGGTTTGATCTCCAGCATACCATACGGTTCCTCAAGCCTACTAGGAGAGCTTTTTATTTGTGCAGAGTCAGGAGTAGGCCCGAACAACTGCCTTTATGGTTCAAAAGAGAAAAACAAAAATCAAATCAGAATTATATTCTGAATATTTTATGTGAGGTGTTCTGAGTATTCTTGCTGGATGTTCTTATTATTGAGCCTTTATTTTTTAATAAAACTACATTCCATCATTTTCTTCTGGCCTATAGAATCTTACTTGATCAATATATCATGCCTTTTTAAACAAAACTCTGTTTTTAACATAATTTTCTTTTTTGATCTTGCTGCTTTCAATATTCTCTCTTTGGCTTTTTCAGTTCTGATAATAATTTGTTTTATTCTATTTTTTATTTTGACTGGAGCCTTTCCGGTCTCTTAACTGTGGTTTCATGCATTCCTCAAATTCTCAGCTATGATTTTCTTTGAACGTTGATTTTTTTTAAATCAAAATTATCTTCCTATTCCTCGGGTACTGTGATGATACTTACATTGTTTCTCTTGAACTCATCCTATGAGTGTGTGTGTGCGCATGTGCTAATAACTCTTGTGTGGTATTTCTTTATAAGGAGACTTTTCCCAATTGTTTGTTGTTTTCCAGAAGCCTTCTGCATCCCATCTTGGAGTTCACTGATTTTATTTTCAGCTTCTCCTTATATAATTCCAGCATCACCCCCTCTTCCATATTCTATGTTTTTCCTTTGGAGGGTGTCATCCAGCAGTGCCCTAGGGTCCAATGATCCACTCCTGATGATCCATTGTCACAGTGTGAGACCTCACAGTTTCTACTCTTGGCCTGAAGGTGGGGAGCAGAGATCTCTTGGGCTACACCCAGTTATTGGGGGGGGGGCATGTAGTAGGGATTCAACTTGGTGTCTTGAGCATGCAAAGCTTGTGTTCTAGCCATTTGGGTTCTCTCACCAGCCCTCTATGTCTCTTTTTATAAAATAGAAGTTCTGGAGGAAGGGCAAGCTGATGATTTAATACTTGCTCATGTCCTTAAAGGGTAGGGGAGGGCATCCGGATTTGAATTCATGGATTTGTGTATTCAAGCTATGTGCTCTGCTCTTGAACTATTTCCCCAGTCTTCTCTGATGGTCTAGACTTTCAATTTTATTTTTCGAACTTTACAGAACTCATATATGCTACTCTAATAGGGATGTTTCTGTCTAATTTTGGAGTCTTTTATTTTATGGAATCTGGGAGTTTGGGTTTTCTTATTTGTTTTCAGCCTCTTATTGCATAAATCCCACGGTGTTGTTTCTTCACCTCCAAGCTCATTTTTCCTACTGTCGTCTGTCACCACTCCAGGAAAGGTGGCTGCCATTTTTGCCAGGACTATGATTGTGGTTCCTAACAGATTCTCCTGTCTCCCGGCCTGCCACTTTCTAATCTACCCTATTTTTTCAGCCGCCAGAGTGACACTAAGACAAGCAAACCTCGGTATTAAAAGTTTAGGGGTTGGTATGTCATAATTATTTTGATCTGCATCTCCCTGATGATCAGTGATGAAGAGCATTTTTTTTCATGTGCCTTTTGGCCATTTGTATTTCTTCCTTGAGAAAGTTTTTGTTCATTTCATCGCTCCATTTTCTGATGGGTTTGGATGTTTTCTTCTTGTAGAGTTCAACCAGTGCCTTATATATTCTTGATATTAACCCCTTATCAGATGGGTATGGGTGAATATCCTTTCCCATTCTGTAGATTGTCTTTGTATTCTGGTCACTGTATCTTTTTCAGTGCAGAAGCTTCTTAGTTTAATATAGTCCCATTTGTTTATCTCCGTTTCCACTTGGTTGGTCAGTGGCATGTCATTTTTGAAGATGCCTTTAGCTTCAATATTGTGGAGGGTTTTGTCAACCTTGTCTTTAAGGTACCTTATGGATTCTGGTCGGATGTTGAGGTCTTTAATCAATTTTGATCTGAATTTTGTTCATGGTGTTAAGTCGAGGTCTAAGCCCATTTTTTGCATGTGATTGTCCAGTTATGCCAGCACCATTTGTTAAGGAGGCTTTACTTGCTCTACTTCACATTTCTGGCTCTTTTATCAAAGATTAGATGTTCATACAGTTGGGGGTATATGTAGGGATAGTCCACCATTAGTCTGTAGTTCTGCCTTTGTTTCAGTACCATGCCATTTTAATTATTACCATTTTTAGTAGAGTTTGAGGTTGGGGATGGTGATTCCTCCCATCATCTTTTTTCCAAGAATTGCTTTAGCTGCTCATGGGTGTTAGAACAAGAGCAACTGGTGTTGGCATGGATGTGGAGAGAAAGGTACCCTCCTACATTGCTGGTGGGAATGCTAACTGGTTCAGCCCTTTTGGAGAACAGTATGGATGCTTCTCAAAAAATTAGAAATTGAGCTCCCATTTGACCCAGCAATACCATTCCTTGGAATATCTCCCAGAGAGGCAAAAAAACATAGTTGAAATGACATCTGCACTCCTATGTTCATTGCAGCACTGTTTACAATAGCCAGAATCTGGAAAAATAACCGAGTGCCTGAGAACAGATGGCTGGTTAAAGAAACTCTGGTACATATACACAATGGAATACTATGCAGTTGTTAAAAAAGATGGTCATGAACTTTGTATAAGTGAATCAACATGGAAAGTATCATGCTAAGTGAAATGAAATGAGCCAGAAAGAGAGAGACAGACATGGAAAGATTGCACTCATCTGTGGAACATAAAGTAACAGAATGGGGGACTAACACACAAGAATAATAGAGATAAATATCAGGAGTTTTGCTCCATAGCTTGGAAGCTGGCCTCACATGGTGGGGGAAAAGGCAGCTCAAGTAGAAAAGGGAACACCAAGTAAAGTGCGATTGGAGGACCCGCTCGGGATGGGAGATGCATGCTGAAAGTAGACTATAGATTTAACACGATGACCACTCAATACCTCTATTGAAAACCACAACACCCAACAGGAGAGAGAGAACAAAAGAGAATGCCCTGCCACAGAGGTGGGTGGTGTGGGGAGGATGGTTTGGGGGGGATGGGAGGGACACTGGGATCATTGTGGTGGAGAATGGGCACTGGTGGAGGGATGGGTATTCGATCATTGTTTGACTGAAACACAAGGACGAAAGTTTGTAAATCTGTAACTGTACCTCATGGTGATTCACTAATAAAAAATTTTAGAAAAAAGTTTAGGGGTCAGGCTGGAGCAATAGCACAGTGGGTAGGGTGGTTGCTTTGCACATGGCCAAACTGGGTTCGAGTCCCAGCATCCCATATGGTCCCTTGAGACAGGAGTAATTATTACCGCCAGGAGCAATTCCTGAGTGCAGAGCTAGGAGTAACGCCTGTGCATCACCGATTGTGACGGAAAAAGCAATTTATTTAGGTGTTTCCATGCTTAAAGGATAAGTAAACTCCTCTGCACAGTTATCATATTACCCATCTCTAGCTTTTATTTCTTCCACTTCTGCTTTTGTTCAGTGTCTAGTTGTTCTGCCTAACTCTTTCCAGAGCCAAGCGCTTATTTTCATCTGTATGCTGCTCGTGAATAGTATCTTCTAACCCAACATACTTTTTCCACTTTGTGTGGCTTTTATTCCTTCAACCCTCAGAACGGAACTAAACAAGATATCTGAAATAACTCCACATTGAAAAGTTGTGTTCCCCATAGCCTTTTAGGATCATGTTTCCCCTTAGTAACCCTTATCTGTCTTCAGTGTAATTACTTTTTAATTATTCTGTATTTCCTCATAGATGCGAAACCCATGATGGCAGGAATCAAATGAGGTATGTGTGGCATATGATGTCCCCTAACAGATATTTAGATTTTATAATTGAATGGTTATTTCAATAATTTCTGATAATTATTATTGAATGGATACTTCAAATCATAAATGCTACAATATAGGTGTTATTCTATGATATGCATACATTGGGAAAACCTTTTGTTGGAAATACAGTGGGGGTGCTTTCGTAAAAGAAAAATATTGGTGGAGTAGGTTTATCTTAAATTCTCCAAAAGAGGAACTAAACAGAGATTTCAGAAGCCGACAAAGTATACAGGCAATGTTACAAACTAGCGTCATGCCAGGAAATACAGAGTAAGGCATTATTTTGTTTGTTTGTTTTAAACTATGTTAATATAATTGGCAAGATTGAGAGCTATAGCTAGGAACAGGGGAAATTGCAGACAACTCTTCTCTGGAACTCCAGGAATGCATGATCTTGAGACAAATCACTTAATCTCGTGATGTCTCATTTCAACTATTGAGTATATAATGAATGATTATTCTTAACTACTGCATGGGGGTATTGTGAGACTTAATTTGCCAATGTTTATAGAGTGCTTCAGATTGTCTGATTAAAAGTATGAAGTATCATCATTATTATACTATAAAAGAGTAAGCGAAATTTTATTTTAATTTCATAAATATAAAATTACACCTTCTTACTTTCACTTAAAATGTAATGAAATTTCCATAAATGGTGCATGTTTGAATTTAGGTCTTGAGGCTCTCATGTTAACTGTTCTTTTACTATCTATAGATCATATCTGCATTCCTATTTTCCAGAGACTTCACAAGACTGGCTAAAATTCACTCGAAGATCACAACTCCTTTTTTGCTAAATCGCTATCCATAAGAAGTGTGGAGGATGGAAGAACCTTAGGACAACTCTGGAAGGACCTTGACTCTCTCATTAACTTAACATTTTCACTGTGGACCTGATATAGGAGCTCTGCAAGTATAAGATAATCATATTGGTATTATTATTTTTTAAAAAGCCAAAGTTGAAAAATGAATAGTGGAGGAAAGCAGATATTATGGTATAAAGTATGTTATCGGTTAAAGTGTGTTATTGCAAGCACGAAACCCTATCATTAATATTTCCCAAATAAAATTTAAAAAATAGAGTGTGATTCACTGAAAATTATGGCTAATTTAAGACATATGAGTTTTTTCCTTTGATTTTAAGTGTTTATTGCTCTCAGTTATAAATGTGGCTACTTTTCTATACAGAGAAATTGCCCCCCCCCCCCACATTCCCAACTATAATTTTGCATCCAACTACTGAAAGTCCATTGGTTCAACATTTTACTTTTTCTGGAAATCTGTACCCTGAATCTTTCTGTCCAGGTTTTTCTCTGAACCTACTGTTTCTGGAAAATTCTCTCCCTACTGCGCTTCCTTATTTCTCACAGGCTTATCTTCCTCATTTCTGACTCACTACCTGTTCCCTGGGAACCTTCCTTACAAGCACGTGTAGAAGATGAAAATTTTGAGCATATTGGCTGTCTAAAACCATTTACTGAACTACTTGGTTGATAGTTTAAGTACAGAATTTCAGCCTGAAGTAATATTCATTCAATATTTTATAGAATTTCTCCATTTTCAAATAGTTTTGCTGATGCTTTTTTTGTTTCTGGACTTCTCTATTTTTCTCTTTGGAAAGTTTAAAATAGTTTTAGTCTCAATGTTATATAAATATATGATGATGTATATGGTGAGATTCGTGCCTTCTTGTCTCGGTCAGACCAATGATGTCGTACTTGATCATTCGCGCTTGTACCATCAGGTCCTCGATGGATGCATCTGATGCTAGCGTACGTGCATTGAAAGTACAGACGATCATTTTTGTCTTCCTTCGTTGTGGCAGCCTAGGTCGGCCTTGAGATTTTGTCGGCCTCTCCTTTCTCATCCTTCTCAGTGCTGCCATGTCGGTGAAGCCTTCAGGGTCAGGTGAATGAGACCAGTTGTAGTTACTGGTTTTGGCATATCGAATACACAGCGGATAGCTTGCCAGGCTCTTCCGTGCGGGCGGAATACTCTCGGTAGCTTGCCAGTCTTTCCGAGAGGGATAGAGGCTTTTGGGGTGACCTCTAATCACCCTTGTAGGTGTTACCATATTTGAATCCTATCAAATATGGTACGACAATTCCAGAAGATGGGTATTTAGTGTCTTATGATGTGTCGTGCGACCGCTTGCGGCCGCGCGGGTCCGGAAAGCGTCCTGGAGTGTGGCAACGGCTGGGTAGTGGAAGTAGTGTCGAGAGTGGAAATCTGCCAGTGGGGTATTTATCTGGGTAGGGTGGGTCTCCTGTGCACAATTCGATCCCTGGGTGGTTGATGGAAGCAGACAGGGCAGGGTAGGGTGGGGCTCCTGATTAGAATCCCTTTGTCACCTGTTGTGGTGGGAGCAAGCAGAGAAGCTCTGTCCCTGGGTCCGCCGAGCCTGGAGTCCAAGGTCTCAGAGAGTTCCACTTATCTTGTTCTGTGGGTCTTCAGTTGTGCGTGGGTCTCGTCCGGAGCTGCCGCGCGGGTCCGGAAAGCGTCCTGGAGTGTGGCGACGGCTGGGTAGTGGAAGTAGTGTCCGTTTTCGACACTGGAGAAGAATTGTTCCTCGGAACATGCGATAAAAGAGGTGTTGGAGGCGTCGGTGTCCTTGTCAACACAAACTTGGCCAAGAGCATTGATTCATTCAAATGCCTAACAACCCGAATCGGACATTTACATTTGAATAGATGTGGCTCACTGCCTGCAGTTTCTATCTTCGTTGTCTATGCACCAACATCTCATTATGATGAAAGAGAAATCGAGAAGTTCTACATGGAGCTAGAGAAGTTCTATAAAGAAGACCACACCTTCTACAAGATCATTGTGGGTGATTTTAATGCCAAGATAGGTCCGAGAAGATCAGCTGAAGAACTTCACATCGGGACCCATGGCCTAGAATGGAACGAACAGGGTGAGAGACTGTCAGAGTTCATCATGTCGACCAAGACCATCCATGGTAACTCACAGTTCCAGAAGGCAGAATCTAAACGATGGACATGGGAGTCTCCCGGTGGACGATTCCACAACGAAATAGACCACATCATATTCAATCGACGGTTTTGCCTGACTGATGTCGCTGTTGTCCCAAAATTTCGAACGGGATTGGACCACTGTCTCCTTCGTGCAAAATTCTACTTCACAGTGCGGGGAGAAAGGGCTGCAAAGTTCAAAAAGAGAACTCCCAGAATGACCACCAACTGGGAACTCTTTGGTACTATTGCGGCAACATGGGAAGATGCCATTGTTGACAACATTGACGAGGAATACGATCGACTGGTTCAGCACCTCCATGAATGTGCGAGGAATGCCAAGAGAGAGATAGCCACAAAAAGTCGCCTATCTTCGAAAACTCTTGAGCTAATTCGCCAGCGTGGTTTGGCGCATGCCTCAGGCAACCGCAAGCTAACGTCCGAGCTTGCAAAGCAGTGCAGAGATGCGATCAAGGAAGACCTCAAAGAGAGAAGAGCAGAAGTACTGGTAGATGCAGCAGAAGCCGGGAAAAGTATTCGTAAGGCCCGCCTGTCCTTCGCCAACTATAAGACCAAGATGACTGCCCTCCGACGTCCTGATGGATCCATCACATCCTCCAGAACGGCAATGGAGAAGATTATCCATGACTTCTACTCAAATCTCTTCGATAGCCACGTCCACTTGCCAACATACCAAATTCCACAGGATGGGTATGTTGTTCCCAACGTTCTCCCCTCCGAAATCCAACACGCCATTTCGTTGGTAAAGAAACAAACAGCACCCGGCCCAGACAAGGTCAGACCTGAACACCTGAAGAACCTGCCGTCAGTACTCATCAATACACTGGCTCGGCTCTTCACTCGCTACCTGTCTGAATGCAAGGTTCCGTCCCAATGGAAAACCAGCAGGACCGTACTACTGTTCAAGAAGGGAGACATCCATGACATTGGCAACTATCGCCGATCTGCCTATTGTCTGTCATCTACAAGTTGTTCACTCGAGTCATCCTGAATAGGATTGGCAGAACATTAGATGAAGGACAACCATGCGAGCAAGCAGGGTTCCGCAAAGGATTCAGCACCATCGACCATATCCACACGATAACCAAGCTCATTGAGATTTCTCGGGAGTTCAAGATGCCGCTCTGCTTAACGTTCATTGATTTAAAGAAGGCCTTTGATTCTGTTGAGACGGAAGCGGTCATTGAAGCCCTAGCCAATCAGGGCATTCAAGCCCAATACATCAGGATCCTCCGTGAGCTGTATTGCGGATTCACTACCAGGATCTCACCATTCTACAAAGAAGTGATCGTTGATGTCAAGAGAGGGGTGCGGCAGGGTGATACCATTTCACCGAAACTCTTCAGTGCCACCCTCGAGAACGTCATGCGACGACTGGAATGGGAAGGAATGGGAGTGAAGATAGATGGTCGGCAATTACACCACCTCCGCTTTGCTGATGACATTGTTTTAATAACACCAAACATCAGCCAAGCGGCACAAATGCTGGCCGACTTTGACCGTGAGTGTGGAAAGGTAGGACTACAGCTGAATCTTACGAAGACAATGTTTATGAGAAACAGCCTTGTTCCTGACGCCCCATTCGTTCTCAATGTAACGACCATCTCCGAATGCAACAGCTATGTGTACCTAGGTCGAGAGGTCAACATGAGAAATGACCTGGCACCCGAGCTGCGCAGGAGGAAGAGAGCGGCTTGGAACGCCTTCAAGAACGTCGAAGAAATAGCTAAGAGGACGAAGAACCTCCGGCTCCGGGCACATCTCTTTGATTCCACTGTTCTTCCTGCATTAACATATGCCTCAGAGACCTGGGCCCTACGCAAACAAGATGAGAACGCTATTCAGGTCTCCCAAAGAAGAATAGAAAGAGCTATGCTTGGAATATCACGTTTCACTCAAATGAGAGAAAGAATCCGGAGTTCTGACATCCGTCTACGATCAAGGATCAGGGACGCTGTCTCATTTGCCAAGGTGTCGAAAATCAGATGGGCTGGTCACGTAATGAGATTTAAAGACGACCGTTGGACTAGAGCTGTTACTGATTGGATTCCACGGGATGGCAAAAGACCGCGTGGCCGCCCACCTACCAGATGGTCAGACTTCTTCGTCAAGATCATGAACGATCGGTTTGAGGCCCTTCATGTTCCCGGAGCGAACAGATGCCATTGGGCTACACTAGCACGCGACAGGGACAAATGGAGACATTACTGGTGCCCGCTCGAGCAAATCGACGACTAACGGGAAGTTAAGTGATTAAGTGAAGTGATGTATATGGGTGAGATTTTTTTATTTATTGTGTTTGACACCTCATTGTGTAAGTTGTAGTCTTTGTTTCTGTTTATAGTTTGTTTAAATTGTTCATTTCATAATTTACTTTTTTTTCCTTTCTGAAATTCTTATTACTATATATTGGAACTCTGAATATCTTCTTCTTTATTCCTTATCTCTTTCTTGGTGGATTCCTTCAGTTGTCTCTTATTATTCAGAATAAACAGTTTCTCAGTGATATTTTCCAACTCTAACTTGTTTTGAATTTCATACTCTATCTTGAGTAAACAAGGAATATATAATTTTTGTTTAGTTGCTTCTATATAACTGCATTTCAATTTTTGACTTATATTACATCTTCTTAGTATATATACAATATGTATGTTTTTGTATAGACACATATGTATACATCTGCAAATGTAAAGTAGCACTGTAGCACTGTCCTCCCGCTGTTCATCAATTTGCTCGAGTGGGCATCAGTAATATTTCCATTTCGAGACTTGTTTCTGTGTTTGGCATATCAAATACATGACGGGTAGCTTTCCATGCTTTGCTGTGCAGGGGGAATACTCTCGGTAACTTTCTGGGTTCTCTGAGAGGGGCAGAGGAATTGAACCTGGGTTGGCTGCATGCAAGGCAAACTCCCTACCTGCTGTGCTATTGTATATTTTAATATTTGTATGTATATTAATATTTATAATGTCTTATATAGTATATTCCATACCTCTTAACCTCAGAAACTCATAAATATTTTTAAAAGTTAATATGCTAATAACATTTAGTATATTAGAAATACTTAAGATATTTATTCATTTAAAACATTAATAATAAATCAATTGGGTTTTAACATATATTGCTTATGAGTATTATAATTCATAAAATAAAAAATAACTTAGAAGAGTGGCCATATATGTAACACACATATTTATATGCACGGGAATATAAAAACGTACATGCTTGTTTAGTTCTACGAGGTCTGGCTTAATATAAGACAAATGGATTTACACTTCTGTCTTCATACTAAATGTGTTATGATATCACATATTTCATAGTCCCTAAAATCGTTGCACTCATAAGAGTGTGTGAGTAAAAAAAGAAGTTTCTTGGTTTTCTGGTCATTTTTTCCCCACATTTTCCTAAGGGCTCTCTTTCTCTATTTTGGTTTGCTTGTTTTGTTTAAATTTTGTCTTTCTGTTAGGGGCTTCCTTCAACATCTGTTAACAGTTTATTGACAGCCTACATTTAAGAATAAAATGCTGATCTTGGCAGGATGCTGTCTGGAGGAATAGTTGCTAACCAGTAAATTTATCCTAAGGCAGAGGCTTTCATTCTGATTACATGCAATGTCCACTGTTTGTTTTATTTTTAAGGCAACTATTTTCTAGATTTGCACAAACTCCTTTGCAATGAAAACATGGCCAGTATAATTTACCTATAGGTATAATTTCATCAAGAAGATTGTCATAACTATAATGTAAAAAAAGGGAAAATAATTTATAATAATCTATGAGCATTTAAAGAGGTAGATCATGAGACAAGTTTCTCTTCTATATTCTTCCTGTACCCTGGAGACTTGAATTAGTTTTCAACTGGTCCATACTTATAGACTCCAAAGGGGACAACTGTACATACAGACAAATATAGGTGTGTTGGTCAATAGTATTGATATCTTAAATACCCCGAGGAGTGTTGTTTCTGGAAATGTGATTTATTTTTATTTATTTAATTTGGTTTGGGGCTACATATTATGGTGGTCAGGACTTACTTTTATCTCTGTGCCCATGGATCATACCTGGCAGTGCTTGGGGTGTTACACCGGGTCACAGGGAACAAACTCAAGTTAGCCACATGTAAAGTAAGTGATTTCTGTGCTCTTTGGTCCAAAATACGAGTTTATGTTATAGTGAAAAATGCTTAAATGTCAAACTCAGAAAAATGTTATTTTGATTCAATTTATAATTGTGTCCCTGAAAAATTCAACTTCTGTATAAGATGTGACAAGATAAATTGCATGTATATGTGAAATATGGGCTGGAGCAATAGCACAGTGGTAGGGCGTTTGCCTTGCATGCGGTTGACCTGGCTGACCCAAGTTCGATTCCTCCGCCCCTCTTGGAGAGCCCAGCAAGCTACCAAGAGTATCTTGCCCGCATGGCAAAGCCTGGCAAGCTACCCGTGATGTATTCGATATGCCAAATACAGTAACAAGTCTCACAATGGAGACGTTACTGGGCTCGCTCAAGCAAATCGATGAACAATGAGAGGACAGTGACAGGACAGTGACAGTGCTAAAAAAAAAATCTATGCAACAATCTAAAAATTTCCAATCAATGCTTCAAGAATCTTTGTTCTGAGGGAGCCAGATCAAGAGCCAGAGTTTTATATAAAGAATCTTATAGCCTAGTTCACTTGTCATTTCTTTTGTTCACAAACAGTCTCCCTCCAAGACCTGTGTGCAGTTCCTTAAAATTCTATATTCAGGTATGTGAGAAAATGAGAAACTGGGATATAGACTTCGTGAAATGTGTTAATACTTGAAAGGCCTTAATCATGAACTTCCAGAATATATTTAAGAGTCCAGCTGCCTTTATTTTTATTTCATTTTTATTTTGTCTCATTTTGAGTTCACACTTCATGGTACCCAGGACTTACTCCTGGCTCTGTGCACAGGGATCACGCCTGGTAATGCTCACTGGATTATATGTTGTGAGGGAAATTGAACCTGAATCAGCCATGTGTAAGGCAAGTGCCTTACTCCAGAACTATCTTCCTTTTTCTGTATTTAAACACTGGTTTATCAAGTTGTTCATAATATAGTTATTAAGGGCATTCAATATTTCAGCACCAATCCCATTAGAATCATCCTCCTTCCACCATTGTCCCAATTTTCCCAACTACTCTCCAAGCCTACCCTCTTAGCAGGCATAAAATAATTTATTTAATATTGCCAGTTACAACTAAATGGCTAATGGGATTATCAAAAAATACTCTAGCAAATGGAAATTTGTGGAAATGATTGTATCTTACCATGGGGTCATTACGTCCTTGTCTGGGGGTTTGCTAAAATATTTGTTGCTAGTTGAACCTTCTACATTTTTGTTCTTGCTTACTGAATTTAGTTGGCTTCTATGTTACCTTTCTATCTAATTTTATGTACTCCTACTAGAGTGTCAGTATTATAGAATCCGGAGGTGTTCTTTGGCTGCATATGCTACCACGTGCCCCAGAAACTTCAGGATTTGTAGAACTGGGTTGGTGAGTTTACAAGGACCCTTTATTTCTTAATATACTTTAAAAATTATTGCCATACCCAACTCCTTGCTCCAAGGTTGCTCATGGAAGCCTTTCTCTCTCTCTCTCCTCATATAAGTTGGTAAACTACAGGGAATTCTACCTTCAGAAAGTGCAAGGTGGAATTCCAATAATTCAAATATAGTGATAAAAAATACACAAAGTTATAAAGGGAATTCAGTTTTAAAAAGGATCATGTAAAAGGCATCAAATTTTTCAAGAAAAAGCTAAATTTACTCTTAACATTATGATTACTAATGGACCAATTACACATAAATAGGGCGCAGCTAATTTCACTGTGATTGTAAGATAGTGTTATTTTTGCTGTTGGTTGAATGCCTTCCTCTCACTCTCTTAAGCCTGGTTTTAAGTTTCTGTTCCTATCAGGAGTTCCTGTGAGAAACACACGAAGTTCTGACTTCATCGGCTTCCCTTTTTTTCAGGCCTCATCTTTGCCTTATGTGATTTCTGAATGCAGTTTTTCACTTCCTGCCCAGAAGATATTTTATGAACTCAGAAAGGAGGTGAGCATAGCTTAACATTCTGCATTACTCTCATGAAAAGTGAGGGAATGTGGTACTCTTTATGTCTATCTCATACCACACTGGAAAATTTTGAGTCAAATTTGAGAAAAAAATATATAAAGGCACACAATATTTGCTGATCATGAAACCAACAGAACTGTAAAGGAGTATAACTATTCTTACAGTTAATAATAGATTTTTTTTGGAAAAAAAGATACTATCTCTTTAATTCTTCTCTACTTGGTATAGAAAAGAACAACCTATGAAATTATACACATATTTCATACTCATATATCTTTATCTAAAATCAAAATTGTATACTTCTTTTATAGGGTACTTCATTATAGCAATAATGTGCCTTGCTGTTTTACAGTACATATTTTTATCTACATAATAACAATATAATCTAGAATAACATTTCAAATATTAGTCAACAAGTTATTTGGCCTATGCTATGTCAAAAATGAAAAATGCAATGCTTTTATCAAATTGACTATCATTATAAACAAAAGAAAATAGAAGTGCTTGAATTGAACAAATGCTTTTGAATTAAGTGAATTTAACTTTTGCTAGTAGAAGTCCATATTTCTATAATATTCTTAACTTTCTGCTTTAATCACTGCCTAAGATGGAAGGAAAGATTTTTATTTCTATAAAAGAAAATAAGATTTAACATTTTATCCATGTGGTTTATTTTTTATTTTTAATTTTAATTTTTTTGTATTCAGACTCAGTCCAGGGATCCTCCCTGTTACACTGTGAATATCACTCCTCGGTACCAAATGTCTCATCTATGGTTATTTTATTCATGTGAAGTTGTTCCAGGGAAACAGAAATGGCCTCAATTATTCCAACACAAGAGTATAGTATAGTGATGTGATTATATGACAAGGGAAGAGCTGAGAAATCAAATGGAAATAGGATAATTCACAGATTACGAGTAAAAGGAAGACAGCATGTGTAGGCTAAGTTCTAGGGGCCAACTTCACCTACAAATGCTCTACTAGTGGGGTGTCTGGATTGAGAATCCCTGAAAGGCTGTAGCTATGGCCATCTAGGACCCTTTAGATAGAAATGAAGAAGCAAAGGGCTAGCTACTGATTCTTTTCTATTTATCAATAACGTGCCCAGGATGATCATTTACTAAACTATGCAAAGTCAGTCTATTTAGAATCCTATATATATGAATGGAGGGTGAGGAATAGTTTCCTAGGAAGAGAGGCATGGTTCACGCTAGGCAGACACACCCTTTTACCAACCATTCAGCATCAATTCTCAAATTTCTACTGGTGTGTATCTCAGACGACTTTATGATTTTGCTAAAGGAGTCAATTTAGAAAATCAAATTTAATAAACAGAAACATACTGTCAATATCTCAAAAAGAGAAAATTATCTACCCCTAGAAATGTAAATATCTCACGTTCATCTCATTCCTTTTAAAATTATTTCTGATGAACAACTCAATTCACTTGGTATCTCGTGATTAATCTTTAAAGAGTTCCACTAGATGCTGGAAACTGCTTCTAAAATTAGGGCATTTATAACTAAAGGAATTTATGATTTGTCTTAGGAATGTCTAGAAGTATTCATTGAAAATCTCCTTTGGGATTTTCCTAGTAGCTCCATAAAAATTTTTATTTAGAGCCCAAACTTTGAGCATCAGTGATTTATCTTATATCATAAAGTTTGAGTGAAAAAGTACCTTAGACCTTTTGGAAATTCTCCTACTCTGGGATCATTATTTTTTGGAGGTGTGTGTATAAAGGTGGCGGGCACACTGTCAGTGCACATCAGACCGTGTCATACTGAAGAGAAAACCTTGGGCTTCCACCTGCTAAGCATGAGCTCTGAATAATGCGTATCAGCATGAGATATTGAGTTATGGTAGAATTCATCAGTATTCCCAACATTTTGTCCCTTTCTGTAGAGTTGTACTGACCCACTGGTTTTGCAAGTAAATATTAGTATCCTCAAGTCAGATCCTATTTTCTTCATTCCTCCAGAGCAGCTCATTCCTGTGATTACTACCCAGTAAATTCTCCTTGCAAGATAATTTGTATGTAGATTTCCAACACAGGTTGTTTCTTTAAGAAGTCCATCTAAGATGGCTTTTGTCTGGAGTGGTTCAAAGAAGCAGACTGTAAAATGAGTTTTTATAACTAGAGCAGCGTAGATAGGTAAAACATGTGCTCTAGCAGTGAGTTCATGGATAATTTCATAGGTGCAGAACTTGTATAAGACAACAGAGCAAGGGAGTGTAATATCTCATGGTGCAATATTTTAGAATTTTGAGAGGTTGAGGAGAACAGTACTATATAAATAATAGAATGAGAGACTTTCTCTGAAGTCCAGGACGGCATTCTAAAAAGACAATGGAAGGCAAAGGCGGGAGGGGGAGGGGCAGAAACAATACAGCAGATTAGGTGTTTTCCTTCCACACAGCTGGCCAGATTCAATTCCCAGTGCTGGAACTCCTCCAAGAGTTATCCCTGAATATAGAACAGAAGCAAGCCTTAAGCACAGCCAGGTGTAGCCCAACAGCCACCCCCACAGAAGAATGATTCAGGTAATTATTTCATGATCTAAAACATGTGATGAAGAGAATCGAATGACTTCCCTAGTGATTTATTAAAAGACTCGTGTGCAGCTAGAGTATAGAAAATAAAATAAATGAAGCCCATAACATCACAGCAAAAGAGTGAGAACTACTCAGAAGGTCAAATTTTCAGACATGGAAAGTTTGGTATCTCTGGTGGAGAACAGCGTGAAAGTCTGCACATTGGAAGTGGGATGTCTCATTGATGCAGTTTACTCTTTGCATCTTCCCCTGACCGTAGGTTTTTGTGCTTTAGAGGTGGCACATAAGAGAGGCCAGTGCTTGACTCTCAACACTCCTTGCTTAAGGTAGCAAGAGATACAGAGATTCTGCTTTGTCAAGAAACAGTTGGAGCCAGAACAATAGTTCATCTGGGAGGGTGTTTGCCTTGCACACAGTTGACCCAGTTCGATCCCAGCATCCCATATGGTCCCCCAAACACTGCCTGGGTGTAATTCCTGAGTGCAGAGCCAAGAGTAGTCCCTGAGTATTGCTGGGTGTATCCCAAAAACAGAAAAATAAAATAAAAAAATAAAAAGAATTTTAAAATAAAGAAACAATTACTACCTATCTCAGCACCTACCCTGACCTACCTCTCTCTTTTGATTTGGTAACCAGATTAAAAACTAGAGCTAGTTAGAAAAGATGAAGTCATGAAATTTACATACAAGTGGTACTACATGGAAAGTATCTTCCTAAAGCAAAATGAGTCATAAAGAGAGGAATAGACGTAGAAAGATTGCATCCATCTGGGGGATATAAAGTAACAAAATAGGAGATTAATATCCAATAATAGCCGAGATCAGTACCAGGAGGATTACTCCATAGTTTAGAGGCCAGCCGGGCATTCTAGGGGAAAAGGCAGCTCAGATAGAGAAGGGAGCACCAAATAAAGGGTGTTTGGAGGATCCTCCCAGGAGGGGAGATGCATGTTGAAAGTAGACTATGGACTGAACATGATTCCCACTCAATGCCTCTTTTGCAGACCACAACACCCAAAAGGAGAGAGAGAGAGAACAAAAGGGAATGCCCTGCCACAGAGACAGGGTGAGATGGGAGGTACGGGGGGTGGGAGGGATACTGGGATCCATGGTGGTGGAAAATGGGCACTGGTGGAGGGATGGGTATTTGATCATTGTATAACCGAAACCCAAGCACAAAACTTTGTAAATCTGTAACTGTACCTCATGGTGTTTCACAAATAAAAATTAAAAAGAAAAACTAGAGCTAAATACAAGTCATCTGAGACAGTGCTGTGCTTATTAAGGCGGAGCTTATCAAAAAAAAACCTGTTAGAGGAAACTGCAAAAATGATGAGAAAATTTTTGTAGAATCTGGTGGTGAAATATTTGAAATATTATGTCCTGCAGTAATATAGAAATAACCTAATGGAAAAATAGAGCAGGGTGAGGATTTCTTGGAGCTAAGTGTTTAAAATCTGACTCCTACCACTCTTGTAAATTACTATAAGAAATATATAAAGAGTTAGGTTTAAGTAGTATACGTATAGAGAATACAGGAAGATAGGAATAGAAGGATATAGAAATAAAATCCCTTTTTGTTAATTGAAAAGTAGATGTAGGAAAAGGCTCAACCCAGGGAGGCAGGGCTTGAAATGAACACCAATTCATGTCTGTGGTTAATGTACAAGAAGGAGAGGTACACTCAAAGTACATCTCAGGTGGGAAAAATAAGAGCATTTTGGTTAAAGTAGTGAGAATTGGAAAGTAGGACTGAAAGATGGTACAGTGGGTAAAGCACTTGTCTTGCGTGTGACCAACCAGGTTAGAATCTTGGCACCAAGTCCTGGCAGGGGTAATCCCTGACTAGAGATCCAGAGTAAACCGCAAGCACAATCAGTCATGCCCCCTGAGCCCCCCACCCGTCAAATAAAACAGTCGTGACATTTGATCCTCTCCTCTTTTTCCTCATAATCAAATCAAAGTTGCTAATATTACAGTAACCTCCATTAGTTTGCTTATTTTAATTATCTAGCATTACATATTCGCAGGTTACTCTGAAACTTTGTTACATTCATACTACATTATCTTTATGTGCATTCTTATTGAGTCCTGTAAAGTTTGGACCATCCATTGTCTTTCTTTTCCATTTTCTTCACCACTACTTCTATGTTTAACCACTTCTATGAGAGAGCGGGCATGCAAAGTTTATAGCCTTTGATTTTGTTTGTTTGTGAGTGATCTGAGGGGTATAGGCAGTTTGGAGCTATGGTTCCTGGGGTGTCATCTGATATCACATATTAAACCCAGTGCTCCCCTACCAAAGGTATGTACTACAGCATTTTGAGCTATCTCGCCAGCCCAACCTATGATAATTAGGATAAATTGACTGTGATCCAGGGAAAATTAATTTCCTTACACTGAGGAAAAGCATGGGGCTTTTTGGATTAATATTGGCCACTACATTCAAATTGTGCTATATATTCTATGTTATTGATACCTGAATAATACATTTCTATATATTACTAATGTAAATATTTTAAGCAGGTTAACAATAATTTGTAAGTATATTCTTTCTTAATTTTTTCTAATAAAAATTAATTCTGCATGATTAATTAAATTAAATAATTATAAATGATTTAAACAAAATTGAGGTCACACTATGAGCTGTTTGATATTACAATAAAAAAAGAGCTAGAAGACAGTAACTAACAATCCAATTTTTTAATTTTTGTAATTGAAATTAGTTCTTTTGAATTACTCTGTTTTCAGTGTCCTGTGTTCCAGAAATAGTGTTCATGCAGGCATCTTCTATTTAACTCATTAATTCATAATAATAAAAATTATGCTATTTTAATATCTATAAGAACAGACTCCTAAATACTGGGAATACATAAATAAAGCAAATGTACTATTTGATTCTTCTATGAATACAAAGTAATTGAAGAAGAATATACTTACAAAATGATAGACAGATTTAAAAGAGAAAATATGTACATCAAGTAATAACAATAATAACATATATCATTGCACTAATGATAATTTTACAAACAGCCAGCACTTGCCAATCTATTACTTTGTGCCAGGCACTTTGCTAAGCACTACCTCCAAGTCCCAAGTGTGTAAAAGTTCTCAAATGTGTGTAATACTTGCTAAAATGGCAAACGTTGGTTTTTTATATAAATGATAAGTTCTTTGTGGAAGTGGAATGTTATAAGCTAATATTATACATCATTTACTATGTCCATGAGGAAAGAAACACTGTTATTCAGCAAAAGGGCACAAAGCATCCTTGACCTATTGTGGCAGAATTGTCCAAGAGTGGAGTAGAGATTATTATTTTATGGTCTTTCAAATAAAAAAATAAAACATAAAGAACTTGCAACTATACCTACTTTCAAATAACAGGATGGAAATGTGAGTCTGTTGGACATCAAAACAAATACTCTGCTTTGGAAAATAGTTTGAAAAAAAGATTACCGTTGATATGATAGAGTTGGTAAGAAAGAAAAATCCTCAACAGTGTTTTAGAAAGGAGAAAAAAATCAAGGAGTAGATTAGAATGTGCTTATAGATCAGAAAATTCCTTTACTAGACTTAAATGGTCAGCAAGTGGCAGAAGATGAGACCAAGAAGATTTGCATCAAGATATCTTTAAATTTAATTTAAAGGCCTGGCAAATACTGCAGGGTTTCGAGTTAGAATATTGACACCACTTTCTTTTGTGTGTATATGCATATACAACAATTGAGTGAAGAAATACATTGGGGACTAGATGATTGATGGCAATAATATAACTGAGGCAGATGTCATACTAGGGAACATTATTTTGGTTCTAGAAATGCATAGAAAATAATTATTCCTCTTTAACATAGAAACAAATTGTAAGCATCTCCTGTTGATGTTGAACTGTGTATATTTGCCCAAATATTACAATAACTTTTATTTTTATGTGATCCATGTTTTAGCATTAGATTCCACTAGCTTATCTTCTAAAAATCATCCAATATTTTCTCCTTTACAAAGTTATTGATAGTTGAATTTTAGGCATACTATATTTCAGCCCCAATCCCAGGACCAGTGTCACCTTCCCTCCACCAGTGTCCATTTCTGTTTCTCTCTTCACCCTGGGCCTATGCCACTTCCTCCCTGTCAACTTGATAGGCACATTACAAAGTTCCAATGGTTGCAGGTCCTATCCCGCACGTATATCACTGGTATAACTGAAGCCCTGATGCCTGAACCCCCATTATTTTTTGTTCTTTTCTTTCCTCCTTGATTTCTTCCTTTCTCTGTCCTCCTCTTCTCTAAAAATTGGGGTTCCCCTAGCACGTGTGGTTGGCCTCCAAGTCATGGAACAAAATTCCTGGTACTAATCTCAGCCACTCCTGAGTGTTAGTCTCTCATTTTGTTGCTTTATGTTCCCCAGATGAAAGCAATTTTTCTGTGTCTATCCCGCTCTTTCTGACTCATTTCGCTTAACATGATACTTTCCATGTAGTACCACTTGTATGTGAATTTCATGACTTTATCTTTTCTAACAGCTACATAGTACTCCATTGTGTAAATGTACCAAAGTTTCTTTAACCAGTCATCTGTTCTTGGGCACTCAGGTTTTTTCCAGATTCTGGCTATTGTAAAGAGTGCTGCAATGAACAAACAATTGCAGATGTCACTTCGACTATACTTTTTTGCCTCTCTGGGTTATATTCCCAGGAGTGGTATTGTTGGGTAAAATGGGAGATCAAATGCTAATTTTTTGAGAATCGTCCATACTGTTTTCCAAAAGGGTTGGATCAGTCGGCATTCCCACCAACGGTGAAGAAGGGTTCCTTTCTCTCCACATCCGCGCCAGCACTGGTTGCTTTTGTTCTTTTGGATGTGGGCCAGTCTCTGTGGTGTGAAATGATATCTCATTGTTGTTTTGATCTGCATCTCTCTGATGATTAGTGATACAGAGCATTTTCTCATGTGCCTTTTTGCCATTCGGATTTCTTCTTTGCGAAAGTTTCTGTTCATTTCCTTGCCACTTTTTTTGATGGGGTTGGGTGCTTTCTTCTTGTGGAATTCAACCAGTACCTTGGGGTCATGGGAAACCTAGGACTCTCCCCTTTCTATAGATCAGAACACATTTCCATATCATTCAATTTTTTTATCCAACTCTAAACTTTTCTATTTCCCAGGGTTTTAGTATGAAGTTTTATTACCTATATTTTAAAAAACACTATTTGTTTTCTTTAATTTTGTTTAATTTTCATATCCCTAAATTGATCAATTAGTTCTAAAAGTTCTTAGCTCTGTTATCCTGAAATTTTAACACCAAGAAAAGTCTGATAATTCTGGAAATATGAGCACATAAATTTTAGTTGGCATTTCTAAGTTTGGGTACCATCGGGTTACATCAAGTTTACATCAGTCCTTTTGATCAATATTTATTGAGTGCTTATTATATTGTCAATTACATTGGGGAACAAAGTTAAATAAGAAAAGCTCTAAAAAACGGAGTGGCATTGTGGGGGTAATAGACAAATACATACATCATTGTAATGTACCATAAATATTATACGAAGTAATAAAACTGCGAAGAAAATATAGGTTTGGGAATGCCTGAGTCTCCTAGGAGATTTTGTAGAAGCATCACAGAGGAAATTATCTAATTCTAAAATATGACAGTAAACTCATTAAGCAGAACAGGGAACACCAGGGAAATGAATGCTGAATGCCTAAAGGTCCTGGACAAACAAAATTTTGGAGAATTTAATAAAATGCTCAATGTAAATGAAGAATTTGGAAAGTATAATCTTGAAGAGAGGCTAAGGCAGAAGCTCTATATAGTCAGATTGAGGAAGGTCTTATAGGGTATTGGATTTAATCCTAATTGATAGAGAGTTAGTCTAAATTTGAATGGCAGAGAAGATCATATTTTTCAAAAAAGATAACTTTGGAATCCATGTGGAAACTTAATTAAGTATAGAAGATTAGTGGCAGTATATCAATTAGAAGGTCTTTGGAATTGAAGAGGTGAAAAAATCACAAGGCTCTTGGGGGGGGGTTGTTTAAAAATAGGGAATAAATGCATTGACAAGAAAAAGAAGAAATGCATTGACAAGATTTCTTCATTTAGCTATTGATAGAAAGAGAATAAACTCTCCACATTGCTCTCTGGAAATGTTCTATTTTGATGAACTACAACTGGTTTCATTTTTTGGAAGGGTCATATTCAGTGATGCTGAAATCAAAGTCCTGGCTCAGTACTCAGGGATCACTTCTGATAGGCCTTGATGGACCATTCCCAACCTGGGAATCGAACCTGGGTTGACTTCATGCATAACGAGCACTTACCTGCTGTACACTCTCTCTGGCAACCAAACTGTTCTACTTTTAACCCAAACAAAAGGTTAGTACAAAAGTGATCTGAGCAGGAAAAAGTGACTTTTTAGTAGGACACATATCTGCAAGGTTGGCAAAATAAGCTACACATCACACACTCAGAAATGCATCTCTAAGGTGGAGTAAGACAGAGATTTTGGAGCTAATTGTGTCACAGTTGAAGCATGAGACTTAATTGGGAGTACTGAGGGAAAGCAACATTTATTTGTAACTATTTTATTTTATTTTCACAGTGACAAATCTATGATTAAAATTCTTCCTATAACATGGGTAATTTTAGGAGAAAAACTTAATTAAAAATAGCGAAGGTAAACACTGTTTAAAAAATAAATAAATTGGTTTACCGGGGTTTCTTTCTTTCCATTCTTCCTCAAACTTTCTAGTGTCAGACAAGATTTCCTTTTGCAGAATGATTATAGCCTCTTTTCTGACTATTTCCTGCTTATGCATTCAGTTACAATACCCTTGATTCTCTCCATTTCCACTTTAAACAAGTTTCCTACTATCCCTGTGAAACCTCCAGTTTGTAATTTTCTCTCTTCTCTAAATCTTTTTTATGCATGGTCTGCAGAAAAAGGTGTATCTTACAAAGCGAACTTTTTTGATAGCAGATTTTTACTGGACACCAATAAGTACCCATATCTAACTTGACCTCTCTTTTAACAATGACATATACAATAAAAGTTATTTTAATGAAGCACTTTGATAATACCATGAAATAAAACATGTGGAGCATAGAAATATAATTTTGTTGTTATAAGGATCTTACTCCAAACAAATGACTATACTGTGACACTATAGTCAGCAATATACTCAATGGTTAAGTGCCACAAACGTCAATTAAATTGTGACTCCACCACATACAACTTACATGATTTGGGATTACTATTTATTCAGTCCTTCAAAGCATAACTTTATAACATATCATTTGAAATATCATGTGAAACCTAAATAGATGATGCTTTATTTAGAAGTTATTCAGTTAATTAAATTGTTTAATAGTCAATCCATTAATTTGGAAGCACAGTATTTTACTGATTTCCAATTTATTTCTGCTGGAGTTTGCTTTATGGTCTACGTCAGTTTCAGAACTCATCTCGTATATATTGGAAAAGTACATTTTTGTTATTTTGTGGTTCATTGATTTACATTTGTCTTTTATGTTCAACTTTACTTCAGATCTTCTGTAAATTTTTTTGAGATGAAATTCCTATTTTGAATCATTTTAAAGTATAGAATCCAGGCATTTAATATGTTTGAAATGTAAAGCCATCGCATGCCTCTAGTTTCAAAATGTTTTAATCATTCCAGAAGAACATCTATAACCCAATTTAAACAAATGTTTCTTATTGCTTATTCCTGACACCTCCCCCTTACTACTAATCTGCTGTCTCCATGGAGTTGCTTATGCTAGACAGCTAATATAAGTGGAATCATACAAATTATGGCCACTGATACCTGACTTCTTTTACTCAGTAAATTTTTATGAAGGTTTTAATGTTGTGCAAATAGTTGGAGTATCAGTATTTCACTAGGTCTTATAATCAGTAATATTTTTTATGCATATGAATATATATACACTAACTTTTTTCCCCCTTCACCACCGATCTGTTTTGTTTCTACTGCGAGGGTATTATGAACAAAAGTATGCAAAACACATTTGCATAGCAATTTACCAAATATGAATGTTATCAAAGATAAATAATAAAAAATAACCTATGGATATGAAAGTGTATTAGTGGAAAATACACTGAAAGAACTGATAAAATATTTGAACAGGCAGAAAAAAATAATCAGTGAATGTGAATATGGGGTTATTAGATGTATTCAATAAAGGAAACAGGAAAATGAATGAAGACAAATAAACAGAGACTAAGGCATTTGTTGGACACATTTAAGTGCTCCAATATATGGATAAACACTTTCTAAATTTGGTAAGTGTACCTGAGTATGTTCCCTACAAAAACTCCCGAGTGTATCCCCTATGAAAAGCAAAGAATCAAAAGACAATTCAAGGAACAAGATAAAAGTTTGTAAACATATAACCGATAAAGTTTTAAAATTCAGAATATTTTACAAATATATGAAACTACATTAAAGAAATTAAGAACAGGTTAAGTACTTGAACCAAAATTTTTCCAAAGGAAGAACAATGGCCACTAATCACGTGCAAGAAAGGAAAGTTAAACACTCATTAAGGAAATTCAAATCAAAACCAAAATAACATATAACATTCTCAAGGATGAAAATCACAATAACAAAAAGAAAACAAAAGGAAAAAAGAAAATGATAAACATTGATGATCTTGTGGAGAAATTTGGGCATTGCTTTTGTATAAGTAAAGTAAAAGTAAAGGCCCTCCCGTTGATCGTCGATTTGCTCGAGCGGGCCCAGTAACGTCTCCATTGGAGACTTTGTTGTTACTGTGTCTGGCATATCGAATACTCTCGGTAGCTTGCCGGGCTCTCCGAGAGGGGCGGAGGAATCAAACTCGGGTCGGCCATGTTGGCTGCGTGCAAGGCAGATGCACTACCCGCTGTGCTATAGGCAGAAGAAAATAAAATCACTATATTGAAAAATTGCCAATTCCTCTCAAAATTACTCATAGACCTACAAGTTAAATCTTCGGATCCCAAAACAGTTGAAGGTTAAAACCCAAAAAGGTAATTTTACACAAGTACTTATAGCCATAGTCAATTTTTATTGTAGCCAAAATGTAGAATCAATACAATATAATACAATTTCCATTACCAGATGAATGGATAACAAATCCTGGTATATAATGCAGTAGAATATTATTAATTCATTAATTATTAATTCATAAAAATAAGTGGCTTGATATACACTAAAATATGAATGAAACTTGAAGTCAGTGTGCTATGTGAAGTAAGTCAGTGACAAAAAAGACAAATATGATATGATATGAACTTGCTTATATAAAATGTAAAGAATAGGCAAATTTGTAGAGAGCAGATTGTTATTTTTGATGGCTATGAACAACAAATAAATAAACAAAAATTATATCAAGTAAACTTACAATGCTGAATTGAACACCTAACACCTATTAAAATGTTCAATTGCAAATTGTGTATACTTTATCATAGTGAAAAATAGCTTAAATAGTATAGCACTTTGCTTTATAATTTTTCTATTCATGGTATTTGACATTATTTTTGCTTAATTGCAAAATGTCAAACATTTTCTGAATATATTTGTTATTGGTTTTTCATTTAGTCCTCTTTTAGTCAGAATACAAATTTGTATGTTTTTAATCGTTTTATATTTATGGATAATTATTTCAGAGTCTAGAATATAATCTTTTTTTCAAAGCTTTATTTAAAGTTTTTTTTTTCCTTTTTGTTTTTGGACCATAGTTGACGTGTCTCAGGGATTACCGCTGGTGAGGTAAGGGTACCAATGGGATGCCAGAGATACAATTCAGGTCAGCTGTGTGCAAGGCAACCCTGATGTACTATTGCTTTGGCATCAAACATAAGTTTTTTTCATGAACTTTGCATGGAAACTTGACAAAGATATTCTTCAAACATCATATATAATGTTATGCAAGTATCATCTTGCTGAATGACTATCTAAGTCTTCTACATATTTAACTGATTTTATTTTTCATTCTTCAAGCAATTGTACCCAGAGTCTCTCCTCTGAATGACATGCCAGGACCTGTACCTGTTTTTTTTGAAAGTGTATTTATTTATTTATAATTGTGAAAGTTTTAAAATCCCCAACTGTAAGTATTCATCTGATTATCAACATATTTGACCAGATACATAGTCTAATTTGCTGATCTTTGGCACCACATCAAGTCCTGCATCATCAGGGATCACTTAAGCACAAAATAGTCCCTTGAACACTTCCCAATGTGACCAAAAATCACCCAATACTTTTTAAAAATCATTTAAAAGTGTTCTTTCTATTAACTAATCTCTTTAAAATAGATTTTTTTGCTTTTTTTGTTTGCTTGTTTTTGTTTGGTGCCACACCCAGCGATGATCAGGGTCTACTCCCAGACCTGTGCTCAGGAATTACTTGTGGTGATGCTCAGGGGGACCATATGGGGTGCTGGGGATGGTACCGGGTGAGCAGTGCTGATGTGGAGCTACTCCAGTCCCACATTAAGACTATCATAATAAATAGACTTAGCTTACTATTTGACCCCCTTCTATTTGCTAATACTCCTGTTTTGAAGAGCATTTGATTTGATGTAGATATAGGGGGAGGGTTAAAGGATTAGCACAAGGAGTGGGGTGCTAGACTGGAGGAAAGTACACAACCCTTACAGGTGACCAACTGGGGCTCAATCCTGACACCAACATTCAGTTCCCTGAGCGCTGCCCAGAGTGGTCTCTGAGCACAGAGCCAGGGATAAGTTGTTAGCACCACAAGTGTAGCCTCAAAAAAAAAAAAAAAGAACAAGATTGGTCTTCTCATGGTGTCTCACTAATAAAAATTTTTAAAAAAGAGTGGTCTTCCCTGCCCATTTCTCAGCACCCCCCCCATAGCCCTATAGAAGTACAGATACACTGATACTTAGTAACTCATATGATCTGTGGCTGCCAATAAGACGCTTCTTTGGCATTTGTTGATGCTCAGGAGTTATTCCTGGCTCCATGCTCAGGAATTTCTCCTGGCGGTGCTGTGGGACCACATGTGATACTGGAGATCAAACCCAGGTCAGCTGCATGCAAGACAAACACCCTACCTGCTGTACTATCTGCCCAGCTCCTGCTTCTTTGAATTAAGTGCACACCACAGAAGATTGGAGAAAGAAGAATATCATACTGGGGAATACTATTCAGCTATTATAACAAAGTAAGATAAAATTCAACAAGATAGATGGATGTAGAGTTGTATGCTTAGTGAAGTAAGTTAGATTTAGACAAAGCCATGGGCTTTCACTCCAATATGATAGAAAAAAGAAATGTTATAAAAATCACTATGAAGGGTATACAGAAGCAAACCAGCCAAACATGGGAATAAACAGAGTCAAACGAAACAGAATGTCCTGGACTCTGAAGGAGAAATTCAAGCTGTCAAGTAGGAGGGAGGAGCAGGAACAATGCGTGGAGTTGGGCCAATAGTTGATGGAAGGACATTGCTGTTTGGGTGCTGGTGATTTGGGTATGCTGCTGTCATATGCCTAGAGAGGTGTGGGCATACACCCCTAGAACACACAGTCTTATAAATGTTGCCTTTTAAAAGAGCTAAAATCAATAAAATGAAACAATTAAAAAATCTCTAAAATCCTCTTCAACTCTGAATTCTGGAATGGAAGGGGTAAGTTGTACTGAGTAACACTTTCAGTCGCATTATTAAGGATAATGGTGAATTGAATGTTTATGTAGATATATTGAGTTTCAACAATATACAACTAAAATTCACATAATTAGATAAAGTGGTTGGAGCGATAGCACAGCAGGTAGGGCGTTTGCCTTGCATGAGGCCCAAGTTTGATTCATCCACCCCTCTCGGAGAGCCCAGCAAGCTACCGAGATTATCACACCTGTATGGCAAAGACTGGCAAGCTATCTGTGACACATTAGATATGCCAAACATAGTGACAAGTCTCACAATGTTACTGGGCCCGCTTGAGCAAATTGATGAACAACGGGAGGACAGTGACAGTGAAAATTCAACAAAAATGTATGTTTCTTGGGGACCAAGGATATAGCTCAAGTGGCAGAGTACCTGTGTCGCATGTATATGCCGTGGGTCCTATCCCTGTCACCACAGATGACCCTCACCCCATCACCAGCAGATGACCCTCACCCCATCACCAGCATACATTTAAGCATGCTGGCCCCAGGGTCTGAGCACTGTCACAATGTCCCCCCCAGTAAAATTTGTTTCTTGTAAACATTCTTTATTGGGGGGAGCACACCTGTCGGTTCTCAGGGCTTACTCCTGACTCTTTGCTCA
This sequence comes from Sorex fumeus, assembly GCF_029834395.1. Lineage (NCBI taxonomy): Eukaryota > Metazoa > Chordata > Mammalia > Eulipotyphla > Soricidae > Sorex > Sorex fumeus. Next base: position 2,459,090 of record NW_026606157.1, read on the forward strand.
AGGATTATTTCTGACTGTCCTTGGGGATCTTTAAGGGATGTCTGAGATTAAACTTGGGTTGACAACATGCAAGGCAAGCACCTTCCCTTCTCTCTCTCTCTCTCTCTCTCTCTCTCTCTGGCCCACATTCTATCTTTTACTCTAGCTTGACAAATTTTATTCTTTTGGAATATTCAGGCCTTTATAATTAATATTATTATTGAGATGATTGGCTCTTAAATATATCCTAGTATTTTCTGTTTGGCTCATACGCTATTTTTGCTTCTTTCTTTGGTATTATTCTTTATCATGTTGTTTTATCTCTTCTATTGGTTTTTTAGTTATCTCTGTTTTATTTTCCAATTTCTAGGGATTACAACAGGTATCCTTACTAGAGCCGATCTTGAATTGTCATTTTATCACCTTGTTTGAGGTAAGAACTTGAAAACAATTTAATACCTATCACTGGCCTCTGTCTTGGTGCTCATCTTGCCACGTGTTTTACTTCTGCATGTTTGTTGTGCGTTTTTAAGGGGAATTGGTGTTGGGATCTGATAAATTGCTCTAAGAGTCTTTTAAGATGATCGTATGGGTTTTCTATTTTATTTAATTACATGATATTCTTTGTTAATTGGGTTTTAGCTGGTATACCAATTACTAGGATAATATCCAGAGAGTCATGGCATATTAAAAATTTTATATCTTGTTCAATACAAATTGCTACAATTTTGTGAAATACTTTTTCATCTGTGCTCGTGAGAATATTGTTAGGCACTTTTATTTTGATGTCATTGTCTTTAGTATGAAGATAATAGTGGCTTCCTATCATTTTGGCATATGTTCCCTCCTTTTCTATTTTTTGAAATGTTTGTGTGGGGCGGTACAATTTCTCCCTTAAAGATCTGAAAGGAGTGTGGGATGAGGAGCTAGTCAAAGGGTGGTAGTGTGTGATCTGCATATTGGAGTTTATGGATTCAATCCCCAGAATTTTATGATACCCTAAAAAAAGTCCTGAATTATCCCAAAGCAATACATTGGCATTGCCCCTGACAAACGCCCAACAAGAGACCACTTTCTATTCCATGATTTGTTCTTCTGTTTTGTAATTATTTGAAGCCAATTATTATTGTAAATTGGGATGGGGAGCAGACCTGCAGTGCTCCAGGTCTTGGCTTTGCATTCAGAAATTACTCCTGGCAGGCCTCATGGGCCATCTGGATACATGGGATTGAACCTGGGTCAGCTGCATGCAAGGCAAATGCCCTTCCTGCTGTAATATCGCTCTGGCCCCTTCTTATGAATTTCAATATTTCATTTTTTTCATCTTTCTTGTTCCCAAGTATCTTAGGTTGAAAGATTAGGTAATTAATTTGAGACATTCTTTTCTATTTTTTTGAGAGGGGGAGAGCACACCCAGAAGTACTCAGAATTCACATCTGTCTTTGTGCTTAGGGATCACTCCTGGCAGACTCAGGGGACCATATTGGGTGTCAGAATTGAGCCCGAATCAGGAATGTGGAAGTCGAGAGTCCTACCACAGGACAGCCTCTCCAGTCCCCAAGACATTCATTCTTTCTAAATAAACCATTTAAAGCCATGAACTTCACATTAATCATTACTTAATATTTTCATAAATTTTGATGTTTCGTATGTGTATATTTTTTAATCAACTTTAAATATACTCACATTTCCCATAGTATTCTTATATGGAACTTAGATCATGGGTGATTCAGAGTTGATTTCTTTTCGGAAAGAAAAAAAAATGTTTAGTTTTTTTTTTGTATTACACACATGTATCTTAGAATGAGTTTTCTGATGTAAGTAAGAGATATTTTAATAAAATTTTGGACATTAGACCTATGGTAGAAAGGGCAAAGAGAAAAGATAAACAGATTTGCAGGAGGGAAAAAGAGATACAAAGGTTATCACTTTATAAGAAAATAGAGAGACAATGACTTTCTTTGTAAGGAATATCTGCTCGAAATGAAGTTTTTCCAAGTGAACTGTAAATAGGATTAAACCTCAGAGTACACCTTTGGAAAAGGAATGAAAGTCCTCAGCTTTTTTGTTGTTGTTTTGTTTTGCTTTGGGGCCACACCTGGCGATGCTCAGATTCTTACTCCTGAGTCTGTGTTCAGGGTTCACTCCACAGATCTTGGGGGATGATATGGATGCTGGGGATTTAACCAAGGTCAGCCAGCTGGCAAAAGCCAGTGCCCTACCAGCTCTACTATCTTTCCTTCCTCACTTCCTCAGCTCCTCTTACTTCTTCTCACTAATTCATTTCATTTTTTCATCATCCTGTTATTCGTCGATTGCCTCGAGCAGGCCCCAGTAACGTCTCTTTCATCCTAGCCCTGAGATTATATTCAAGGCTCTTTAGGAGAATGAGACCCATCACTGTTACTGGTATTTGGCATATTGGGTACGCCCCAGGGAGTTTGCCAGACTCTGCCCTGTGGGCAGGCTACATTCGATAGCCTGCAAGTTTGTCCAAAGTAGGAATGAGACAATAAGATGTCATAAAAAAAAGTTCTGATAAGATGTCGCGCGGCCGCAAATGCGGCCGCGCGGTTCTGGGATCTCGATTTTATAGTCTCTGAGTCTTGGCCGCTGATGGGATTACACGGCGCCAGGGGGCCTGGTGGTGGGTGTGACCCCCGCCTACTGGAATTTGGAGGATCTGGGTGGAAGATGCTCGACTCCAATCTGAGTAGGCTTGGAGGTCTCAGCCCCGGAACCCGCGTGGCTTTGTCCCTCTGCCAGTACCTTCATGTGTGCGGAGAGTGGTCTCAGCATGGTGGTGGCTGGTCCTGGAGGTCTTCGGCTGCCGGAGCCCTGGTCAGGGCGGGGAGGAAAGCTCAACCCGCTCCCCTCCAAGGGGCCCCAGGAAGGAACACCCAGGCGCGGGGGCAGAATAAGTTTCTAAATAGTCATTAATTACTCTCACTTTCAGACTGTATTATTCTGACTTTTGATTCATTTATTTTTTTGTTTGTTATTTTTTGGGGGTAAGCTCATGGCTTACTTCTGGATCTACACTCAGAGCCGACTTCTTGAAGGCTTGGATCATCTGAGATCATGGTCACCGTCCTCCCGTTGTTCATTGATTCGCTCGAGCTGGCCCAGTAACGTCTCCATCATTAGACTTGTTGTTACTATGCTTGGCATATCAAGTCCATCACGAGTAGCTTGCCAGGCTCTGCCGTGCGGGTGAGATACTCTCGGTAGCTTGCCGGGCTCTCCGAGAGGGGCGGAGGAATCGAACTCGGGTTGGCCACGTTGGCTGTGTGCAAGGCAAACGCCTTACCGCTGTGCTATCGCTCCAGCTAGGGAGTAAAACTGTCCCAGTCACTGCAAGGCAAGTGTTCTACATGCTGTACTATCTCTCTGGTCCCATTCTGATATTTTTTCCCTTTCTTTTGGGTTTTGGGGCCATACCCAGCAATGCATAGAGATTACTTCTATAGGTTCTCATTCAGGAATCATTCCTGGTGGGCTTTGGGGTCCATATTGGGTACCAGGGATTGAACCTGGGTCGGCAGTGTACAAGTCAAGAACCCTACCTGCTGTGTTATTGCTCTGAACCCCCAACTCTGCCTTTTTAATGGCAGCTTGAAATGATACAACCCAAGCTCTGCCATGTGGTTGCAGACTGTTCATGAATGATATTTGTTCGATTTACATTTATACATATTGCCATATAATTATAAAGTCAGAATATAATCCAGAAAACTGTAAAGTGTTAACCCTGCACATACAGTATGACATGAGTAGAAGAGGAAATGCTTTCAGCATTCCATGATTTTCAGTACTGATATTGTGACATTTTGTTTGTAAAGGTAAAGGTAAAGGCCCTCCCGTTGATCATCGATTTGCTCGAGAGGGCCCAGTAACGTCTCCATTGGAGACTTTGTTGTTACTGTGTCTGGCATATCGAATACTCTCGGTAGCTTGCCGGGCTCTCCGAGAGGGGCGGAGGAATCGAACTTGGGTCGGCCATGTTGGCCGCTTGGAAGGCGAACGCCCTACCCGCTGTGCTATCGTTTTTAAAGAGACTTAAATCTTTAGAAAGATCAAAGGCTAACAGCTAAAATGCAAGTTGTAAAGACTACTCAGTTATCTGAAAAAGTATCCAGGGTGGGAGAAGCATGCTAAAAGTAGTCTATAGACCAAACATGATTGCCACTCAATGCCTCTCTTGCAAAACACAGTACCCAAAAGAAGAGAGAGAGAACAAGGGGGAATGCCCTGCCACAGAGGCAGGGTGGGACGGGGGGGTGGGGTGGGAGGGATGCTAGGACCCATGGTGGGGGAGGATGGGCACTGGTGGAGGGATGGGTACTTGATCATTGTATAACTGAAACCCAAGCACTAAAATTTATAAGTCTATAACTGTACCTCATGGTGTTTCACTAATAAAAAAAATGTATCATTCCTATTCTATCACTGAAAAAGTATGAAATAATACATGAAAAAGTATGGGATAGTACATGAAGAAGTATTAAATAGTACATGGAGAAGACTGGTCAGTCTGGGTCACTATAGGTGACGGCTCCAGAGCTGGCCCCGCCCACCCATTGCTTCCAGCTTCCCAGCAGGTGGCGCTGTGTCCCTCTGAGCTCTGGTGGCCACAGACCCTGTTGATTTCCAGCCTTCTCTCCCTCTCCTCCCCCCCTTCCCTCCCTTCCTCCCTCACATCCTTCCTCCTTCCCTCCGTCCTTCTTTTTTAGTTTTTCCCTTCCCCTTACACTCTATGAACACTGTGGTTCACAAGTTGTCCGGAAAGATCTGTTACAGGCATTCAGTATCCCAACACCAGTCATATACTTTTGTCTCCAATTTCCCCTACCACCCCTTAAACCTGCCCCCGTAACAGGCTCACAATAATTTATTTTCTATGGACAATTTATAAGACACTTCCTACCTGTTTTCCACAATTATTATACCATATCTGATGGGGTTCAGGCAGTAGGCAACAAGTCATAGAGAAAAATATATAAATATATGCCTCTCGAAGAGCCCAGTAAGCTACCAAGAGTATTCCGCCTGTACAGCAAAGCATGGCAAGCTACCCGTGACATATTCGATATGTCAAAAACTGTAACAACAAGTCTCACAATGGAGATGTTACTGGTGCCCACTCGAGCAAATTGATGAACTATGGGAGGACAGTGCTACAGTGTTCCGGGCAGAGCCTGGCAAGCTCTTCGTGAGGTATTCAATATGTCAAATACAGTAACAACAACAGGTCTCATTCCCCTGACCCTGAAACAGCCTCCAATCACTGGGAAAAGATGAGTAAGAAGAGGCTGCTAAAATCTCAGGACTGGGAGGAATAGAGACATTACTGGTGCCCACTTGAGTAATTCGACAATCAACAAAATGACAGTGATACAGTGATGAAGAAAATAATTCTGAAACTAGTAGATATTCAAAGGGTTTGTTTATAAAGTTTACAGTATCTCTTATTAGTATCTGAGCATGTAAATGAAGTGAGTGAAAATAGGATGAGAACAAAAATACTAGGACACATAACAAAAACGTAATATGAGCATGAAACTGAATGAGTAATTATGAGAAAAATGTATAGACTTCAGAGAACTAGAATTATGCGAAAAAGATTGTGGATAAAACAGCAGTTCGGACACTGCCAAATATAGTTTTGTGTCTTGCCTTTACTATATGGAATTTCATCTTATTTGCACTCCCATTTTCTTGCCCGATGGGTGAAAAAACTATCTATGGCATCTTGGTTACAGTGAATGAGAAGAATATATTTAGGATGCTTGGAATAAATGAAAGTGAGATGTGATAATAAAGGAGAAAGTTTAAACAACTTTGAAGGTAGGAAATGAAAGAAACTTGCTTACCCTACTCTTGTCTATTTCCATTTTAATTTCTTTGTGATTTTGGTAATTGTTAGTTACCAGTGCTCTCTAGAAACTCAAAGAAGAATCCCAGGAATCAAAGCTGAGCTTCAATATTTACAAAGGTAATGAGTCTGTCAGCAAAGAGAAGTCAAGTGCTCTGACTGTTTGGTATTGCTAACCTCAAACCTAACCCAAAGGGACACCTTTCTTGGGGGATAACAGTTCATTTGTCTTCATGCTAACTCTGTCAAGGAATTTTCCTGTGTGGAAAACAGCTAGTTTGACTAAGCTCTGTGTATGCAGTGTGTTTTAGGCAGTGCGCTGACAGCCGGTAACAGAACCTAATCCGTCAAACTCCTTTCACCTAAGACCTTGAGTCTAACTCCAATTCTGATCCTTGAGGTAAAGCCATCACTCGGAGTACTTATTTCCTAACCTTTGTTTTAGGAACAATAGTGCACTGGTGTTTGGGGGTATGCAAAACCTATATTTTTCTTTGTACTGTGAAATACAGTCATCAGCTTGTGGAGTGTTGCATTTTAGAACAGATTTGCCCTATAATTTTCTTCTAATAGCTACTGTATTAACTTGACAGCTTGGTCAGTCACCCTTTACAGTAAAAGGGTTTCAGTTTAGTCAATGGCGTACTTTTTACTCTTTTCATTCAGTGTAGACTTCAGAGAACTAGAAGTGTGTGAAAAAGACTATGGATGAAGCAGCAGTGTGGACACTGTCAAATATAGTTTTGTGTCTTGCCTTTACTGTATGGAATTTAACCTTATTTGTACTCCCATTTTCTTGCCCGATGATATATTAAAAAACTATCTATGGCATCTTGGTTACAGAGAATGAGAAGAATATATTTAGAATGTTTTGAATAAATGAAACTCTATGGAATCTTTTGGAAAGGTTACAGTTTTTTTTTAAGACAGAAGTACCAGGTATTTAAATTTTGTTTGTTTAAGAAACTAGCCATAAGCATAGTGATGTTTTACACCAGAAACGTGGCTTAAGGGAAAAGCACACACCATAGGTTGGCATTAGATTCCAGGTACCACCTAACAAACAAACAAAAAAACTTATTCATGCATGGCATTATCTGTGAAAACAAAACTAAAATTTTCCTAATTGTGTATGAATTTTAGAAACATTAAGAGACGTTTATTTTGGGTAATAGATATCTTTTAATACTTGCTCAATATTACTTCCACAGTATTACTACTTAAATTTCTAATAATTGAGGAGGCACTATGAGAGGCATTTGAGAACTATTTCTGCATCATAATTTGATTGCCTTTTGCTCTCTCGTATTTGTTGAATGATGTGGTGTTTTCTTAGGAAAAGAGACCATTTGCAAATACAGAGGATATTCATTCATATTTGCTCTGTTGATAGGTACGATGGAAGAGCAAAAGAAAAGTATAAAAGTCATTAAGACCTACGCATTGCATCTTCTAATAAGTTAATTGAGGTTATTAGGTGTTGGTAGTGGAGCTACTTTGATCACTCAGATTCCTATTAGTAACTAGCCAATGTTTTATGTGGGGAAATTAATAGCAATTTAGCAAATATAAAACTTGTGGTCAGTGGGTGTTTTAATGGTTCTTTATTATAAGCTAATGTTTATATTTGCTTTAACACTCAAAATAACATGATGAAACAATTTTGACATTTAATATTAATCTCCAGTATTGGATTAAAGCAAACAACTGCAACAAACATTCCCAGATTAAAAATAGTTTTAGAAAAAAAGACTTTATTATAACCAGCATAAATCATGTTTTAAAATGCTGTCTACTTATATTTCTTGGCTCTTTAAGGAAAAATGATATTTAACTTAAAATTTGAAGAGGGTTTTCTTATCTCTCAATACTTAAATCTGGAAATACTGGTTTTTATATGGGTGTCAAATTTTTGGCACAAAGTTTATAGAATAAAAGCCACTCCTAAGACAATAATATTTGCACACAGTCATAACTTCTCAACAAATTATATTTATTACTGCTTCTTTCAAATTTTAGCTAAAATTTATTTTAGTACTATGGCTAGAAGTTGAAAATAAGTTCAGAAAGTCAAATTTAAATTATGAACATAATGTTCTTATTACATTGGTATTTCCAAATTTAAGTTTCCCATTAAATGCAGATTTAGAGAAACTCTGGGGATGGAAACCCTTAGGCATAATATATATATCATATGCCTGGGTTCAATCTCTGATAGCATTAAAAAGTCACTGTCACTATCCTCCCCTTGTCATCGATTTGCTCAAGCAGGCCCAGTAACGTCTCCATTGTGAGACTTGTTGTTACTGTGTTTGGCATATCGAATACGTCACGGTTAGCTTGCCAGGCTTTGTCGTGTGGGTGAGATACTCTCGGTAGCTTGCCAGACTCTCTGTGAGGGGCAGAGGAATTGAACTTGGGTCAACCAGGTTGGCCACATGCAAAGCAAATGCCCTACCGTTGTGCTATCGCTCCAGCATTAAAAAATAGAAATAAAAGGAAATAATGAGGCTTAAAGATAATCAGGGCATCTGTTGTTACCTCTAATATATAGGCTATTTGCAAAAATATTAGGGTTTGATTTGAAATGAAAATCTGTCTGCTAAAATATATAAAAATTTTAAATCATTTAAAAGCTCCTTGTGGGACCAGAGAGCATTTGGGGCCATCCGGTTGTTCATGGCTGAGCTGAGTTTGATCTGCAGCAGGTTATTTTTTTACCCTGATTCCCACCACAAGTGAATCCTGAGCGCAGAGCCTGGAGTAAACCTTGAGTATGTCTGGATGTGTCCCCCAAACCAAACCAAACCAAACCAAACCAAACCAAAACAACAACAAAAACATACACACACACACACACACACACACACAACAGTCCTTGAATATAATCACTCTTTTGGGGGGATTCAAAAGACAACATTGAAAATTCTGCCCTCTTTAGAATGTTTCTAAATAGAAAACTTTAAGAAAATTTATTAAAAAAAATTTATTAAAATGAAAGGCTCAGTATGAGCCCTAATCTTAAGTCATGCTCCAATAGCACTGCCACAATTACTTTGTACTTGTGTATCTGGATGTCGCCAGCTCATCATGCTACTGTCTGGTCTGCGAGAGGACCAATGGACTTCAGACCAGTGACCCCCTCGACTGGGCAAAGCTCAGAGGTACAGCAGTGAATTCTGGACCAAATACCTTAATTGAATGGGCCACACATGCATTTTGGAGGTTTCCCAGTGTGTGGACAAGTTATTTTTACTGTGTTGTTGAGTTCTACAAAATGAACAGTAGCCCCACCTGCCTTATATAAATGAGCCACAGAGACATGAAGTGAGTCCATGTTTTGGAAAACGGGCTTCTAATAGATTTGCTCAATACAAAGTTACACAAAATCTTCAGTTTGTAAACAACACAGGGTCTGTGGAGGGCTATCAAATGAAACACAATCGAGTGATATAGACCTGGAAGTAAATCCAGGCTCTGTCTCCTCAACACCTCCTCCAGACAACCAAACATAAGTAATTCACCCAATTAGTTATTTTTGATTAAGACAAAATATCAGTGTAAAGAACCATTTGCAGATGAGGAGGCTATTATTTTCTCCCAACAGGACCAATAATTTGGCATCATATTCAATACAGCCATAGAATTTCTTACCTCAATATTAATAGTACGCAGAAACTCCACCTCACCTGCCAGCAGATTTCAGATCTTTGTTCACTGTGGTTTTGTCTGCCTTGATCCTTTGTCTTTTATTTTGGTTTTGAGGTCACACATGTGTCAGTGCTCAGGGGCTATACACAACTCTGTGCACACCAATGACTGTTGGTGGTCCTAGGGGGACCACATGGGATGATGGAGAATCAAACTGGGCTCAGCAGAAAGTGCACGATAAGCGTCTTACCTACTGTACCATCTCTTTATCCTCTCTCTCGAGACAGTCAACTTTCACTCATAATCAGACTCATTCACAAACAGAACCATCTTTCAGAATACTGGAAAGCTAATGGATAAAAGAGAAGTGGCAGTGAAGATGAAATAAGTTAATAAACATGAATAGTGCCACAAGTTGTTTGCTGGTTTTTATCAGAGTAAGATATAAATGAGTAGTTGACCCTAAGAGAGCTGCTCTGGTGGTGTGGATAAAGGAACGGCAGGAAGGCAGATCATGCAGGGATTCTTAGTCTCTGTGTAAAATAGAAACTTTCTTGTAAGAAGTTGGGTGGACCCTGAATTATTTTCTAAGCATAAAAGAAAAAAAGAAAGATGTTTGGGGTGGCTACAGCTTCTCCCTGTCCACTAAATTATAGCAGGTGACCACTTGGAAGTCACATCACTGTATTTTGTCTTGTCCTGCGTTGCTCCCAAGGGACTCAAGGAAGATGCTAGAGCACATGGAATGAAATCTCTGCATGGAAATGCCACATGGACATTCCAGTAGCATTTTGCTTTGCTTCAGGATATTGGTTGGTCAAAAAAAAAAAAAAAAGGAAAGAGGAAAAAAAAAAACCAACAACACTGATCTGTTTGGAAAGAGGATTTACATTTGCAAATAGATTTGCACTGAGATGTAGCAAGCATCACTGCCATTTGCAAATCTACTCCAAACATCTGAGTCCTCATCTGGCCCCCAAATTCCTATCTAAGTGGACGTGGACGGGCCCAAAGATCATAGAGTGGACGCGATTTTAAATCTGGAGATAAATGCTACGCAATTTGCATAACTTGCCTTTTGACAGTACAACCTATCATGTTCACAAAAGAACAAACAGAAAGGCAGGCTTTTCTGTGAAGAGACTTAAATAAGGGAAATCAATAAACAGCAATAAAGGCAACTCGACTTTGTTAACTGGCCATAGACTTTGACATCTGACCGAAACATGCTTCCTAATGAGAGTTTTAATTCACCCTAACGTTCTACCTATTTTCTCATAGCGAAATCTATTTTGTAAAAAACCCGTGTTCACTACTTATTCGTTGCAAATTCAAAGTTATAGCTCCTGTCTAACTTTTTATATACAAAATAAGCCAGTGATGTTCTCCAGTTTTAAAAGAAAAAAAAAAAAGGAGCATTATATAACGTACTAAATGCAAGATTTGTTCAGTCTAAATTTATACTGTACAGTAGACTAGAAGAATTCCATTAATGCTCCATTGATATCATCAATGAAGAAAAAGGCAAAATGGATGCATTACTTCTGCTCCACCGGGCCTGTAATGGAGCAGCATTATAGCAGCTGCTGTCTTTTAAACAGCTTTGTTCTTTTTTCCAAGGCATCACTTGGTGTATTGCAAGACTCTCCAGAAAAATACCTTTTGACCTTGTGGCCTTTCCTTTTTATTATTTGTATTATTTTCCCAAGAATCATGGCCTTGTACTTGCCACTGTGGCGCCATGCAGTAATTTGAAATGTACAGTGGAAATTTCTAATAGAAAAGAATACTTCTGAAATTCATAGAACCCAAAGAATCTGCGTCAATGAGCCTCCCATTTTAGGAATGTGGCTCATTAGAACCTCTCTTGACCGTTAGTGATCTGACGGAGAACTTGTGGAAGCAATAGATATCTCAATCACGCCCCCTCCCCTAATACCTTGGCTTTACAAAATACAAAGGGAACTAGCAATGTGTGATTAATATTTTGCCAAACTGTCAAGGCAGGGTGATGAGCTAGATTTGTGCCTAGTTAAAAAGCAAACACTTTAACTATTGTCAGGAGACTGGCTGTCATTACCAAATGTATCATGCAGTGACCCACTCAGCTAAAGTGACCTAAATAAATAACCTGATCTTTTGAAGTGAGTTCATTTTAAGCAGTGTGAGTGTGTGTGTGCATGCGTGCTTGTGATTTTGATAACTCCTATTTATACACTCAAAGGATAGAAATATTTCAAGGTGAAGATTTTTAAACAAGGGAACTTTTTTTGAAATCACTGTGCCCTGGGCATCCACATGAAAAAGAAAAGCGAACAATACATGCAAGAGGCAAAAGAAAATAGAGTTAATGCATTAAATTAACTGCTCTTAGATGGGGAATAAAAGCATTTCTTGTACAAGAACCACAGTTAAATTATCAATCTAAATTTTAACCTTAAAAAGTTAAAAGTTCCGTTTTTCTCTAACCTAAAACTCTCTGAAATAATAGCAATTCAGATTACACTCTCATATTCCCCAAATTTAATTATTTACTTATGGGATATTACCCTTAGATGATGCTAGTTTATAGGTAGGACACCCAGTTATAATTTTTCTTTGGCTGTTTTATCCATGGAAGCCCATGTCTCTGCAATCTGGAGCCGACAGTTAAGACGTATTATTTCAGTGAATGGTACCACCATTTATCTATTGCCAACCCCAGCCATTTGGATGCCATCCTGGAGTCGTTCTTTGTACTCAACATCAAATCAATCACTTTCAGCTATTAATTTTGCATCTGACACACTCTCAATTCTATTCATTATTCCTCATCATCCTGTCACTCTTAAGTTTAGGCTCTCAGTACTTTCCCTTTGATTACTGATTATTCCATTTGATTATACATCAAAAGTTTACCTTTCTTAGTCTTGCTCATTTCTTGCTATTTCATTCTTTTACACCATTGTCAATGACCTTTCGAAAATGTCACACTGACTACTTTCCTCTTCGATGTTAAAAGGCATCGATGGTCTTCCATTATGTTGAAGATACAATCAAAACTCTTTAGCTTATGCAGGGTCCTTCATCATCGGCTTGTTTGGTCCCCTTCAGAATTACCTTTCTTTCCCCCTGTCTTTATTGGTTTCATACGCAAATACTTGCAGCTTCTCACATGGACCATAGTGTTCCTTACCTCTGAAGTTGTGTGCACTGTTCCCTATGCATGGAGTACTCTCTGTGCTCTCTGATCAAGTCGAACATTTTAACATTCAACATCATCTTCTCTGTGAAGTGTTTTGAGTCCCATGCTCAAGGTTTGGTTTCTCCACAACTTTCGGTATACCTTTGACCTAACAGCAATTGTAGGCTGTATTTTATGATTTCCTTTATAACATAAGCTTATTGGTAGGGGGAATTGTTTTAAATTTTGGTCTCTGGTAGCTACATTTGGCTAATTAAATCAATTTATTATTAAATATGAGTAATTTTATTAAGTTGCTTTTCAGCATCTAAAATCTATGTTTATGCCTATATTGTTTGATTCATTTATTTGTTCAGCAATACTGATTGAGCATACATAGTTGTTATGAATATTATAGTCATTAAAGAAGGCAATAAACGAAATAAAGCATCTGTATTAAGGTTAAATTAAGTTATACAGATTTTCCTGGAAATTCATTATATATATTATTATGTATTATATTTTTGTGGAGAGTGGTCCCAGCATGGCCGTGGCTGGTTCCGGAGGTCCTCAGCTACTGGGGCTCTGCTCGGGGCGGGGGGTGGGGGGGAGAGAAACTCAACCCTCCCCCCTCCAAGGGGCCCCAGTGAGGACAGCCAGGCGTGGGGGCAGGAGACTGCACTGTTCTCCTCTGGGAGCTAGGTTTTATAGTCTCTGTGTCTTGGCCATTGATGGGACCAACCTGGCGCTTTCAGCAGCTGGTGGGTGTGGCACCTACCTACTGGAAGATGGGGGGTCTGGGTGGAGAAGGCCCAGTCCCAATCTGAGTAGGCTTGGAGACCTCAGCCCCGGGACCTGCATGCCTGGGTTCCTCTGCCAGTTCTTTCCCCGGGACCACTCTCCACACATCCGGACGGGCCTCATGCATGAAAGAACTGGCCACATTGGCGGCCACGTGACATCTTATATCTTTCCTTTGGAGAACCTGGCAGGCTACCAAAAGTATCCTGCCCGCACGGCAGAGTCTGGCAAACTTCCCGTGTCCTACTCAATATGCCAAATACCAGTAACAATGATGGGTCTCATCCTCCTAATCCTGAAAGAGCATTGAAATTGCTCTTTTAAAATCTCAGGGCTAGGTAGAAGGAGACATTACTGGTGCCTGCTCGAGACAATCGACGAACAACAGGATGATTGCGATTGTGATTTTGATAATATTTTTGAGCATATAAGGCTAATCACAACGTCAATGGGAGAGGACAACTAGAAACATTTGCCTATCAAACTCTCTTGGTCTCTACCCCAAGCTACTCTTCCCTATATTCTAGAGTATATCAGCTTCTGAACCTGCTCGGTAAGGTATTTTGACCAAATCATAAACCTGAAGGTAATCTTGGGAACTCCCAAACTCTCAAGTCATGTGAAAGTAAAAGGGTACTTGCAACTCCAGAACTCTCTTGATGCTAAGAAGGACATATGAAAGACTTGTGAACACCCTGGCATTGTTTACAGGCTTCCCCAGTCTATTTTATATAGAGTAACTAGAAAAATCCCCTTAAAAAGGTAAATTATATTGCTTCTCTGCTAAAACCTCTCCAGTGACTTCTACAGTGACATTGGGTTGAAATAGAAATGTATTCATATTGATTACAAAATATTTATTTGATGTGACCTCTTCATGGCCAAGCTGTTTTCACTAGGGGCACCCCAGAGAGGGGGAGCAGGTAAGGGACTCCCTGCCCCTAGGAACCCAGCCCTGGCAGCTGACCTCCACTACCCAACTGCTACCACCCTCCAGTCTGCTTTTTGGATGCTCTGGCAGAGTCTCATGCATGAGTGAAGCCGCATGGACCAGTTTAATGCAGAACTTTGTGACTCTGGACTCTGGGCCCAAATGGACCCTGGAGCACAGATTCCCCTGCCTGCATCGCCTTCTCGGGTGACCCAGGGCTCATACCTAAATGCCACTCCCTGCCGGCACCAGATGATCTCCTCATCAGCCACCCTCCATAACTCACGGCTGCTTCTCCCAAAAGGGAGCACAAAAGGGGACTTCCTTTACCATGCCACGGAACTCTGAGCCAGGTTGTTTTCACTCGGGGTGCCCCAGAGAGGGGTGGATGAGAGCCCTCCCTGCCCCAAGAAACCCAGCCCCAGGAGCCAACCTCCACTATCCAACTGCCACCATGCTCCAGGCCACTTTCTGGACACGTCATAAAACACTTCCTACCCATTTTCATAATTACCACACCATGTTTCCATGTTTGATGGGGTTCAGACAGTAGGCAACACATTTAGAGAGAAATATATATATATTTCTCTTGGAGAGCCCAGCAGGCTATCAAGAGTGTCCTGCCCGCATGGACAGAGCCTGGCAAGCTCCCCATGGCATGTTCAATGTGCCAAAAACAGTAACTATAACAGGTCTCATTCCCCTGACCCTGAAAGAGCCTCCAATCGTTGGGAAAGACGAGTTAGGAGAGGCTGGTAAAATATCAGGGCTGGGATGAATAGACAGTTTGTTACTGGCGCCCACTTGAGTAAATCGAGGAACTATGGGATTACAGTGACACAGTGAATGTGACCTCTTCAAACTGCTTGAGTTCTGAGATGATTCCTTTCCCTACTCACGCACTGACCATAACCCAGCTGCCTTTTTCTATGTTAAGAATGAATCTTTCTTAGTGGTACTGTCCTCTGAACTTCTGTCCTCTCTCCCCTTCATATTCTTTTCGTTGTTTCCACTTCTATGACTTCCTATGCCTTTCTCAATCCTTCCTGCTTTAATGTTACCCATCTTAATTGTTTTTGATTCATACTTCCCACCCTCCACCCAACAGGAATCAGTTTAATACATAGTTTTTCATTGTCTATATCCCTGGCCGTATTTCTAAGCCATTGGTCACCACACATGAGTCAGTATTTAATTTCATCTTATGCGCACTGTTAAAATTAGGGAGCACATAATCATCAATAGAATAAAATTTTCTTTCCTAGACATTACCGACTCTCTTTAAGAGATATATTCCAACAAATTTCTAAACAGAGTTGCACAGAAATAAGGAAATTTTATGGAGGGAGGAGACTGCAATTTTTCTTGGTGGTTAACTGCGCTAGAAACTTGCAGAAACTATAAAGGTTAACTTCACAAAGTTTTGAAGTTGTGAGGTATAGTCCAACTGCATCCTTTGAAGGAAAAACTGAAGTTTGAGAATGTAAAACTCCATATTGAAATATGAAACAAAATACCAAAAATGAGTTTCATAGTTTGGCTTTTATTTTGAAAGTCTCTGAGAGATATAGACAGTAAGAACCATAAAAGAGAAGGTAGGTTCTGTGTCAAAAGATCCTACCAAACTTCAGTCCCAATACCCCTCCAAGATCCCCTTTGTCTGCAATGGGGGTGTTGGCACATCTTGGCTATTGTAAATAGCACTGCGAGGAACATAGGTGTGCATGAAACTTTGCAAATTGGTGCTGGTGTGTTCTTGGGATAATGGGGATAGAATGATGAGATCATAGAGTAGTTCTGGTTTTATTTTATTTAAAATCTCCCAACTGTTTTCCATAGAGGATGGAAAATATTAATAATGAATGATGGTTCTTTTATCTTCACATATTTATTCACTTTTAACTCTTGTTTTCTTAGTCTATTTTTTTGAGGGGTGGAGTGGGGAGCATCACACCCTTCAGTGTTCAAGGCTTAGTCTTATCTCTGTGCTCAGGGATCATTCCTGGTGTGGTTTGCGGGAACCATATTGGGTCCTGAGGATCCAGCCCAGGTCAGCTACATTCAGGGCAAGTGCCCTACCCTCTGCCTATTGCTCTGGCCCTTAGGCCATATTGCTGTGGGCTATTTCCCCTGATGTCAGTTCTTATCTCCCTGTTGTTGTTTGGCTTTGCATATCTCTGATATTCACTGATGAGCACTTTTTCCTTTGTCTATAGACCACACGTCCTCTATGGAAAAGTGTCTGCTCAGCCTATGTTCTCATTTTTGATGGCTTGTTAGTACTCTTTATATTTTGTCTATCAGTCCTTTCTCAGATGTATGGTGCACAAATATTTTCTTTCATTCAGTAGGATGTATTTGGATTTGATGATGATGTTTTGGGTTATACCCACGGGTGGTGCTCAGAAATTTCTTGTGAATCTGTGTTCAGGGATCATTCCTGGTGGTGCTTTGAGGATCATATCTGGTACTGGACAGCAGTAAATAAGACATCAATATTTAAAAGTAAATAACATAGTCTGTGGTGAGATAATAAATGCTTTGGCCAAAAAAGGTAGAGCAGACAGGGATGAAGAAAGGCCGAGAGAGTGTCAGACACAAACAGCCTATTAGCTCCATTTCTCTAGACAATCAGACTATAAAAGGAGTTTCTTGCAATGGTTCCTGCAAGACAAAATGCTGACTGGAAACAGGATAGTAATTAGCATACATAGTGAGACTCATCTGATTCTGGATTTATACACAGCATTTATGTCTTCAGAAAGTACACTAGGTATACACTAAGTCTCTATCATCTTTAAAAGTCTGGACATATTTACAAGACAGAATGCCACTTTCACTTTTTTCTTTTACTCCTGAAGAAGCACATGTTAGACACTCTGGACACTTTTCTAGATTATGCTTTGAAGGATCTCTGCCTCTACACAAAATTAGTAGTCCTTCCCACCCACAATCACTCTGTGGAAGGAGGGGAGGAGGCTGAAGGTATAAAGTCAGGTGTCAACTGTTACTTATTGAACAAGGACCTGAATATGCAAGTGTTAGTGATGTGATTAATCATTCTCTGGTCCAAAAAGAAGGTCGTCTGTGTTGAAATTTTGATTTATGTGTGCTCTTGCATTATCTCCTAAACCCTAGCCACTTCCCAACATGCATACTGTAATGAGTTTGGCATTTGTGTAGGACTTTAGGAACATTAAATAATGAATCCCTCTAGAACATCTCCTTGTCCTGCTCAATTTTTAGCAGAGAAAATATAGATGGTATATAATTTGACTAAATCCTCATAGAAAGTTAGTAGAGAAGAGGAATAGAACTTATTAAGCGTGTTCAAATATTATAATAAGAATCATCAAACATACTTCATTCACCAACAATTAAAAAACACAGACTGAAAAAACCCCAAAGATTCCAATTTTATCTAGGAAATATGGAGAGTTGGCTGGTCATCAAAGGTGTTTTTGCTTCATACTTGTTTGCCTTGATGTTGCCCAAAGATTCCTGTAGTTTCACCATGGTTCTCTTGTTAGCATTGTACTCACTCATAAATGAATTGTTTTTAGGGGTCAGAGTGCAGTGGGCAAGGTGCTTGCCATGCATGAGACCAGCACCCATTGGTCCCCTGAGCATCACCAGGAGTGACTCCTGTGTACAGAGCTAGTAGTATGCCCTGAGAACCACTAGGTATGACCCACAAACCAAACCAAACCAAAAACTTTTTAAATGAATTATGTAAATTTTGACACCTCTCTTTAAAATCCTAGAATACCATATTTTAAAATTTCAACTCCATATGAGTTAATTCCATAGGGAGGTAAAGTTCCTTGTCTACCAGTATGGTAAAATGCCTTTTGCATTTGACTTTGATCACCAAATACTAGTAAATATATCTGTGTGTGAAAGTTTGCAAAGTGGTGTCATAGCCCAAAATGTGATAATGATAATCTACTTGAAGATGGCAGCAGCTAAAATAATACAGTAGACGTTGTGGAAGCAAAACAGCAATTTCTTTCAAGCTGCACCTTATCATGGATGTAGATGGAAATTTACATAATCATCACAGGTAAAGAACAAGACATGTTTTACTGGGGGACAATGGGTCCAGAAGCATATGCTATTTTAAGCCAACGTGGGGTTTGGGTGGTAAGCAGAATGAAAGATCCCATTATCTTTTTTCAAGGCAAACACTGAGCAATTATTCTGGAGCCTTTGTTCTTAGGGTAACTTTGGGTAAAATATTAAAAAAAAAAAACAAGAAAATCAAGGATTATGCAGCCCTTTGGAGGTAACTGCAGGAAAGTTTACCTTGAAATTGAGCATCATGTGAAAAGGAAACGACTGTTAATATCTTGGTAAAGTTGTGACCATGAGCTGGTCTTCACGGGATTAGTGGCCTGTTTGCCTTGTCCAACTGTGGGGTCCAGGAAACCTGAAGGTTTCCCCGGTTTGTGGTGCTTCCAGATTGGTAGTGCCCCCTGGTGTCCAGCAGATGCAAATGCAAAGCCTCCAGAGGAAACCTCTACAGGTTTTCTATGTCCATGAGTTTTCCTTTGAATAAGTTTACGACAATCAGCACCAAGGGGAAAGCAAAAGTAAGTATTAAGGAAACAAGGCATCTGAATGAGAAACAAGAAAAACAAAGTTGAAAATATCCCAGGTTTTCGGAATAGCAAGCATTCAAAACAGATCTCTTCTGCAAAGTAAAAAGAGAGAGGAAAAAGATAGATAAGCTTTAAAAATCTGTAGGGTTTGGAAGCAGAGCAACGGTACCTCAGATAGAGAGTTTGCCTTGCACGCAGGCGGCTGACCCAGGTTGATCCCAGGAGCCCCACACAGTCCCCTGAGTCTACCAGGAGTGACACTGGAGAGCAGAACCGTGAGTCAGCCCTGAGCACTGCTGTGTGTGACCCCAAACTGTAGCACTGTAGCACTGTCCTTCCCTTGTTCATCTATTTGCTCAAGCAGGCCCAGTAACATCTCCATTGTGAGACTTGTTGTTACTGTGATTGGTGTATCATACCTGGTAGCTTGCCAGGCTTTGCCGTGAGGGCGAGATACTCTTGGTAGCTTGCCAGGCTCTCCGAGAGGGGCAGAGGAATCGAACTCGGGTCGCCGTGTGCAAGGCAAACGCCCTCCCCACTGTGCTATTGCTCCAGTCCCAAACTGAACAAACAAAAATCAGTAGGGTTCATCAGGAAGGAATAAATGAGAAGACTTAAAAAAAAATCTTATGTAATTTTTAGATATGAAAAAATAATTAAAATTAAAAATGTATGTGTAATTGCAGTAGATAAAGCCCAGCTAATGAGATAATTAGGGACTGTGAAGATGGGAAGTTATGTCAAGAATGCAAAACAAAAAATCAACTCTCAGAGAGAAAGAGAGAGAGGACGAAGAGGGAGATTATGTTGAAACAACAAGAAACATGATAGAATGAGAATTCTTAACACACACACGTGTATTAAGAATTAACATATATTAAACTATATATATACATATATATGTATATGTATGTGTATATATTGCCTTGTGCACAGCCAGCCCAGTCAAGCTGGGTTCAATTCCTCCGCCCCTCTCGGAGAGCCCGGCAAGCTACCGAGACTATTCAATATGCCAAACAAGGTAACAAGAAGTCTCACAATGGAGACATTACTGGGCCCGCTTGAGCAAATCGATGAACAACAGGAGGACAGTGACAGTGATATATATATATATATATATATATATATATATATATATAGTTTCTTTTGTTTTGGAGTCTCACCCAGTAGTGCTAACGGGTTATTCCAACTTCATGCTCAGGGATCATTACTGGTGGTACCCCAAAGACTGTGCAATGCTAGGAATCAAACCCAGGGCTTCCACATACAAAACATGCACTAGAGCCCTTCGAATCATCACCTCAGCCCCTTCGGTAATGAATCATAATCTGTATGATTCTCTAATGAATCACAATCAATGACAGGATATAATGTACTCATTCTGATTTATGAAGTGCAGCAGAAGGCCCAAAAGATTAGTAGAATGGCTTAAAGGACCTGCCCTGCTACAGATGATTGGAAGTTGAAATCCCTGGTGTCTCACATGTGCCGAGTATGATATTGTCAGGTCTGGGAGTAGGAGTCTGGCAGAGCTGAGTCTGTGAGCCCCAGTGCTGCAAGAGATTTTTGGCTGCACTGCAACCAGATGTGCAGACACATCACTGAAAAGGATGAAACGCTGCTTAGTACTGCAACTGAAAAACTATATGTACTCATCACGGCTAGGAAGTGCGACAACCATCCACTTGTGTGCTTTATCAAAGGGTGCAAGTACTGCAAGCTGACATGTGACTCCCAGTGAGCCAGTCAGGCATGTGGGCTGCCCTGGTGACAGCAACAATCACAGCACCATCAATGAAGGGAAGTTGGGGAATATCAAACAATAAAAACTTACAAACAAGCAGGCACCCCCCCAGAAACATCAATAATGACGCAGAAGGATCATCAAACAGAAACATATAGAAAGCAATGTAATCAAATTGGAGAACATTAAAGCTCAGAAGAGACAGTTCAAAACATCTAGAGCACAAGAGAAATTAATTTCAAAAGAATGACCACTGATTTTGAGAATCATATAGTCAACATGCTATAAGATTGAAAAAAATAGAAATAATAACAGCAACCAATGCTAAAGAAAGAAAATGATCAGGAAAAAAAATAAGATCAGGTGTAGATTATAATAAGGAAGGAATATGATTGTAGATCAGGATTTATACTGCATTCAGAGGAATCCAGTGTCTACTTTTAAAATTAGGTTGCATGATGGGATTAAAAATGTTGTATGATGATCAGAAGAGTCACATCCAAAACAGAGAAAATATGGACAAAGAACATAAATTCCTATGATTAACTGAATAATAAAACAAAACAGAAATTACAGTAAAAATGTTCGATTGACAAAGAAACAATATACATTGCAAAATTATATGAAGCAAATAATGACAGAAATATAAGAAGAAACATACAAGTTATTAATCATAGTGAGGGACTTTGTACTTTTCACAATAATTCACAGGAAAACAGAAAGAAATAATTAAAGGCAGAGACCATTTGAATTAAAAATATTTCATAGAGTATATGCCACTATTTATGTATCTATATAGTTATGGATCTTTAAATAATATATATGGAAACATATCTATCTGGAGGATACACAATATTTTAAAATCTGCTTGAAAAAATGTGAAAGCTATTCTGAGTTAGAAATAAAATAACTATGAAATAATGACAATTAAGCTAGAATTACATAGAAAAAACAAACACTAGAAAAAGCTTATTTGAAGAACTAGACTTCAGTCATCTTTGCGTCAATAAAGAAAATTGGAGATTATTTTAACTGAATAATATATACTGAAAGGTTAGCTAATTCTAAACTTTTTAGTATGAGCAAAAGCCACACTCCAGGAAAGATTTACATATGTATACATATCTTTGAAAATGTCTTCTGATTTCTTATAAAACTATGCAAATTTTACATATATCTTAAATTTTTTGTGAAGTATTAATGTTTTTAAGACAGCAAATAATATCTCCTTTAAAATATATTATTACTAGAAGAGTTTGGAGTTCATAGCAAAATTAAGTGGAAGATTCAAGCATTATTCCTGTAGCTCTATCTGTATGCCTGTAAGAACTCACTAGTTACTGACATTGGTCCCTAGAGATACACATTTGTTGAAATTGGTGAACCTCCATCAACACATCATAATTAAGCATTCACTCAATGGCAGTGAATATTTTACTGGTTTGGTCACAGGTGCAGTGATTGTATCCATCATTAGAGTATCATCCAGAGTATTTTCACTGTCCTAAAAATCTTGTTGTTCTGCCTATTCATTCTCCCACCACCCTTCCAATCTCTGGAAACCTCTGACCTTTTCATTGTCATGATTCCACAGCATCGCTTTACCTACAGTGTCGTACTATTGGACTCAAACAGTGGGTAGCTCTCTCAAATTGCCTTCATTTGTATGCTTTCAAGGATCCTCTTGGTCTTTTTGATGATCTCATTTCTCCTTTCTTTTTGGCACTGAATAGTATTCCCTTGAACTTTAGATGTACCCAGGTTTATTCATTCACTGACTAAAGGTCATCTTGATTGTTTCCAAGTTTTGGGCAATTAAGGATAAAGATGCAATAAACATTGTGTGCAAGGTTTTATATTGACATAACTTTTCAAACCCCTTTGGGTAAATACCAAGGAGTGTTCTTGCTAGATCAAAGAATATGTTTTGAAAGAAAACCCCAAACTGTCTTCTAAAGGACCTGTGTCCCTTTTTTCTTGATGAGGCAACTGGAAGTACTAAACATCACCCATTTTCCCCCCTCAGCAACACAGCAAAATTGGAACTCAGATTTTGTGAGCTGGTTTGAGATATTTTAAAAATCAGAGTTGGCTCTCTGCAAGTATTTGGCATTATCAAGTTATCCCTCAATATCTCTTCACTTCTCTTGCCTTAGCCATTTTCAGAAAAGTGTTCTTTAAAAAATACTAAATATATAGTATACGTGTGTCCACATAAAGTACATAGAAGGCCTATGTATATGGTATGTGTATGCATATATAGTATGTACGTGTTTATAGCATATAGTAAATAGAAATTATAGATGTATATAATTTTTCTTTACTCTATCCCTGTTGTCTTGTTAAGTATCACAGTTACTAGACATTTTCTCTTCTTAATCTTTCTTGCCTCCATAAGTGCCAAAGAATGGCAGGATGGTGTGAGAAGACAGTTTTCTCTGTTCTGCTTCCTCTTTGCTTCTTATACAATATGGACTACTTTTTCTGTTTCCACCTCAAAAGCAAACATGTCTGATTACATGTGTCATTGTTAACTATATATAGTTAATGACCTATATATAGGTCATTTTTTGCTTGGTTTTCTTTTCTTTCTTTTTTTTTTGCTTTTTGGGTCACATCCCGCGATTCACAGGGGTTACTACTGGCTCATGGACTCAGGAATTACTTCTGGCGGTGCTCCGGGGGCCATATGGGATGTTGGGAATA
Source organism: Sorex fumeus (assembly GCF_029834395.1). Taxonomy (NCBI): domain Eukaryota; kingdom Metazoa; phylum Chordata; class Mammalia; order Eulipotyphla; family Soricidae; genus Sorex; species Sorex fumeus. The sequence goes on from NW_026606157.1 coordinate 2,482,541, forward strand.
GAACCCGGGTCAGGCCACGTGCACAGCAAACGCCCTACCTGCTGCGCTATCGCTCCAGCCCCTATAAGGTCATTTTCACAATTCATCTAGATTATTCTCTTTTCCTGTTATTTTGTACAAGAAGATGTTTGTTTACCTGTAGGTGAAATTAGGTTTAAAAGGCTTTTATAAAGTAATATCTCTTTAAGATATTTATTATATTCTATCAAATTGATACTATATTTAGACAATGTGTTTCAACTGAAGAAAAGTTTATGATATGCCAATAGTAGATATTCCCACTAGAGCTAAATTTATATTTATTTCATTTCATTTTATTTTATTTAAGATGATGGGGATCAAATCCAGAGTCTCACACAAACAAGTCACATATTCTTCTATTAAGCTACTTTCTCAGACCTTAAATTAATATTTAAAGTTACTATATGCTAGACAAATTTTTCTCCACCAATAATTTTTGTAGAATACTATTATTTTCTGATATTTTGATGAACAATGGGCAGGTGTTCTTTGTCATTACTGAAGTTTTAAAGCCCGAAGATAATTAGTATTTGAACTGATTAATTGCTTGCTCTCTAGGGTAAGCATGTTAGAAACTTGAGCCCTTTATTAATTTAGTGTTTCCTACAAACAGAAATATTGCCCCCTCAACTTCTTTTTTTTGCCCTCTGTTTCAGTTCTGCAGTCATGACAGGGGATGTACTTACTAGATATCAGGGGGTTGGGGTGTAATGACGATTTGCAATTGGGAGCACTTTCTATGTGTTTGTTTAAAGAAGGTAGATTTCAGGGTGATGTGTGTGTGGGGGAGTGTTGCTAAGTGATTTTTCCAAGGAGGGTCACTAGACCAAATAAGTTTGAGACACACTTTTTCAGATGATTTTTAGCACTTTTAGTGATTTTCTGGCATACACATATTTTGCACATTATTGTGTAATTTAAACAATGAAAACTCAGAACAGGCATGCAAAGTGTCAATCTCTCTCTTAGTTTGTTCATACAAAGGTAACACATTTGAGCACTCAGGTTGCCTGCATAAAATAAACCTGGGTTGTACATATTTTAAAAATAAAAATGTAAGAATTAATTTACTGAAACCCCCTTGGAAAGTAACTATATGTCACAAGTGCCAAATTAGAAATCTCTAGGTTATAAGATCATAACCCCTAGAGGAATATTTTTATCTGTATGTTTACTTAATATCTAACAGCATGTGAAATTTATTTATTAATATGCCTGCAGGTTTCTCTCTAATCCCACTTCTCAAAGATGCACACACATAGATATAAAGCCAGGAGGGGGTGAATTGCCCTGAAACTATTTCCATCTAAGCTGAAAAATATGGTTATAATGGGAAAAGCAAAAGTTTTCCCCCTTCTGACCTTGAACATATATACAAACAACCGAATCAAAATATACAAATGTATAAGCTCTTTTTTTAGAATCATCTTCTTTGCAAGCAGTTGGTCCACTCTGAGTTACCTCTGCTCAACGTGCTCTTTGATTATGATTTATAAATAGGTTTATTTTATCATTCCTTTAATTATAGTTTATGCCTCCATTTTCTTTGAGTGCTCCCCAAAGACCAGAAACCTTGGTGCCATTGTTCCTTTAAATACAAGGTGCATGGCAGAGTAACTTTGAAATCCACCAAATACGTATTAAGTGAATTGTATCTAAATATATGAAAATGTAAACAAGCAAACCAACAATTAAAGATAATGATATCTTTATCATTATCTAAAGGAAGGGTGTTTATTTTTAACTGGGAAAGAAATAGAAAGTTTTAGATCAAGAGTTTTCAACGCATGCTCATTTTTAAGAAATCTGTTTTGTGATTGTATTCAATACATAGTTATTGGACAGGATTTTTGTCTATACAAAATAAAGTGTAGAATTGAAGCAACCGTCTGAGTAATTTAAATCTCAACACTTTGGCTTCAATTTTCCATCTATTTAGGGTATAACTATTGATCTAGCTTGAACTATCCAATGCTCGCCTCAGTGCTGTACTTCATTTAGCACGTATGGACTTAGTCATAATGAAAGAAATCTGCCTTAGGTCATAACAGCTAGACTGCATGCAATACCAATACTAGACATTTGTATAATGCCTTCCACTTATCATAAAAGTGCTTTTACTTCAATAATTCATTTGGTCCTCAGGTAGAGAAAGTGGGGCCAGGGAAACTGTGAGTTAAGTGAATTATTATAACATAACATTTGTAGATATAAAAGAAAGTATTATATTTGACTTTTACTTATGTTTTTTTTTGCAAATACCTAAACAAAGCTATCCTGCCTATATTTGTGTGATTTGTGTATCGAGCTGTTTTAAAATAAAAATGAAGTTGACTATATGTAAACATTTCTTTGTGAACATTTGAGACTGAAAATTTACCTAAAGTCATCAAGAAGTAGAGAGTTAAAAATTAGACATTTGTAATTCTTATTTTAGGGAATTCACCAATGTACCATGGGAATATACTGAAGAAGTTTATTTGTTCTAACAGAAGGACTGAGGGCAGTAGGTACAAAGAGATGACATTTGAGCTAGGTCTTATAGATGAATTCAATAGTCAGAGAAATGAGGGAGGACATACAAAATAGCCCTCAGGAGTAAAAATTGTCTATCAGAGTTGATAGTCTTCTGTGCTATAGCTTAATGGTAAATTACACGAGAAAGAATTGTGGGAAATATTACTAGGAAAATAGGATTATGAGTAATTTTGAATTCCAAAAGAAAAATCTGGGCTATTCTTTTGCAATCAAAGAGTAATTGTCATTTAAAGTAAAAGAAGAAACAAACAAAAAAAGTAGGATCATTCTTACAGAAAAACCAATGCCTAAGGCGTTATTTTGCAAATACCTCCAACTATACATACAAAGCACTGTTTGCTTTGCAACCTGGCTCAGGCTGACAAAGTTGCTCAAGGCTGAAGCTATCATAGTCTCTCCTTTAGCAATCCTGTAGGCAAAATGCTAAAAAATTACACTCTTATGTGAACTCACCCGCTTTAGGACAAAGTACCTAGTATCCCCGTTTAAAGGTTGAGTATAGGACAGAGTAAGGAAGAACAGAAATCAATGTAAAGGGATGAGAAGAAAGTGGGAAAGGCAAAATCAGACAGGAAGTTGAAGAGTGGTACTGTAAGTCAATGAGGAGAAAATTTTTTAATTTTAATTATATTGAATCACCGAGAGATAGTTACAAGCTTTCATGTTCGGGTGACAATCACACAATGATCAAACACCCATCCCTCCAGCAGTGCACAGTCCCCACCACCCATTTCCCCGGGATGCCCTCCAAAGGTAGAGAGAGAGCATGGGGAATATTGTCTGCCATGGAAGCAATGGGAGGGTGGGAAAGGAGAAAATTTTTATCAAAACATGCTGTGTATTTAACACCTAGCAGTGCTCAGGGCTTACTCTTGGCTCCATGCTCAGGGATCACGTCTGTCAGTGTTCAGGGAACCATATGTTGTGCTGAGGTTCACACCTGGGTGAGTGTGTAGGCAAGTGCTTTAGCCACTGTATTATCTCTCTGGAACACATATTTTATTTTAAACTTTTATTATTTTATTTTGAATTTTAATCGAGATAATATTGACTACAAGACTGTATATTTCAGATCTCCTTAAAAATCTATGCTACCGATGTACATATGTCACATAAGTACCAGAATCTTTTAATTAAAACCAACTGGATCCTTTCAGCCCACACTCCTCCTCACTCTTGGTTAGTTGAATTATTTGGTGACAGTCTTAGGGCATATTCTCACTGGTCATTGTCTATTCCCTTGCATTATTTATTTACATACACATGAATAAAATTACCCAGCTTTTGTCTTCTTTCTTACATATTCACTGAACATGACTTTACCCAGTTATATCCTTGTAGTTATATCTTTTCTCATGGCTAAGTAATATTCCTTTTTGTTTAGAGACCATTCTTCTTTATTCACTCATTTCGTTGGACATGAGTTGCTTTCACATCTTGGTATTGTTATTAGCACTACGGTGAATTTAGATGGGAGTATAATTTTTTCAAATTAGTGTCTTTGTACTCTTCATATACATATCTAGAAGTATAATTAATGGATTATATGGAATACCTATTTTTAATATTTCCATACTCTTTCCCCAAGGTTGAACCAATCTGCATTCCTACAAGTAGTGAATAAGAGCCCTTTATTTTCCACTTCCCAGAAACACAAGTAGTTTTAGAAGAAGAAGTGAACCCAACAGATGAATATTATTGCTAAATCTGTTAGGTAGCTAGAAAGGAAACACAGTCTAGGACCACATCACCCCTTGTTCCCTGTTACATAGCAGAAGACTTGTGGGAAGTTGATTCAACAATGACTGGGAAGTATGACAGTCGTGTGCAAGGCTCGTGGTTCACATGAAGAAAGATACAATGAGCTAGAAAAGAGGGAAGGAATGTTTGGAAAGTAGAAAACAAACAAACATTGTCCTCCTGTTGTTCATCGATTTGCTCGAGCAGGCCAGTAATGTCTCCATTTTGAGACTTGTTGTTACTGTGTTTGGCATATCAGATACGTCACGAGTAGCTTGCCAGGTTTTGCCGTGCGATCAAGATACTCTCTCAATAGCTTGCCAGGCTCTCAGAAAAGGGCGGAGGAATTGAACCCGGCTCGGCCAGGCTGGCTGCATGCAAGGCAAATGCCTTACTCAAATTGCTCCAGCCCTCAGAATATATATATATATTATATATATATAATATATATAATATATATTATATATATATTATATATATTATATATATATAGTCTTTCTAGTTTCTATGTAGTCTATATATTGTCTCTCCCTCTCTCTCTCTATATATATATATATATGGTCAAAGAGAGACTAACTTAAAAAATAAGTGAGCTAAAGAAATAGTTGCTTCAGCAAACTGGGCAAATGAGACCATATGGAATTAAGTGTATTCATATCAGGTCTAACCTCAGGATTGTTAAAAGTGTACATTCCTTTTGGTCGACAGAATACAGGGAATTTTTGATGAAGAGAGGGAGATTTTGAAGGGTTCTGAAGAAATGTGAAAGTATTCTCACTCAATGTGTATTTTCTTCATGAAATAGGATGTGAGAAGGATGGTAATCACTCAGCCATTCCTATTGGGGAAGGGACAGGTGACAAGGTAGAGTGAGGTTAGGGGGAGATGAATCTATCAATCATGTTCTCTACATCATGCTCAACAACGTGCCAGGTGCTGCTGGGAGTATGAAATATGTATGGTATGATTCTAGTCCTCCAAGGGAAGCACACACAAACACACACACAAATATCTGTAGAATTAAGAAAAATTAATATTTGTTGAAAGCATTTGAAAAATTCCCACCAAAAAATTGGGGGAGGGGGAAGAATGCATTGCTTGGAAACAGATTAGATTGTAGAAAGTGGCAGAGGTGAGCATGAGGTTATCACACATGCACGTGCACACATGTGTGTACACACGCATACACAGTTGGGAGATCATTAGGCAGTAAATAAAGGATGAACATGTGTGTACCCACATACCTACACACAGATGGGAGATCATTAGACAGGAAGTAAAGAAAGCGACGAGGACCAGTAGGCAACATGATGGAATAAACTGGAAGGAATCCGGTAAAAATTATCTGCAGGAAGGAGAGAGACAAGAGATTCATGAAGATGAATTAAATATTTATAGGCATGATCGAGGAGAATATAGACACAACAGTGGTAGAAAACATGTAAGCCAGGACACAGGCAGCAAACCAGATGTCTTGCCAATGCAAGAATAAAGGGAAAAGGTTGCATTTGAGAGAGAATCTGAAAAAAGAGTTGCTCAAATTATGTGATAGATCTCCAAGGAAGGGAGAGTAAATGCCCTTTCAAAATGTGATCTCTGGAATGGGTCATCTGGGACAGCAAGATGAGGCTGGTGTGTATGTAGGGGTTGGCCTTCAGTTTGCAGAAAAAGCAGACAAGATGGCAAGATGCTTGGTAGGTTTGGGGCACTGGCAGTCTAGAGGGAATGTATGAGAGGGTTATAAAATGGATTGTCCCCAAAGACATCCTGAAATGAAGTTTTAGGGAGAGAATCAGCTCTCAAGGAATTGCACAGAATCTGAGGATGAAGAGTCTAGTCTTCAGGAATATGTTCCATCAAAAACAAGGAGAAAGAAGTGGAGTTGACTGAGAAAGCAACATAAATGGTCAGAGAATAGGGAAGACCCAATAATCCACATGTTCTGAAGCAAGACAGAGAGAAAAATTTTAAGGAGCACAGATTTTAATTGCAGTAAGGGCCATGAAGACATAGGATTGATGAGAGTCTGTTGAATTTGACCAGAAGGGCGTCATTCCCAATGTCCTAGAGATTGGTTTTAGTGAAGCAATTGGAATAGAAGAGAATGAAGGCTCCAGGACAGTTGGTCTATAAATATGCTCACCTCTCTCCAGCAGAGACCATATTAGAATTTCTAAAAGGGTCTTGAGGAACTGCTTTGCAGATCACCACTGAAAGTGATGGAGTATTGTAGTCAGCTCTGCAAGCCTCACGCCACCCGTCATCCAGGGCTGCCCTTTGTTCACTTTGCGTGTGTATGTGTGTGTGTGTATGCGTGTGTGTGTGTATGTGTGTGTGCAAACACAGGAGTCTGAGTGTTCATGTTCATACAGATTCAGGTACAGCCTATAATATTTTATTTGAAATGGTGCTCGATGCGAAAATAAAATATAAAATTTAATTGCTCTGGAAGTTTGGCAATTAAAAAGAGAAAACTATTAGATGAGCACTAGAAGGATAGCAGAGTAATTTAAAAAACAGGATATTAATAAATCCCAATATGCTAGGGGAAACTGGTTGTGGATTCATATGTCTCTCATTATAAATTTTGGCTCTATTTATTAACTATGTGTGTAAGTTTGCTGAACCTCTTTAACGTCAGTTTTCTCCCTTGTGAAATGAATATAATTCACTTCATGGTAGTGAAGATAAGACGGGGCGCTCATCATTTCTTTAGTTTCTTCTTTCCATTTCAGTGAAGATGGTTTGTCACTAGCCATGCACCCAGGTGTTCAGGAAATGAGACTTCATGTTTTACAACGACACTTAATCTCTTGTCTTGAGCTCCCACTCCTGTCGATAGAAAAAAATATCATTTCATCATTTTCGGGTGAATGGAACCATTGTTTTGTTTTGTTTTGTTTTGAAGAGTTTTCCCTTTTAAGCAACAAACTCATGATTTTCTTCTCCCAACAGTCTCTCCTTTATGACACTTCAGGCCTTGTGGGTGCTTCTAGGCTCTCAGATCAGTCCCAGGTCATCCAGTGGCCCTGGGATTGGTGTCACAAACTGAAGAGCTTTCCTCTAGCTCTGGCTGTGTCACCGGCCTCCTTCTGTGTCTTCTGAACTGTGGCAGTGTCTCGTGGCCATCAAGAGTTCTTCTCTGTCCACAAACTATCTTCTCAGAGTCTTTTCAGGACCCCACAGACTGAGACAGTCCTGCCAATATGCTGAGGTTTGCATCTGCAAGATAATCTGCTCCATCTCTTGGGCTCTCTACTAGAAACTTGCTCTAAGACAAAACATCCTTCCAGACCACACTTAGAGAAGCTGTCTCCTACTCTTGAACTTGTGAGCCGAATTCCAACTTCTCTTGCTCTGTGTTTCCCTTCTTTGAAACACGGGAGAGCAAGGTCTGTTAGTTGAATCGTGTGCACAGCAAGATTCGACATCAATTGTTCATGTCATATCCTGCATCAGCTTCTTCCCCCTGTGCAGTGACATCACATGACCCGGGGAAAGACCCTACTTGCACCTGGTCATGCATATTGACAAACATGTCTGTCCTCATCTGTATTTACTGGAGAAGAACATCCTTTAATGTTTGCCACGTTTGGACTCTCCTTGTAACTTGGTCTTGATGGGGCTAGCTGAGTTGGCAGACAGAACAAAAGTCATTCAAGTTTTTGTTCAGGAGACTCAGACCAAGTTTTATGGTGGCTCTGGAGTCTTCTATCCTGAATGTTGGGTTTTGGTTTAGTTTTGTTTTCTAAAACTATCGCTACCGCTGGAGCGATAGCACAGCGGGTAGGGTGTTCGCCTTACAAGCGGCCAACATGGCCGACCTGAGTTCGATTCCTCCACCCCTCTCGGAGAGCCCGGCAAGCTACCGAGAGTATTCGATATGCCAGACACAGTAACAACAAAGTCTCCAATGGAGACGTTACTGGGCCCGCTCGAGCAAATCGACGATCAACGGGAGGGCCTTTACCTTTTACCTTTACCTTTGTTTTCTATCAAGCTAATCACATAAGCCTAGCTCATGTAGGAAAGGAATGAATGAACTCTGACTGCAGAACTTTGAAAGGTAATTTCAGGTAATAATAGTCACCCTGCCTTGCTGGTTCTATTACCCTAGTATGATTATGTCTCTCTCTCAACCTTTTAAACACAGATATACTACTTATTTTGATTTGCTATCACTGAAATGAGATACTGCTGCATGGTTTTTAATTCAGGCATGGTTTCCAGAATTAAAAGCAATTCCGGCATTGGTTTTAATTTAGGCATGGTCACAATAATTAGTACCCAGTCACTATAGGATAGTTGAAAAAGGTGTCTTGGTAGAATCCTGCAGATAAAAGTCTAGAGTTATTTTGAAGCTCCCAGCCACTACAGCCCGATTGTAGTGGGGGTCTCTTACTTGGTCTTTGGGACCCTTCTCTGTCTCTCTTTGACCTAACTTGAGTTAAGTCAACTATTGGCAAAATTCAATAGTTCTCACTTTTTCCCATAACTCTGTCATTTTTCACATCAATTAAATTTCTTCAAGTCTATACCTTATATTTATCAGACATTTCTCATTGTGATACAGATATCCAAAGACATACTTTTATAAGCTAACATGGACCATGCTCTGTAAAAGCTTTCAGAACTCACATAACTAATGTTCCAAGTTTGGGAGAAAATATTGTAAAATCTCCTTGCTTTCCAGGTTTCATTTTTGGTTTTAAGTCATTTTTATAGCACCCCATGCCTAAGTGTGTTTAAAAACTGAGATAAGGCAATAGAGATATAAGGGAAATGGAAGTATCTAGCAGTAAAGCTCACCCCAAAGGAATTTGGAAGGTATTCTAGTGCTCAGAGAAGTAGACCTTTATTTTTTAACAAAAAGAATGAATGTCCTCCCAGTATGTCAAAAGACAATAAGCATATAAATATCATTACATATTCTAGGAACTTTTTATACTAGAAGATAAGCCTATGACCAAGTAAAAACCACTTACTTTGCAAGACTTCCAGCTAGCTCATCAAGGAATTTCTCTTTTTTCTCCATTCATTTAAACCTACTCGATCATAAGCTCAACCTAATTTCAACCAGTTATCCATATTTCAAGGTCAGACTTAAAAATCAGCCAATTCATTTATATTTTGTCACTGTAATATTAGCCTTTTCTTTGGTAGATCTGCAATATTATTCTTTATTGTACCAGCAGATTCACCTCGTGAAACTAGATTTGAGTTTCAGAGAATACCAAACTTATTTTGCCTACCGTTCACTTTCCAGATGTAAAAATCACCCAGTACTCCCTTCAGGAATATGATTTCTTTAAACAAACAGAAGTTGTCCCTATAATTGTGCCCAAGATTATTATTATCCCCTCTGGATGACTTCAGTGCCCCAGGGTATAGTATCACCCATTTTGGTGTGTCAATATTTGAAGGTAACTGATTTAATTGCCTGCATATATAGAATGTTCAAGAACCCAACATTTTCCCAAATAATGACTATGGATAGACTTCAGAGCAGTGAATATAAATGGTAAAGCTCCAATATATTTATAATGTTCAAATCTTCTGAATTTTCTCATAAGTCATATAAAGTGTTTACTCTGATCTATGCTATACTTTACATATGAAAAGGTATAACATCTCCCTGGTCTCCATCCTGGGGTGCTGACTGGTCCAGACTTTCTTTTTCTAACCTTGCAATTTGTTTATTTTCTCAGAGTTTCAGGTTTTTTTTTTTTTTTTTTGATTTTTGGGTCATACCCGGCGATGCTCAGGGGTTACTCCTGGCTCATGCACTCAAGAATCACTCCTGGTGGTGCTCGGAAGACCATATGGGATGCTGGGAATTGAACCTGTATCAGCCATATTGGCTGCGTGCAAGGCAAATGCCCTAATCAATGTGCTATCGCTTCAGTCCCAGTATTTTGTTTTTTCATTGGCAAAATGGAGGAATTACCATATCACAATGTTGTTGGAAGGATTAAAGAGATGCGCATGGGTAAAGATCCAAAAATATTCTTTAGCATATGGTACAAGTATAATGCATCAATTTCAGTATTCCTTCTGTATGCTTTTGTCTTTAAAATGGGAAGTTAGATCTATTTTGAGAACAAACAGAACTAGCTTTTCTTTGTCTATATCACTAGACTCAGAATCTAAGAAGTTGTGTCTCTGCAGTGCTCTCTCCAGCAAATATTCCACTATCCTTACAGATATTCTTACTATGGGAGAAAAAGACAGGATTTTAGCAGTGACTGAGGGAAAAGTGATAAAATGTCCCAAGGCTTCTTAACTACTGGGAAATCATGCTTCTACCTTTTAGTAGGTAGTTGAGGAGTTACAGAATTTAATATATTTCCCTGATAGTTGAAATTTCCCTTACATGCAGTATAGTTTGAAGTGACCAAGAATTTGGATTATTTGTCGTTTTTTTAAAGAAGACAATTCAATTGTGACTTATGTGAGTGTAAAGATTCTAGTCCCGCTTAGACTTGACTCTGATTGAGAAAAAATGAATGATGCCATACTTTACTATCTAAGTCTTAGAATCTTTCTTGTAACTGGAATTTTCCTCTCTTTCTCTATCTACTCCACTCTCCCAAACACCTGTCTCAGTTTGCATGTGTATAGAGAATCAGTACATATCACACTCACATAGTCCGTCAGCGTAACACACACACACACACACACACACACACACACACACACACACTCACACACACACACTTGTTTCCCAGTCCATGTTTTCATGTCACTTTTACAGGGTCTGTGCTAAGGCAGTGAGGCAGTAAGAGTCTACAGACAGATTCCATCAAGCTCCTATCTGTTAGAACCTGCAGCGCTGGCATTTGGATTCGATATCTAACAATAATGCGGTATTTTATAAACATTAGTGAGGATGATTTTGCACTGGTCAGCAAAGGGGGGGAAAAAAGGAATAGGTGCTTTGGGAAAACAAATAAAAAAGGAATTGGATCTGTCTCAATAAATTGCACAAATTGTAAATATCCCAAAGATGCAGCCACTTACTCTGAATAGGAAAACAGAACTGACAATTATACTTTAGAATGAATAGGTGAGTCATACCATGGCTAAAACGGTTCTTTACAAATTTTCATAATCATTCCTTTATTAAATGTGGTACTGTGTTTATTTATTAAACATAGCTTCAGTTTCATTCGCCTGTACAATTCCTAGATAGTATTTTAGTAAGCTCAAGAAAGATTTCATTTATATTCAAGTCATGATGCTTCCCTACTCTGATTTGGGTCTGATACACTTGTTTCATCAATTTAAACATAATTATAGAATAATCTTTCACAAATATTATACCTAATAACATTAGGGCATTTATAAATTCTGGTCCTTAATTTTACACATTAAAATTTCATTTAAAATTTAGAAACTTTGAATATTTGAATATGTTTATAAGACCTCCACTAAGATTTCTAACGCAATTTGCTCCAAAGCCCTAGAACTGAGTGTGTTTGGTGGGAATTTCATGGCTTGTGCAAAGTCAGCAGCAATTTGAAAGGAGTTATTTTAGCTTTCAAAACTTAGTTTCATTAAACATGATCCATTTATTTTTGGTTTTAGAAATCCAAACCTGCTCTCATAGTCAGGCTGGGTCCGACAGAGTTTTGTGTAATGGGACAAGTGTTATTCACTTTATATTTTCAAGTACCGATGTAGTTCAAAAGCTTGGAACAGAAATTTATCACTATTCAGGGCATTTTTTGACATGAATTAACAGATTATCACATCAGAGAATTTTTATTCTCCCTATTAAATTGTGCCCTACAATTCTGCTTATTAAATCAGCACTCAGGGCAAATTAATCTCTTGTCATTTTATTTATAGTTACAGAAGTTCCAACAACTTTAAATGTGCAAAGTATATTTATTGCTGTGTTTCCAGAAACTCACTCTTATTTTGAATCTTTTCCAACATTTAATCTAACTGAACTTTATTTTTTATGTCAGCACTTTTACAACCTATTATGATACAAGATCTCATCAGCCCAAATGAAATGGTATTATTGCGTTGTGTAATGTTGGGTGAGTAGAAAAAATAGTAGAAATTATTTGGAAAAATGTAATCTGTTTGATTAAGATGTTTTTTTCCCCTTTATGTCTAGATTCTCTGAACATTGCCAAGAAACTTTTCAAAATATTCTTAAAAATGTTAGTATGGCAACACTTTCTGTAGATAACTTAAAATATTTTGGCATTTATAGAAGTAACATTAATAAATGTGTGGGACTAATTATTTTTCAAGATTCTTCTGCTTTAATAGTTAAAATAAAAGTTATTAAAAAACATTTACTTTATCAATGGCTTTTTAGAGACTAATTTATTTCTAAAACCAAGATACAATCCTATTTCTCTGAAAATATTCTATGGAAGCTCTGTGACAACTTATTTTAACTTCCTGTACTGGATCATTTTTGTTACCTAAATAGATATCTAGTTTATTTTTCTTAATTATTTTTTAGAGATTTATTTTTCATATTCTCTAGGAATTTACTGAATTTGGATTACCACAGGAATGTACACATACAAAATCCTGTATCTCATGTCCTTTATTGTAATATGATTTATTGATAAGTTATCACAAAATATTATCTTGCCTTGGAAAATCTTGTTATACTTTTGGCCCACCTTAAGGATTGCATACGCCCTATTCCTCTTTTCACAAATATCCTGATTGTATTAAGCTCATCTATTTTGGACCTCATCAAGATGGATAATATTCAAATATTACTCAGAAATCCTTCTTCTTTCTGGTACTTTTCTCATTTTCTTTTCTTTATATCCACTCTTCCTGCCTACTTCCAGCTGTGAATAAACATAGACATAGATAAACCTTGTTGATGCATGACCTTTGCCCAGTTGTGATGGTAGGTAGATGACATTGCATTGAACAAATGAAGAAACTGCTGCTGGGATCAGCACTCACTTAAGAGGAAAGATCATTTCTCCTTTCTTGCTATTTAGCCAAGCATTTACTGTGGGGATTTTCAAAGTCCTAGTATTAGGGTTTCTGTCAGAAAGTTGATGGTCATACACACATATCTAGAAAGCAAATAGTTTGAAGTCAAAGGGCATAACTCATTGCATTTATTCCATACATGCTGTTAATTTAAGGTGTGTTTTCCGTTTTGAAAGGTCAGGAAATATCAATTTGATAGCTCATTCTTGTTATATCTAATATTTTTCTTTACTTTACATGTAAACACATCCAAGAGCCCAAAAGGGGCAGAGGAAAAGAATGTAAATTGTCTAATCTTTGTTCAGTGTAGAAACTGAACAGAGCCGGTCTATGCACCCAGCTTCACAGAGAAATCAAACATCACAGAAAGTTTTGCCTTGTTGCATGGCCTTTTTGATCTGATGGCCGGGCAACAGAAAAGAATATAAAGGAGGAACAAAGACTGAGATTAATGATCATGTGCCCTGATAGTGCGACACCCTTGTCTTGGGGTTAACTCCTACCTTCCCACGAGCAGAATGCAGAATCATACTCCTGGATTTGAAGAGCAGTTAGGGAATATTCCCTCCAATTCTGAATTCAGTGATAATGTGAAGTTAGCATGGTGGGTATAGGTATACCATAATGACAGACACTCGAAATCAAGGGTTTTTTTCCAGTCAATTATTAAACTTTTACCAATACATCATAGTTACCTCTCATATTGTTCTAAATTTACTGATCATCTGTATTCCGCACATAATATTCATGTCCGATAAACTGTACCTGTGGGTGGGAATAAGCAACAGAACAAACTGTCCCATACTGTTTATGGATATTTCCCTTTGCTCATGTGGGTCCTTCTATTCTTACTTTTCGTATCGCATTTTTCTTACATAATCAAACATCATGTAAAAATTGGGCATCAAAATGGCTATTAGGCACATCATGAGGCTCAAAATCACTGAACATCAGGTAAATGGAAATAAGTGCAATGAGATATCACCTTGCACCTATTAGAATGATCATTATCAAGGAGACAAGAAACAACAGGCATTGGTTAGAATTTGGTTAAAAGAGAGCCCTTATACGTTACTGATGGTAATATAATTTTCTCCAACCACAAGAGAAAACAATGAGGATCCTAAAGCATTTTGAAAAATAAATTTATATTTATCATTCATGTATTTATCATTTATTGATAAATATACTTTCAATATACTCATTAATTTCACTTCTAGGTAAATTCCCAATGGGAATGGAAACTGCACTCATATGTTTATTGTAACATCATCAGGACTGTAAGACATGGGAACAAACCACATCACCACCAACAGATGAATAAATAGGAGCTGAAGTGAGTACATCGGGTAGCACTTGCCTTTCAGGTGGCTGATTAGGGTTTGGTCACCTGCATCTCATATAGTTCCCTGAGCACTGCCAAAAGTGATTCCTGAGTGCAGTCAGGAGTAAGCACTGACCAATGCTGGGTGTGGCCCCCAAATCAAACCAAAATCCAAACCAAAGAAAACCAGAAGAATAAATAAAAATGAATTGGAACACCTAAACAAGGAAGTGTTACTCAATCATGAGAAAAGAGGATTTGCTATTATTTATGATAGAATGGATGGAACAAAAGCACATTATATGATGCATAAATAGAAAAAGACATGTGTTGTACAATATCACTCCTCTGTGGAATCTAAGAAAAAACCCATATTAAAAATAAAAATATCAGTAAAATGATAGGTACCAGATGTGGGTTGGGAGATGATAAGATGTTGCTGTTTAAGGTTAGAAAATTGTAATAAATACCAAATAAGACATAGAGATCTATTGCACATTATACTGAATATAGATAAAATATTATTTTACATGTTGTGATAACATTTTACAATAGCAATAGTAGAATCTATAACTATGTCAATGTAGGGTCTTTATGTCTGAAACTTGAAGTTTCACATAAAATTTATCTAATAATATGTTATCTATAATCTATATATGGGTGTTGGCCACGGGAGAGATTTGTATGGTTTCACTAGTGTTTATTTGCCTCGAATCCTTTAGAGAAAAAAAAATAGGCAGTTTCTCTAACTTTTCTAAAAATGTGTTATTAACCACTTCTATGCTAAAACTTTTTATAACCTACTTTGTCTTGGGCTGGAGCAATAGCATAGCGTGGTGTTTGCCTTACATGTGGCCAACTTGGCCAATCTGAATTCGATTCCTCTGCCCTTCTCAGAGAGCCTGGCAAACTATTGAGAGTATCTTGCCTGCACGGCAAAGCCTGGCAAGCTACCTGTGATGTATTTGCTATGCCAAACACAGTAACAATTGTCACAATAGAGACGTTACTAGGCCTGCTGGAGCAAATTGATGAACAACGGGAGGACAGTGACAGTGACTTTGACTTTACTTGCTGTACTAGTTATCGAATCCAGAGATTCACTTGCAGAGCATGTGCTCTACCACTGAACACGTTCCTAGCTACTGTTTAGGCCACTTATATATGGTCACGGTTCTCCCGTTGTTCATCGATTTGCTCGAGCGGGCCCATTAACGTCTCCATCGTGAGACTTGTTACTGTGTTTGGCATATACTGGGAGCTTGCCAGGCTCTGCCGTGCGGGCGAGATACTCTCGGTAGCTTGCCGGGCTCTCCGAGAGGGGCAGAGGAATCGAACTCGGGTCGGCCATGTTGGCTGCGTGCAAGGTAAACGCCCTACCGCTGTGCTATCGCTCCAGCCCCACTTATATACACTTGCATAAAATCAAGTGTGGAGTCAAAGTGTTGGTGCACTTAAAAGTTTGAAATGTATTGTGGGTTGCACTCCTAAAACTAAAGCTACAATTTGACATCATTCTTTAAATTATTTAACTAATTTAATATGGTAACTTTTATTTTTCTTCTCCTCTTCCCTCTCGTACTTTTTGACCACCTTCATTTTCACTAAGGGCCTATAGATCAGATATGAGCATGCAGTTTCAGTTACCTTTATTTTTTTTTTATCATTTTGAGGAGATATTTCTAGTTTGGTTACCAATTCTGGTTGGAAGTAAATTTCTGTGGGAATTTTATAGAATTTTCTCTACATATTTTCGTTGTTTTTTTCTCTTCCTTTGAACAATATGACCCAAAATATAAGACCTATGCTTTTTTCCCTTTAATATTGAAAGCATCCCCCCCACACACACACCCTTTAAAACTTAGAATTATTCTGTAATTTCTAAGTTAAATAGTGTGGATTTTTTTCATTTATTTTTGCATTAACCAATCTGGAAACACACATATTTTTGGGTTCTAAGAGCCAAAGAGTAACAAGAGTGGGCCATTGGGGAAATTTCCTTCAATCTAATAAGGAATGTCGGAGATGAATATAAGGACATAATTTTAAATGACCCAAAGAAGCTCTGTTTTGTCTTCCAGGCGTGGTCACTTCTCCTCCACACAGTTTAATTCTAAGTTCAGAACTTCTGGGGACAAGCAGCACCATTGGGACTGAGCAGAATCACTGGGCCACTAGTTATGGCTTGTTATCACTACGATTGGTCCCCTCCCTGTCTCCTCCCCACCCCAGTACTACTGGGCAGCCACCCCTCACAAAAGGGAAACACTTTTTATTCTTTTTAATTTTACTTTTAATTCAATTTTTTAAAAAATATTTAGTCACCACGAAATGAAAAAGTTATTCATGATTGGGTTCCAGGCATATAGTAGATCCTTTCACCAAATGGGGTGGGGCATGTCTCCTCCAGTACCCCACCCCCATTTGCTTCTCACCCTACTTTTACAAGAGGCACTCTTTATTTTTTATTTATTTACGTTTTTGTGATGTGAACTGTAGTACTGTCGCTGATAGGATTTCACACAAAACACTTTACCACCTTCCAGCACTAACTCTTCCCTCCACTACAGATGTTGAATGCTTCCCTCCACTACAGATGTTGCCCCCTTTCTGTCCTCCTTCCCAACACCCTCAAGCAGCACGTGTCCTCTTAAATACCAGTTCAAACACAAATGGCTAAAACACACATGAAGAAAATGCTCTTCATCATTCATCAAGGAGATGCAAATCAAAACAATAATGACCTATCATCATACAACACAGAGATTGAACATATCAAAAAAGATTAAGAACAACCAGTGCTGGCAAGAATCAGGGGACAAAGGGACTCTCACTCACTGCTGGTCCACCTTTCTGGAAAACAATTTGAACGTTCCTGAAAAAAACTAGGGATTGAGCTTCCATATGATCTATTACTTTAAAAGTATGAAATGTTCTCTCTTGCTCCTTGAAATTAATTTTTTAGGAGCACTGAGGGTAATGGGAAGCTCGGTCACAAACTGGTAATGCTGAGATTACCTCTGCATCTGTGCTCAGGAATGACTCCTGGCTGTCTTCTAGGACTATATGTGATGGCTAGAATTGAACCAGGACTGGCTGAAAGCAAGACAGGCTCTTTATATATTTGATAGCTGTCTGTCCTTCAATTTTACTTTTTTTTTTTATAACATTCTGTTCTTGTTTTATGGAATACAAATAAGTTATATATTTCATAATATAAATGTTACATAAATGTTTAATTATTTATATAGTCATATGTACATTTTATATAGCTAAATACTCAGTCTTGTATAGTTAAATATATGTAGCACTGTAGCACTTTCCTCCCGTTATTCATTGATTTGCTTGAGTGGGCCCAGTAACGCTCCATTGTGAGACTTGTTGTCACTGTGTTTGGCATATCAAATACGTCAGGGGTAACTTGCCAGGCTTTGCCATGTGGGTGAGATACTCTCAGTAGCTTGCCAGGCTCTCTGAGGGGGTGGAGAAATTGAACCCAGGTCAGCCCAGCAAGTTGCATGCAAGACAAACGCCCTACCGCTGTGTTATAAATATATGTAGTTATAATAAACACATATAGTTTGCTATATATATGCTATATATATGCTATATATGCTATATATTGCTATATATATGATATATATATATATATATATATATATATATACTCTAAGGAAATTTTCCCCACTTGTGCTTACTCTTTCTCTTTTCATGTTTGTGATGGAAAAACTGAAAAACATAGCTCAAACTTATCTATTGTGGGTCACAGATTAGGTGAGTAAATAAGAAATTAGAGGTTTTGCCAGTTACCTCAAGTTGCCATAACTGTTGGTCAATTTCCCTAATGAAGAATGTTTGCGGTCTTTATTAGGATGAAAAGAAAACATATCAGGAAGTCTAAAACAAGACTAGTTGGATTTTTAGAAGGACTGGTCCATCTTTTTGGCTGATGTCTCTGGTGTGAAGACATTACAGTTTTCAAAAACACCCTGTCTTTCTACTTGCCTGAGCAAATTTAAGATCTAAGTGTTCAGACACATTTTTAAGATAATTTATTATTAGCTGCATCTTCAACTATTCCTCAAGCCCAATTCTCCAGTGTGAATTGTCTGGTTTCTCACTGATTCTATTCCTATGGACATTTAGAATTTCACACACAGGACTTGACTTCAACCATGCTCATCAAGCTTCTCAACATCTTCAGTTGGCTACCTTCTTCTACTGAAAACCCTTTCCCCTTTCACTAGCCTTGTTCTTATTGTTGTTTGTGTATGTGTGTACAATTAAAGACATATAATTGTATACTTATTATTCTGTTACTTTAAGATGTATAAAGATATTGCATTATATATAAATAGCACTGTAGCACTGTCTTCCAGTTGTTCATTGATTTTCCTGAGCAGGCACCAGTAACATCTCCATTGTGAGACCTGTTGTCACTGTTTTTGGAATATCGAATACGCCATGGGTAGATTGCCAGGCTCTTCTGTACGGGTGGGATACTCTCGGTGGCTTGCCATGCTCTCTGAGATAGATGGAGGAATTGAACCCAGGTCGATTATATAAAAATTAATATTATATGTATATAATAATATACATTATTATATGTATATATAAATATAGTATTATATAGTATCGTGTATATATGTATATATACATATATATCACTCCGTTGGTGTATATGTATATATGTATATATGTGTGTACATATATACATATATATATCACTCTATTGGGACTCTGCGCCAGGCTGTTTTCACTCAGGGCACCCCAGAGGGGAGCGGGCAGGGGCCCTCCCTGCCACAAGGGACCCAACCCCGGCAGCCAACCTCCACGCTCCAGGCCACTTTCTGGACACATCATAAAACTCTTCTTACCCATTTTCCATAATTACCACACCATGTTTGATGGAGTTCAGACAGTAGGCAACATATATATATATATATGCATATATATATATATTCTCTATGTGTGTGTGTGTGTGTGTGTGTGTGTGTGTGTGTGTGTGTGTATGCCTCTCAGAGAGCCTGGCAAGCTACTGAGAGTATATCGCTCGCATGGGTAGAGCCTGGCAAGCTCCCCGTGGCATATTTGATATGCCAAAACCAGTAACTATAACAGGTCTCATTCCCCTGACCCTGAAAGAGCCTCCAACCATTGTTAAAGATGAGTAAGGAGAGGCTCTAAAAATTTCAGGGCTGGGATGAATAAGACATTACTGGCGCCTACTCAAGTAAATCAAAGAATAAAGGGATGACAGTGACAGAGACAGTGATCACTCTGTTATGATGATTCGATCTAGTGTTTCTCAATCCAGGACATATTGCCTTCTGTGGTCTCAAGAATATTCCAAAGAGACCCCAGGTGAAATTTGTGTAAAGGGTGCACAACAGCCGAAGGCCAGAGTGGCAGTCAGCAGGATGGAGCTGGGGACATGAAAGAAATAGGCTTGGAAGGGGGCCACGATTGGAAACCAGTTGAGAAACACTGACTAAATGGGCCACGATGAAGGAGAAGAGACACATACGTGGCACAATTGGCTCCACCAAACAGCAGAGGTTTCTCATGAGAAGCAGCTGGTGGGACAATCTAGCTTCAGAGAATGGTGGAGTGGGTGGTGCTTCCATAAGAACCATGGCTAGAATATGTGCTCGTATTTCTTCCTCTACCTCCAAAGAGAAGGTTCCTCTCTCCACTTGAAATTCCCTGAGAGAAGACATTTTCTATTTTTATTTATTTATTTATTTATTTGCTTTTCCTCTGCCCCTCTCGGAGACTCTGGCAAGTTACTGAGAGTATCTTGCCTGCACGACAAAGCCTGGCAAGCTACCCGTGACGTATTCAATATGCCAAACACAGTAACAAGTCTCACGATGGAGACGTTACTGGGCCCACTTGAGCAAATCGATGAACAATGGGAGGACCGTGACCATGATTTATTTGCTTTTTGGGTCACACCCAGCAATGCACAGGGGTTACTCCTGGCTCTGCACTAGCGGAGCTTGGGGAGGTCCATATGGGATGCTGGGAATCGAACCCGGGTCAGCCGTGTGCAAGGCAAATGACCTACCTGCTGTGCTGTCACTCCAGCCCAGACATTTTCTATTTAATTCAATATGACTTTCAAAGATTTCAGATTTATTTGTTGACATATGAGTTATTCATGATCCCTTAAAAATTGGACATACAAAGAAAAACAGCTGGGCATTCATTTCACATTATTTGTTCTTTTAAGTTGTTTGTAAGTTGTTCTTAACTGTTGTTTGTGAAATTGTTTTTTAAAAATAGCTGTGATAGTCTTATGTACCATTTTCATAATAAATTTTTCTGATTCTCTTTTACTACGTAATGCTATTCTTATTTTTTGTAAGGTGATTATCAAAAGGAAGCATAGAGTAATTGGAGGACAAATGATAAACATTCATCTGCCCATTCCGGAGTTTATGAATTTGAATATACTGGTGTTATCTCACTGGCAAGACTACAAGCTCCTTGACGATGTATAATATTGGATCCTTAGCATTGCCGGATATTTACACTCACATGTAATCTTCAGTTTAATTCTCAGTACAAATCTTAGGAGGCAGCTATTAATCTATTTGGGTTTTGTTTCCCTTCTCCCTCTCTCTTTCCCTTTGCTATGATAATCGGGAATCACACACACTTGAGTCCAATGTGCCAGAGATGGAACATGATTTAGCACTAACATCACACACACACAGCCCTCAGGCTTTAAAGTAGAGGCTTGACCACTGAGTTATCCCAGGGGTTCTGGGTATTAACAGTGAGACTGATTATCAATTAGAAACTCAGGCATAGGAAAATTAAGAATTTTGACAGTTAATAAATATCAGGCATATAACCACATGTATATATTTATAATATATAATTTATAAGACATATATGGCTTTCTACTCCGGAGGCAAAATCAGAAACCAGTTACTCAGTAGAGACATAGTTTTTATGCGGGTGACTAGACATGTGAAAGCAAACTTTTAAGGTGACTTAGGAACTGTAAGGGAGAGCTATCACCTGCAGAAATGAGGATGTGAAATAAAGATTATAGAATTATTGCCACCTCGAAACTTGAAGTTCTCTGTGACTCTAACACTCTTGTCTGTGAGGCAAAGGCTGCCCAGCTGGTTTTGGATGCTTTGATACTAAAAGAAGGGGCTTGTGGGTTTGGCACACAGTGTGGAGATGCAGGTGCAAGTCAGGAGCCGGTGGCTCAGGAGTGTTGAGGAGGCTACTTGTACAGAGGTTGAAAACCCAACAGGTTGAACTCAGGGACTGCCCTGGGATGACCCTGCAGTTATGTAAAGGAAGAAATTGTGACAGGTGTCATAGTTGCAAGAACTCCACAGCTGCCAATAGAAAGGAAGTCAACCTTAGGAATTAAGACGCCATCTTCCTCCTAACCTTCTTCTTATGCCCTCTGTTGGCAGAGTCTAAAACGGAGCTGCCTTGTTAAACATCAAATTGATCATAGATAGAAGCAGGGTGACGTAGATAAGAGACTATAACCTGGCACCTTAGCGTAAGGTTAATGTACAGTTTAAAGTTGAGGTGAAATTTACATAGTAATGTATATTTTGTTTAGAACAGGGTTTAGATGAATATATGCAAAACTTACCCATGTGACCAATATTGTTTTTGCTTCAACTTTTTATTCTTATTTTATCCTAATTTTTATTATGAAGCTGTTCATAATAGAATTGTTCAGGCATACCGTGTTGCAACCCCAATCCCACCGCCAGTGTCCCCAGGTTCCCTGCTATTCCCCAGTCTGTTCCCTTGGCAGGCATATAAAAACTGTATTTTATCATGCTTGATCCAACAAAACTTAAAGACATGACAAATGGAGCTATCAGAAGATCACTGTATCGCTGTATCACTGTCATCCCATTGTTTGTTGATTTACTAGAGCAGGCGCCAGTAATGACTCTATTCCTCCCAGCTCTGAGATTTTAGCAGCCTCTCCTTACTCGGCTCTTTCAGGGTCAGGGGAATGAGACCATCCGAAGATAAATCAACAAAAGTCAGATTGTAATGATTGCTATAGAATTTTAACCTATGTAAATAAGCAAATTCAAATTATTTAATAAAATATAGTATGCTACCTATTCTTATTTACATAAATAAATTTTCAACTATGGCATCTAAAACATATTGCATTTAATTTTACTTTCGACTTGCACCTATTGCAACAATCATCATATCTTTCCTATCATAATTGAAGCTTCTTTTTTATTGTCTCTTTGGTAGGCATATAACAAATTTATTTCATATTAATCCATCCAAAAAATTACAAGAGTGGCAAATGAAATTATTAGAAAATAAGTCAATAAAAGTCAAATTATGATGATTAATTGCTATATGTCTTTAACCTTTCTTAATCTAGTAGAGGACATGTGACCAATATTTTTAAAAGACCACATATTTTTATCAACCCAAACAATTCCATTTGCCTCTTTTCAATCATTCTCACCTCCCGTAGGCAACCACTATTTTGTTTTGTCTCCTCAGATTTTTTTGCTGTTGAATTTTTCATAAATGGAATAAAGATAATATATATTTGCTATGCTTTACCACTTTTGATCTGTCTCTTTTCTTTACTTTCAAGACCCTAGTATAATGATTGATTTTATGAATAGGTTTCTTCACTGCTGCTGATAATACACTGTTCATCCCTATTTTTCAATTCATGTAAATAACATAGCAAATCCCTCCACCTTGAAACCTTAGGTCCCAGGAATAGATTTATAATGAAATGGAAATGTTACTATTTTTAGACCTGTAAATGTAATTAAATAGCTTTGATTATTAAACAATCAAATATCTATTTGTAACCAAATAGCTGAACCAACAACATACAAAAATTATTTTGAATGAGAAAATTGAAAGGAATTCATCAATATATTGAAATTGACTAGTTTGATATGATATCCAAGAAAGCACAGCAGAGTAAAGCTTTGGTGGATTGTTAAGTCATTTGTGCTGCTGAACAAAATGGAAGCTAAAATTAGAAAGTCCTGGATCTGAAATTTTTTTGAGTGCTCGCTTGAGTCTTTAGTTGAGTTACATGAAGACTATCATGCAAACACATGAAATTGGATATTGCAAGGCCAATACAGCAAAGTGAGCTCAGAATTTTCAGGTCACTTAGCCTTTCCAAAAGAACTCAATTAGGTGGATATTTTTGGGTGGGGAGGCTGGGGAGTTCTACCCGGCACTGTTCAGTGTTTACTCCTGATTCTGTGCTCAGATAACTCCTGGTGGAAGAGTAAAAATATGTGATATCAGGGATCTAACCAGGGTAGGCCACATACAAGGCAAGCAAGTGCCCTACCCACTGTACTATCTCTCTGACCAAAGAAAGTAGCTTTTCTTTACTAACTCTTATCTCCCAGTCTTCACAAAATTATTATTTATTATCTGACTACAGCCTGTGCATATCAATTTCCATTACATTATTATGATTAAAAGTTGTTTAGTGATGAATGCATTAGGTGTACAGAGGATTCCACTTATTGGAATTCCTTTGGGATATGGTGGCTTAAATCTATTAACCAGCTCTCAGAGTCACAGAGAGCCCTGCAAACAGTAACAAGATTTTTTCATTTCATATTTCTTCATTCAATTCGATATGTGCATCTAAAATAGTACAATCCAAGAATCCCAATGAAGTGGGTGTTTTCTGTATAAAGACCTTGTTTAACCTTCAGTAATTGTTCTTTGTTGATTTAGCAGAAGGATAGCTCCATTGACTTTCCGTTTGGTCTCCTGGGACTAAGCTCTACCAGGATTACTTGAACTCTCAAGTTCAGAGCTCAAGTGGATGTTGCCTTTAAATGCAGAATCACATGACAATGGGGTTTGTAGTTCCCTGGAGAAATGCTCTGAGCTCAGAATTAGTTCTTCTCAAACAAGCACTGTGAGAGACTGCCTAAGATGTCACAATGACCCAATGCAGTGCCTGGGAGACAGAATTACTGGTTCATTGCTTCAATAGGGAATAATTATAGAAAACTACCAAACATCACAAAAGCTCTAGGATGCAGCCTTCCCTTAAGAGTTCTGAATACCATAAAAAATTCGTACAGTGCTAGAATATAAATAATGCCTTTCATCCTTTAAGCAAAAAAAAAAAAAAAGAATGCTACTTGCAATAATTTTCACATAAAAATACACATGCAATTCATACAGGTAAAATTAAAAATATTTTGATGAGCATATTTTAAAATTTGCAGTTGATCATGTTCTTTTTGGGGACCTTATTATTTGATCAATGCATATGACTGGATCAATTCCAGGCTCAAAGTTGGCACCTAATAAATATTTGATTGATAGATGGATTGATTGATTCTGCCAACCAAGGAAAATGGTTAGAATGAGTGATATAACTTTACTTAAGATGTCTTTCAAATAAGACAGTCTGTGCGTTAATAATAGTTCTTATGGCCAATTAGAAAAATAAGTATCAAAGTAACTGAAGAGTAAGATTATTTCTGGTTCAAAGGAAGTAATAATTTAAAATATAACACATCATTCCAAAAATTACTCAGAGAAAAGTGGAATGATTTTGTTTGCCCAATTAATTAGGTAATAATCAAGATAAATTATACGCTGATCCAATAGTAGTGCATTTTTTTCTCTAAAGATTTCCTTAGAAGAAAATGGAGACTGAAATGAGAATTATGTATATAAATTCATTTGGATTTATTATCACATATATTTAGTATAAATAGCATGGCCTATACAAATCTACATTAGAGAACTGTTTTCTAATATGTATTAGTAAATCATCAGGCAAAGGAAGTTAAAATTAAGCTTAATAATTTAACAAATAGTATGAAATTAGAACAAATAACAAGCGCAAAGAATGATAGAGAGAAAATGAAAGCAGTACATCTAGATGAAAAAAATGCATGCATAAATTGATTGGCTCTGCTTGGTCTATTCCAGCTGGTGCCGGCACATTTCATATTATAACAATGTGCTGTAATGAAAACTTTTTAGTATTTGGGGTCTTCTCCTAAGGATTTTTTCTCTCTTCATTCACATAGTTCTGATTTTGACTTGCTCTGTCGGTCCTCTGGATATGATTGGTAGAGGTATAAGCAAGACAATAATTTTTCAGGGATGGAGGTCTACTGAAAGATTTTGATCTAGAGTAGGTTTGTGATAAGACCTTGATTGTAGAATAATTTGTTTGATATCAGATTAGCCATGGATTAAAGGTAGCCTGGAGGCAGACTAACTACTTAAAATGTTATTGTATAGAGATGATATGGACTTGAAATCATGCTGGTAGAAAATGAATGAAAAAAGAAAGTAGATTAAGAAAGCTTGTAGCAGAAGTTTTTATGAAGCTAAATTAATATATAGAAAGAGAATGGGATAAAAACATAGTATATAAAGATGATTCAGACTTCAATATGATAGTAGGATTTTCTGTGGTTTTGATATTTTGGGGTATTTTTAGGTCTGCTTTGTATTTTGATATATGTACTCTGAATTCTCAGAATGGTTCCCAACATAAAGAAACGGATAAATATTTAGTGAAAGAATGAATAACTAAAGAAATGATTTAGGGTAACTAGGCAGATTATTACAGAATGAGGAATATAAAAGAGAAAGAGAAGAGAGCACCAAATAAAGGGTGTTGTGAGAACCCTCCCAGGGTGGGAGAAGCATGCTAAAAGTAGTCTATAGACCAAACATGATTGCCATTCAATGCCTCTCTTGCAAAACATAGTAACCAAAAGAAGAGAGAGAGAACAAGGGGGAATACCCTGCCACAGAGGCAGGGTGGGACGGGGGGGGGGGGGGGGGGGCGGGGATGCTGGGACCCGTGGTGGTGGAGGATGGGCACTGGTGGAGGGATGGGTACTTGATCATTGTATAACTGAAATCCAAGCACAAAAATTTGTAAGTCTATAACTGTATCTCATGGTGTTTCACTAATAAAAAAAAATTTAAAAAAGGAGAGAAACAGGGTTAAAATATTAAAAAAATTAAATGTTTAATTTTAGAATTTTTTGTTCAGAGGGGTTGAATCTGGAAGTACTCAGAGCTCACTCTTGACTCTGTATTCAGGAATTACTCCTAAAGGTACTCACAGGGCCCTACTTGGTGTCATGGATTGATCTCAGGTCAGCCAAGTGCAAGGAAAGCTTTTATCTTTTGCACTATTTCTCTGGAACCAGTTTTTAAAACTTAAGTTTTAGGAAACTTAGATACATAGATTTAGAAATAGATGGTATCTGCATTTTAAACCACACGATGGTGAAAGGTATGTGCTGAAGAGTTTGGAAGTTACTTAGCCTATAGGGTAGGATGAAGTTGTGAACTCCGCTTAGTTATCCTGGAAACATGAGTAGAAAGTCTCAGGAGTCCAAGCTAAATGTCCAAGGTATGCTAGTATTTAAAGAATGTTGATGGTCAAGGAAAATTTAAGAAATATTTAGGGGAAAAGATAATTGCAAATGAATGCAGGTGGAGCAGGATGTAAGCATATCAGAAATGTACAGTGCTACAGAAATTCAGGGTTAAAGAATTTCAAGAAGGAAACTCTGAACATTACTGTTTAATGCTTGAATAGGATGAGCAAAACTGACTCTATATTCAGGTATATTTAGTAGAATCACTATTTCATTATTTTATCTTTGTTTATTTAATAAGCTGGCATTTTGGATGTGTGCTAGGCATTTAGTTAAGGATTTTTCTAGGGATTGCTGCAACAATGTTTATACAAAACAGTTTGTTCCTGTCTTCATTGATTTTATAATCTAGTGGAAAAGAGATAAAACAATAAGAGAAATACATGAATGGCATAACTTGCTTTGATTAGTGAAACTTATTTTGAACTTGTGCATTTTGAGGAGAGGAAAAATAAACTATTGTAATAGAGTTCCAGGGAGATGTAGAGAGCAAGGACACAAAATGAAGTGATAAAGAAAATTTCCTTTAAGGTGACAGACTTTAATCTGGGAGTTGGAGCATAAGAAACTGTAAGAAATGTAAAGATCAAATGTAAGAGCATTCTGAATTGAGAGGAAAATTGGTGCAAAGATCCTAAGTCAGGAATGTATTTGGTGAGTTCTAAGAAAATAAAAGGTCGGTGTAGCTAGAAGCATTGTAGGCAAGAGAGCAAGTGGTGGAAAATGAGGTCAGGGACGGGCGGGTACTCCGCCCTGCAGGGATTTCTAAGTAAGAGTAGATATGTAATTTCACTCTTGTGCAGAGGTTCCAGGAATAAATCATCATACTTAAGACATTTTTTTAAACACCGTCAATTACAAGGAGAAAAAGACACAGAAAACAGGTTGAAGGTGGGGAGACTAGTCTGTATGTGTGGATGGTGTCTGAGATGGAATTTTTCTGACTAGAAAAGGAAGAGACTATAATTCGAATAGATTATTTGAACTAGGGGGAAATTGGGGCTCTAACTGGAGTAGAATGTACTACAAGGGGTTCCTGTGAATGAAGTTCAGTTGCCATTGAAATAATTTCTCTAGCTATTTGAAAGCAAATGTCCAAAATGCTCAATATACAACACCTCAGGAGAATAATCAATGGTGCATGCTTAGCTGGTTTGAGCAATGGATTCAGAATGAAGCCCAGGGTAATATAAATGGAGAACAATAATGGCAAATGGGAAGAGATAATCCACTGATGTCCAAAAGGTCTAGACTGAACAAAAACTTCCTCAAAGTGACAGACTTTCTCCCCAACTCAGCTGCCCAGAAAAATCCCATGAAGAAGTAAGTATCCTAGTGGACTTGCTTTAGCCTTTCACATGAATATTTGAGATACATATGACCATGCTGTTCTACCAATCAATTCTATATAGTTATGCTTTGAAAATTCAGTGGGACCTCCCAGTCTGCTATTTTTATTTGATAAGCAAATTTCTTTTTATAATCTTCAAACTGTTGCAACAAGACAGGGTTAGAAACTAATAAATGTGACAATTCATTTGTAGCACATATTTTGTCATTATTTTTCTGAAAATTCTTGATACTGCACATCAAATCCTTTCTGCATAATATTAGGTCCTTATAAGCTATAGATATCAGCATCAGAATTGTCAGTCTCTTTTCACAGCAACTTGTTTTTATAAATTTGTCCTTCAAATGTTGTTCTAACAATGAGATCATGTCCATTTTTTATTTTCACACCATCTTTGGGTTACTTCATCCAAATTCAATTGTAGAATCCCAATTATCACCTCTATGGTTGAATTCAAATTACATATAATCTTTTGGCTTAAGCTATACCTTTCCTGTTCTTAACACATGAATGAATGCATCTTAATACTTAAGTATATCTGAATGACATATTTGCATATCTGAGCTTCACATTTGCATAAACTCAGGTCCTCTGAGATGTAGATGACTCCGTTTTTTGGTTTTGTTTTGTTTTTTTCTTTTTGGGTCACATCCGGTAATGCACAGGGGTTACTCCTGGCTCATGCACTCAGGAATTACTCCTGGTGATGCTCGGAAAACCATAAAGGGATGCTGGAATCGAACCCAGGTGCAAGGCAAACGCCCTACCGGCTGTGCTATCATTTCAGACCCAGATGTAGATGACTGTGAATGGGTCTAATCATTGTGCAACATTAAATCACTGTATCACTCTCATCACTGTCATCCCATTGTTCATTGATTTACTTGAGAAGGTGCCAGTAACATCTCCATTTGTCCCAGCCCTGAGATTTTAGCAGCCTCTCCTTACTCGTCTTTCCCAATGACTGTATTGGAGGCTCTTTCAGGATCAGGGGAATGAGACCCATTATTGTTACTGTTTTTGGCATATCGAATATTCCATGGGTAGCTTGCCAGGCTCTGCTGTGCAGGCAGGATACTCTCGGTAGTTTGCCGGGCTCTGTGTGTGTGTGTGTGTGTGTATTTTATTTCTATGATTTGTTGCCTACTGTCTGAACCCCATCAAATATGGTATGGTAATTATGGAAAATGGGTAGGGAGTCTCTTATGATTTGTCCAAGAATATGTTCACTCAAATGTGAGGCTTGGCCTGAGCGTGTGGAGAATGGCCTGGAGCGTGAAGGCAGTTGAGTAGTGGAGGTCAGCTGTTAGGGCTGGGTCCCTTGGGGCGGAGAGGGCTCTCACCCTCCCCTCCCTGGGGTGCCCTGAGTGAAAACAGCCTGGCGCAGAGTCTGGTGGCATGGGTATCGGGGCCTCGTTTTATGTTCCCTTCCAGGAGAAGCAGCCGTGAGTTCTCTAGAGCTCACAGCCAACATTAGATATTGGAGAGAAACATGATGTTCCAACACATGGAAGGATTCTTTTGTGTATGTCTTGACTTTTAGCCGCCATACCATCACTTTACTTGAATTCTAGCCATGCCTCCATTATGTCTAAACTACAGCAAGAACCTCCTAACTACACCCCCAGAAACCTAGACTTTCCCACATACTTTTTCCAGACTTATTTTACCACCAGCCTCCCTCTGCCAGCGTCACTCAGGACAGTCTACAACACAGCATCTGAGACTATATTTTTGACTCAGACCTTCAGCTATATCTTCATTCCAACCTAGCTCTATAAACTGCTACAGTCTAAATTGTTATTTTACACATAAAATCTGATCCACAATTACTGCTTATGGTTTTCTGTCTGCTTATAAAATCACTTTCCACTCTCAATAAAGGCAAGAATTATGAGTTGTCACTGAGATGATTTCCTAATCCTCCCCATCAAAGCCCAGGTTTGTGACCTTTCTCACCACTGCATATGACATTCTCCAGAGACCTCCTGTATTTCTTAAATCATCATGTCCTAATATGTAACATACATGCACAGCTGTTGCCCATTAAAGTGTAAGAACCCTGAGGATAGGAGTGTATGTTTTCCCCAGAAATTTGCATAATGCCTTATGACATGATGGTAGCACAAAAACAGGAATTAAATGAACACATGAATAAATGAATATATGTATACCTATGGTTCTAGAGCTCTGTATAAATATTCTGCCAACAATAGCAACAAAACAGACCTGAGAATGCTTTGATTTCTTTCACTCTGAGGGCCTCATACCTTTGACTAGTATGCTTAGTTCATGTTAAGATCCTCATGGCTCTTGTAAGTACTTTTGGTCAGAAGGGAAAGCAGTTTGGAAAAAGAGATGCTTACATGGAAGCCTATGACTTCATGGAATGTGTTATAGCCCTACATACAACAGAGGAAAGAGACAACTGCTAAATCCTGAAGTATATGGAAATGAGCTTGGTATTTTTTATGGGGTGAATTTAGAAGAGGGTGGGGCTGTAGTCACACACTTAGACCACTGTCTTCCAGAAGGTTTTATCCAAACAGCATGGCTCTGAAATAGTATCTGCTTCCTTTGGATCGTTAGCCATTGCTCATTAAATTTTAAGCAGCCCAAAATGAATGCAGTGTCCTACATCCTTTGTCCCTCCTTACAAGGCTTTCGAGAGAGAAGTGTGGCTCCAATGATGGGTCTCTAAAATGCTACCTCACAAACGGACACAGACTGACTAACATCAGGACCAGAGTGGATAAGTTTGAAGGAGAGGGATGAGAAGGCAAGAAACTGAAAAATAAAAATAGAACCAAGTATTCCACACAGAAGCAATGTATGTACACATATCTAGGATAAAAGAAACTCTCAGTCTAAAAACACTGAGTCTGATTTGTCTACATAAATCAATAATAAATGTCGAGTCTCTGCTAACTAATGTCTTCACTGAGACTTCATGCTTCTCCCTGCCTGAATCCCAGACCCTACCATCAATGGCACTGATGTCATGTATTCTGTCTATTAAATTTAGAAAAGAATTGTTCTGTCTACCTGCATGAAAAATTCATTGCTCCCTGTACTGTAAGTGGCTTTGTGTTTAATACAGGTATATCTTACTTGTCAAATTGCTTTTTGGGTTAAGAAATTTTTTTTAATTCCCTGCTTTTATTTATTATCTTATTACATTTTTAACTGTTGATGTTTATTTTTTATTTGACACTCGATGAATTTTCTCTGTGCCTGCCTTTTTAGTCCTGGCTGATGTTTTATAAAGTATTGATTCCCAATATTTTAAACTGACCCACTGTTGATATGAGGATCATACTGGGAAGTAAGATGTTTACATCTCGCTATGAATAGCAGATAAATGAAATAATAAAGGTTGTCAAAAGCTGAGCAATAAAGTCAGCCAGTTCTTGTTTGCTCTCAAGGATATATTGCTATGGAGTGTAGAACCAGCTAACTTCATATTACACAAAGAGTGAAGCGTCATGGACAGCAAGCTAGACATTTAAGATATTGAAAAAAAAAAAAAAGAAAATCTGATAAAATACTATGCCAAAACAGAATGCTTAATAGTTGTCTTTCCTAAAAACACTTTTTGAAAATACGACTTCATTTATTGAACTATAGATAGAAAAGCTTAAGTTCTTCTATTCTCTTTGATATCTAGTTCTGTGACCTGACCTTGAACATTTAGCGTATTGGTGTCTTAAGTTCCTCATATATAAGACTCCACATCAATGATTGGTAGAAGGAGCAATAGAATTAATGCAAGCAAGAACTTTGAACATTGGTGCATAGTGTCTGAAATAAATGTTGGTTAGCACAGTGGTAGGGTGTTCGCCTTACAAGCGGCCAACATGGCTGACCCGAGTTCAATTCCTCCGCCCCTCTCGGAGAGCCCGGCAAGCTACCGAGAGTATTCGATATGCCAGACACAGTAACAACAAAGTCTCCAATGGAGACGTTACTGGGCCCGCTCGAGCAAATCGACGATCAACGGGAGGGCCTTTATTCTCACTACTACAATAATTAATCAGAAAGTTGCTTATATAAAAATTCTATAGGGGACGCATATTTTCTTAATCTTAGTTCTATTTTTTTTCAATATAAGCCATGAACTTCACTCACATTATGTCAATAATCTTTTATCTCCTCTGGTTGAAGAAGTCATTTATCTCTTACTCGCTTAAGTTTTCCAGGTAGAGTTTAGATATCTTTGATCTCTTAAAGAACTTTGCTCCTACTCCCTGTTGAATGGAACAAGATGTGTTCATTCAGATCATTTATCTGCTCATCTATCTATTCTCCAAAGTAGTGAGTGCAGAGGTGTGTACTATCGCTCTCTTAAAGTATATCCTGAATCTGATCGCAATCCTGGCTATGGTTATGTAAACATTTTGTTAAAGATCTTGTAGGCTGTTCTTTACAATACATCTATTTTTATACTCTGAAAATAGCACTGAAATACCAATTTGAAAGCAAGGAACAATTATTAAATATGATCTTTCCATCTCTAATTATATATGTGAAAGAGAATGCTTTCTTCTAATCATTCGGTTGAATTTTTTAATTATATTAAAGTAGCATAATGTAGGATAACACTCAATGAGATAATTGTCTGAAATGCAAGTAATTCCCTACACATGGAAGATGGTAAATCATTAGACCAGATGAAACAAGGAACCTTCCAAAAAGATACTAATAAATAGTTGGGGGTGGAGTGCTGAAGTGACAGTCCAGCAGAGAGGGCATTTGCCTTGCACGTGGTCAACCCAAGTTCGATCCCCAGCATCATATATGGTCCCCCTAGCACTAACAGGAGTAATTCACGAGTGCATGGGCCAGGAGTAATCCCTGTGCACTGCCGTGTCACTGTCACTGGCAATGCCACTGTTCTCCCATTTTTCATCGATTTGCTTGAGAGGGCCCAGTAACACTGTGAGATTTGTTACTGTGTTTGGAATATCGAATATGTCGCAGGTAGCTTTCCGGGCTTTGGGGCTTTGCCGTGCCCACGAGATACTCTTGGTAGCTTGCCGGGCTCTCGGAGAGGGGCAGAGGAATTGAACTCGGGTAGGCCATGTGGGCTGTCTGCAAGGCAAATGTCCTACCCGCTGTGCTATTGCTCCAGCCCACATCGCCGGGTCCGACCCAAAATGAAAAAACATACAATAAAATAAATAATTGAGGCCACACAGTACTGTATGTCAGGATGAGCCAGAAAAACTATGAATTTGACCATAATTCCCAACAATACTTAACCTTAAGGAATTAAAGTTTAGAGAGCCCACATGTTAGTTCCTGTGGCATAGCTTAAAGCTCCAATATCTTTGCATTTGAAGGTGGTATTTGCATCTGGGTTCATAATGTGGAAGAAAGAAAACATCTATTACAGCTCCCACTAGATTTTTTCTTGAAGCTGATTTTTAGTCATTAAAACTTCTCTCACTTCAGAAATAAAAAAGCCCAACCAGCAGATGTTGAATTTATCTGTATATCTATAATGACCAGGTCTTAATGGGACATTTTCTACTAAAAGAGAAGCTTTGCTCTTGGGTTTACTTGGATTTAATTTGCTATAAAGCAGTAATAGTAAAAGTAATTTTGAAGTAATATAGGAAATCCATACACATACAAATAAAAAAAAATCAAGATTGATTGTGCCTCGCTGAGCACACATAGATGTTATAGAATATGTATGTATTCCATACATAGAGGTTGGTAGCTAGTTAAATTCATATTCTGCTTTCTTCAGTATTTAGTTGCCAGCTGTTTTCCTTTTGTATATTGTGATTAATTTCATTGTCACTTGACTTTATGCTCTTTGAAGAGTAAATGAACTTAGAAACCTAGCAGGAATAGGAATCCAAATTGTTGGCGTACGTAGTAGTCAATTCACTAAATTTCTCCGGTCAGATTAAAACCTGAAATAAAAGTACAAATAATGACAGCATTTTTTTTTCCTTTTCAAATGAAACTCCTTATAATAGTGTTGCCATTTTTGAAGACTTTTTTTTTTTACTGTATTAATATTCACTTCCAAGATCTTAAACTTCTGAGAAAATGAATTAAAAGGAATATGCTTTCTTGATTGGTATGTGAGAAACCCCATGGAATGTGTAATACGAAAAGCTACATAGGCAAAATGTTTTATAAGCATGTTTAAAAGGGGAATCTATCAAGCCATTTCTATATGCTCCTGATTGCTGGCTTGTGTGCTGTGAAGAACAAAACTTCAACTCAAAATGCAAATCATACAGGAATCGTAAAAAGACACAACCCAACCCTGCTATCACAGTGATTAAGATTTTCAAAGTAAAATTATTTTCTTCCTTTTCCCCTCCTCTCCTTCTCTCACTCAAAAGAGAAGAAAGGAAAGAAAGAAAGAAAACAGAAGAGGCAATTTAGTGGGCCTCAAGATTTGAGGATGGTTTAGTCAAGGGTATTGCAGGTAAAATTTATGACACATTTGGCCAAAAAAAAAAAAATCGCTTTTTGGTACATTTAAGTCCCTCCCTTAATTAAGCCTTCTGGGGTTTCAATGTGTTGATCTCATTTTAAACCCAGCTCAGCACAATTAGACACACTGAAGAGATAGGAGATAAACAGTGTATACAAACACATCTCAGACCCAAATGTTACATCCTGCAAAATCCCCATTTTCTCATCCCGTTTCAACAAATCAGGACTCAAATAAAGAAAAGAAAGAAATTGATTATTTTCAGCTTGTCATACATCTCATTTGGAGTGGGTCAGACCTCCCCATTCACAATTACCACTAGTTAATCTTATCAGAGAAAAATTCAATTACATTTATCAAGGTTATTTCATAGACTCCAGCGATTGCTTCTGGAGAAAAAAAAAAAAGAAGAAGAAGAAGAAGAAAGAATTTTAGCGTTAAGCATGTTAGCCTGGTGATTTCCCTCCACTTTAAAATAAAAATTTTTTAAAATAAATAATTAATTCTCACCTTTACATCCATTTATGAACGGGCCTGTAATCGGGTAATATTTGACAGCTTTGTAAAAAAGGATTATTAATACATAGATTATGGAAGTTTCGGAGGGAGGCTCATAACAGTTAATAGACTTCAATTCTCAGCCTACACTGACATTTTAAAAAATCTAGTTTCAAATTTGATAACAGATTACCAGCTAGGCTGGAAGCCAACCACCTGATTAAGGCAATTTAAATGCTTGCAAAGTGGGGAGATTAAAATCAAATAAGTGCTGATTTTTTTCTCTCTCTCTCTCTCTCTCTCCTCTCTTCCCCCCTCTCTGCCTTCTCTCCCTCTCTCTCCCCCTCTCCTCCCAGTTTCACTTATCTTTCCCTGGATGCGTTCCCTTAACTCCCAGGTGCTGGAGGGCTCTGGGTAATTTTCCTGGGCGCCAATTACCCCGGGATGGTTTTTAGGGTGCAGCAAGAATAATTACGGCGCTATCAATCCAACATGGGCCGCTTCATGTGTTTAAGAGAGATTCTGCGCCCTGGCGGGGGGCGGGGGGACGCTGCCTGGAGCGTGCCCGGCCCGCGGTGCCAACCCCGGCTCGGCCTAGCCCGCGCGCGGCAAGCGTTCGGGGAGCCGTCACACCCAAGGTGAAAGCAAACAAGGAAAACTCCCGGGAAGCGGCGCGAAGTTAATGAGCTGCTGCCAACGCGTGGCAGGCTGCAGTCGCAGGTGGCTGACAAAGCTAGGCAGGTTAAGAAAATAATATTTATCATCCAGCTGCCAGCACTGTCTTTATCAAAACTCTTTCGAAAATCCATACAAGAACGGGGGGGAAAAAAAAAACGGGCTTGGGGAAAAAAAAAATTCTTTTTTTTTTTTTTTGAAGAGAAACAAAAACATAAAGCCCCAAAGCAGCTGTGAGTCAAATGCTCTTTCCTTGCCGGTGGGTGCAAAAGAAAGAGGGAGAGAGAGATTGAATCTGACAGCAATTTAGAAAACAACAACAACAACCACAACAGCAACAACAACAACAAGACACAACATTTTCCTGCAAATCCAATGGAAAAAAAACAAACACCGGAGTCAGATGATTTATTTGAAAGAAAAAAAAGAAAAGAAAACGAAGCTACCAGTTTGGAATGACACCACTAAATTCTTGTTTGGTTGCAACCTCAAATTAAGTAACATCTTCCATCTGTTGAGCCCGCTCTGAATTTCCTTCATTATCATTATTTGAATGTAAATTTTGAGTTTTAGCCAGTTTGTGGGAAGAAGCGCAATAATGATTTCAAAGAAAAATTAAGAAATCCTTATGTCTAAGGGGGCGGCTACAGCTTCCTCCATTTAGTTATTTCTTTCCATGGGACTTAAAATGATCTGAACGTTTTCTGTTTTCAGTGGGGTGTGGATTTTCTTTTTAATTTAATCAAAGGCTGGTTTAGGATGTAGCTTGCCAGATGAGTTGTGGAGACGTGAGTCAAAGTGTTTTCGGAGAAACTCGGCGTTGGAAGTTGTGTTGTGTGTGCGTTTGTTGTATGTGTTAAGCATTTCTGTTTTTGTCAATCTGCATTTTTATCTGTGCACGTATCGTATCTAGAAATCAGAGATACTGGATACTGATCCCAGTGGTACTCCTCTATCTGAAACGGCTTTATCCATGCAACCAGTCCTGTTTTCTTACTTGGATAATCAGTTTTATCTGCAGGAGAAAAGAGAAAAAAAAGATAAATGAGAATCCTGGGAAAACCATGCTGTTCTGTATCCTAAGTACATGTGTTGAGCTACGGTGTTGGAAAGAATATCATGAACTTTATATTGGTAGGAAATGAACTGCTACCCCTTCTGCAGGATACTCTGGTTTCTACGGGAAAGTATTTTGTAAGGCTCACACACAATCCATTTAAGATTATCACATTAAACCATATTTACTTCAGAGGTCTGTAATAATTACATATGCACTTGAAAATCCCCAGGACTTTGACGGCTGTGTCACAGATTCATACTCAAACATTTTCATTTGATGTGCAAAGTGAGAAGTACTCTTTAGTGGCAAGACAATTATCTGATTCTACTAATAAATGACTGCACTAGTAGTCATTTTTAATTGAACAATTATAGGATATTGCACTGTCAGTTGATTATAGAAGTCATTTCATAAATGTCAAAAATCTCTTTAAATGACTTATGAAGCTCCAAAATAACTCCGGCAATCAGCCAGCAATAACACAATAATATGTTTACCCTGTTGTCAGCTGAACTCTTACCATTTTGTTGAGGAAAGGCGCTCAAAGGGAAAGCAGAGAGTGTGTACAGAGTCCCTTTCTTAAGGATTTTGCTTAGCTTGAGCAAAGCAACCAAGCGACCCGTGTATGCTTTGATTAATGTAGACTTTTGAGTGTTCTCCAGGATCTGTCTAGGTATAAAATGTGATACAAAATTACTTATCCTGCATACTACAGCACCAGCACATGTGGGTCTTCCACACAGGAAAAGAAATCAGATGATGTCGTTCACAGGGAGGAAGTGTCACTCTGGGCTGCCGCATGGATCCTCTTATTCATTCATCTTGGTTTCTCCTATATTTTAGTCTTTTCTGCCAAGGGTAGTTGAGCTGACCTCCCAAATGCGTCTCTATTATGCTCACATTTTATTTAAAAAAATTATACCTGGGGGTCACAGATGTAGTACAGCAGGTAAGGGGGTTGTCTACGGTTTGATTCCCATTGCCACATGCAGTCTCCCAGAGTGACACCAAGCAGAGCCAGGGACCAGCCCTGAGCACTGCTGGGTATGACTAAATATATACTCGGAAGTGTTACTCTTTGCAGGGAGGGGGTCCCAAGCAATGGTCGGGGTTCTGAGGACCCTTTTAAATAATTCTCAGCCAACTGAGATGAGTTCACTGGAGAAAGAGAGGGTGATCTGCTGTTTGGGCTCCGTGCTGCTGGGGACCACCAGGGCACTCTGCCAGTGCTTCAGAGTCTCAGGGCTACTCTGGGCCAGGATCAGGGACTCTGTGGTACAGGCACTCTGGGGAGCCTGAGAGGCATGGGCCTTAGCCCCTGTAAGATTTCTCTGACCTAAGAAGTGTTGCACTTACTATTTATTACATTATAGTTAAAATACCACTCTGTTTTTTTTAGAGTATTTTGTAATTTACTGTTGGCAGAGTATGAGTGTAGGTGCCCGTCAACATCTAGCTGCTGAGAGTGAAGTAAAAGGTGAATTCCTTCTCACCACGAACAAAAGTAGTGCCTGACAATACAATGGAAGTCTACAAGGCTTAATATGCAATTCTATTACAAAGCACCTATTTTTATAAAACACTGCCTATATATATGTTCCTTAAGAAGCACACTCTAATTTTCCAAACCAATTATTTATTTCTAACAGAGTTTTGGATAGGACTTGTTACACACAATGCTTTCTATTTAATAGCACTATTTATTAGTTGTGGGCTGGAGTGATAGCACAGTGGGTAGGGCGTTTGCCTTGCACACGGCCGACCAGGGTTCGATTTCTCCGCCCCTGTCGGAGAGCATGGCAAGCTACTGAGAGTATCCTGCCCGCATGGCAGAGTCTGGCAAGCTCCCCGGGGCATATTCGATATGCCAATAACAGTAACAACAAGTCTCACAATGGAGACGTTACTGGTACATGCTCGAGCAAACTGATGAACAACGGGAGGACAGTGCTTCAGTGCTACATTTATTAGTTGTACATATTTCTTTCTATAGAATTACAACAGTGTAACTTTACATATATATTATATATATGTATATATATATATATATATATATCAGTGTGTGATTTCAGAATGGCCAAAGGTAACATAATTTGAGAATTGAGTTAGAGAGTTAACTGTACCTGGGGTGAGGTGGATGGAGGGTTCCTTGGGACCCTGGTGGATAGAAGCCGACTCTTTGGCAGTGGGTGTGATGTTGCAATAATGTCTGCATGAAACTAATATTAACAACATTGTGAATCACACTGTTTAAATAAGAATGAGAAAAATTAAGATATTACTTATTTGTTTACTTTTTTATAGCTTCTTAGACCATTCCTGGTAGTGCTCAGTGCTTATTCCTGATTCTGTGCTCAGTGATCACTCCTGGCAGGCCTAGGGCACCATACAAGGTTCTGGGATCGAACACAGATTGACCACTTGCAAGCCAAGCACCCTGATGGCTGTGCTATGACTCCAGTCCTAAGATACCATTTATAAATTCCTTGTGGAATAAAATTTCCAAAGCACAATAGGAAACTATTTTTTATTATTCATTTAGAAATTTCGATCCATTCTCGTTTGACTAAAATTCACTTACAAATGTTACCTCAGAGTAAGTGAATTTTTACACTTTCACTTAATATATACGGCTGTGATCAGGAAAGGCCTACTTTGTTCTTTTCATGTGGCACATTCATCAATTAACGATAACACTCCAGAAAATTAGGCTGCTGAAATACCCTCTTGAGTTGCCTTTTCTACCTTCCTCAGCAGTTCTCAGGATTAGACCAAGTAGAGTTCCAAATTTCTAATAGAGATCAAAATGATTCTACAAAAGGTTAAATTGTTGTACTTTGAGAAAGGCCTAAGAACAGGAAAAGGAAAATTACCCAAGAGACTAGAAAACTGATCTACAGAATGGACTGAAGGATAGGATTCAGTGATAACCTTACTTCTAACAAGATTAGACCAACTACCTGTGCCCTCTAGTTCTCTTATCACATTTACCCATGCCAGTGGTATGGGTACAAAAGCTTTGTAGGGACAAGGAAAAACCTCTCTTAAAAGTTTTGAGAGAGTTGGATGAACAAGGAAAAAAAGTTAACAAATGTGAATAGATTCATAGTAGTGTGTTAGGCTTGACCGGAGCCCAGGTGAGCAACTTTGTAGAGGTCATGGCTCACGAACTTGGAGGACCTTCAATCTACCTGTTTCTATATTTTTATTCAATGTAATAGAAACTGAATAGATGACTGTTGCCTTAGAAAAACCTTTTGAAATTGCTTGCTTAAATAGCTTTTGCCAAGTTTATACAAGCTACATGAAAAACATCACACCTAACATAAATCCCGTTTACTGATAAAACAAGACAGACATCCTGTTAACTATTACTGTGTCACAATGTTTTTGTCTTTTTCAAAAAATAAAGTACACCATAAAGGTTTCTGTTGAATCTGGCATTATTGTTAAATGTACGACTATTTTCTGAATCACCCAAAAGGAAAAAAAAACTATTATTAGCTAACAATGTCAGTTCTAATATATCTCAATATAATATGTAGAATCTGAAAAAAATAGTGTTAGGTTCACTGCAATAAAGTCATAAAATCATCAATTAAAATATTTAATAGCTTTCACCACTTTGGCCTCCTAAATGTACCAAAGTCACCATTAATACAAGACAGAATATAATTACTTTTATTGTTTTTATAATAATTCTTCACCATTAAACATAAAATTGGATATCATCTAAGTTTTTTCTACTTCTAACCTACAAATTCTATTCTTCTTAGTTGTCTTAGGAGCACTGATCTCACACACAAATATATAGAAATGTATAAAATTCAAATACATGTTGGGGCTGGAGCAATAGCATTTGCCTTGCATGCAGCCGACCTGGGTTCAATCCCCAGCATCTCATATGGTCCCCCGAGCACTGCCAGGAGTGATTTCTGAGTGCAAAGCCAGGAGGAACACCTGAGTATCACTGAATATGACCCAAAAAGCAAAAAAAAAAAAACCCTCAAATACATGTATAATATACAAATATATAATTTAGTTATAGATTTTTTACAAAATAAGGTAATGGATCAAGAATCAGATTCCAACAAATGTCTATGAATTAATTAATGAAATCATAATAAAATAATTTGCTTACTAAAATTTCTACAAAATTCTACAAAAGAATCAGATTGAAAATTTTATTTTTATTCTAAGTAATATCTTTTTTTTCTTTTTAAGATTTTGTTATTATATCACCCTATCCCTCCCCCCCACTCCCCAGCCCCCACCTGCCATGGAGATTGGCCCTCACAAACAGGGACCAAGCATACACTTACTTATGTTAATATTTTCTTCCTACTAATTCCAATAACAAAAGCATTTTAAGTTCTGGAGAATAGCAGTAAAAATTTGTGCAAAAATACAGTCAAAAGCAATGTTCTATTGCAATTTAATTTTTTAAAAGATCAGTCAGGGATTCAGGAAGCATAGGCTGATGTAATCAAATAGTAACTACTGAAACCTTTTCCTAATCTTTAAAGGGCTGAGGAAAATGCATATCTAGCAAAATTTATTAATAAAAAATAGCAAGCGCAGATGGGATTCTAAGGCGTCTGTGAGGAGTCAAATGCAATGAGTTGCATGTCACAGCTGATATTTGAAGAGCCCTTTGTATTATTTAGAACTACCAAGTAACGTTTTTTTCATAAGACCCCATTTGATAGGGTTAGAGGTGTGTCTAAAGAAATGGCTCAAGGTTCCTGTGTCCCTCCAGGTGACACTGAGTTTGAGAATTCAGTGGTCAGGGCCTGTGGAGCTGGGGATTACCAAAATGGCACCTGGCAGTGTTGTGGGACCATGCAGTCCTGCTGATCAACTCTGGGCCTAGCATCCTTGGAGTGATCTTCCTGGTCTTGTAAAATTTCACTTGTTAAAACCTTTAAACCATGATATGAAAGATGTGACAATTAAACCAACTGAATTTCAAGTTCTGAAAATCAAATTGCAAATCATGTGTATCACATGTAAATCTGAGACTTTTTAAAAGGCATTAATTACAAAAAAATCAAAACAAAACACAAGAGTAGTTGATACTTTCAAAGAACTATTCCAAACTGGAAGTTGGGGAGGGAAAGAAACTTGGGGCTTTGATGAAGGGACAGACAGTGACCCTGGTGACTTGGGAATTGGAATAGTCAATGGCCAAAATGGTTTGTAAAAGTTTTGTAAACCTCAGTGGCTACATTAAAGAAAAATAAAATTTTGAAATAATTTTTCTCTTCTTATACACTCACCTTTTCATAATTCCCCCCCACCCCAATTTTATGCCCTGTTCCCCCTATCCTTGACCATTTTGAGCCTCTCTATTGTGGCATTACTGTGTTTGCTAATTTGTAGTATCTAGTTCTTTGTTTCATATCCTTCACAGAATTCCGGGGTGGTATATTATTTTTGTTTCCCCCCCCCCCCCCGTCTTTGGGCCACACCCAGCAGTGCTCAGGACTTTCTCCTGGCTCTCCACCCTAAAGTTATTCCCAATAGTGTTCAAGGGATCATCTGGGGTGCTGGGGATTGAATTGGGATTGGCCACATGCAAGCAGGCACCCTGCCCACTGTACAATCTCTCCAGCCCCACCATCCTCTGTTTAAAAAGTAAACAAAAGCATCATTTAAATAATTAAAACCCAGCGGTAAAATAAATTCAAAACAACCTATTGGGATGATTCAACTTGTGTTACTCTTAGAACAGCTTAGCACTTAACAGACATTAATTAAAAAACATGTTTTATACTAAAAAAAATACAGTTAAATACTAGCTTTGTAGGAACAGGGATAATGTAGTCTGTATGTTTGTTCTCAAGTGTGTTCTGTACTATTTCTCAATAGCATAGAACTATTATAGAACTTCAGATTGAGAAACAGTATAGAACTTCAGATTGATATAATAGTATA
This sequence comes from Sorex fumeus, assembly GCF_029834395.1. Classification (NCBI taxonomy): domain Eukaryota; kingdom Metazoa; phylum Chordata; class Mammalia; order Eulipotyphla; family Soricidae; genus Sorex; species Sorex fumeus. Next base: position 2,525,570 of record NW_026606157.1, read on the forward strand.
GAACTGCAAATTGAGAAATAATATAGGAAAACCTTGAGAATAATTCCAGTTCAATCCCTTGTACCCCAAATATGTCTCCTTATTCTGGTTTTCCATAAGTTGCCTCTTTTACATTTCCAGTCGTCAGTTTTAGCTTGGAAATTTTGATTGGTCATTTTGGTCATCTGGAAGGTATTTCAAATTACAAACTTCTCTTGCCCCATACTTTTTTTTTCTTCCTTTTTTTTAAAATGACAATTTCTTGGTTAATAGTGCCAGTGTCTGCTCCATTGACTTTGCTGGACATGTCAGACTTTCCCATTGTTTTCTGGTTCTTGGCCATTTCCATCTTAGTAGGCTGTAAATAAGGGACATTCATCACTGAATTCTCTCTTGATTCTCTCTCTCTCCTATTAACATTGTTAAGACTTATAAATGCTCTTAAAAGCTCATTGCAATAGTCTTCAAGGTTTTGCCTGCAACATGTTTTTATTTTCCTCATTGTATGTCATGATTACCCTCTACCTTTTTAAAATAAATGTCAATCATAAACTTTTGAGGTATAAGAATAGCTAGCTCTCACCAGATGGGAAGGGGAAAGGTGGTGATAAAACTGGTACAGAGAGAATGCTCACGGTGTTTCTTTTTCAGTGATGTATGACTAAAACTTAGGCAACGTTAAGTGCAATACTATTCCAATTAAATCATTAAATGAATTAAAATTGAGTTTCTTAGTTTTATTTTGAAGTCAAATTACTCAAGCATGAAGCTTAAGCAAAAATCACCAGGAGTTATCCCTGAGCACAGAACTAGGAATAAGCCTTGAACAAAATTTTAAAATAAATAAGAGAGAAAAAGTTCATATTCAGGCTTTATATTTTTTAGCCAACATTTTTATACAGGGCCTAATCCAACCCTTATTTCAATTTATAGAACACTTGCCATTTTCTGAAATTATATTCTACTTCTCTCTGTAGCTTTAGTACTTGCTGGTTTAGGATGTATCATGGTTGAAGTACACCTGATAATTTCTTTCTCATCCTCAAATATTTATTTCTGGGATCACTTCCACTTCAAAAGACTTTCCTACCCTTACAAGTTATTGACCCCCTTAACTTGGGCATTAATTTTATTTTATTTGTTATAGTATATAGTGTCCCTCTCCACTTCCACTATATATACACCTGGCTTCTCCATCTAGTTCATAATAACACTTCTTAGTTTCAAAATTTCACTTCAGGCTTGTTAGTAATATGAGTCTGAATCAGTGGAACACTGAGGACATCCACACAGAAACCCCCTGTATGGGGTTTTCTCAAATCTTGGATTAAGGTAGGAGTCATGTTACAGATCAGGTCTTTTATCCGGAGAAATAATGAAAAGCGAAGTGGTAGAGATTCTAAAGTATGAAGGCAAAAATGAATGATATTGGTCCAAGCTTGTAATTAGTTGAAGGGAAAGAAGGAGAAAAGTCTAGAATGACTCCCAGCTTTCTGGTTCTTCTAAATATATTCTCAGTAAGAGGAGAAGTTGGTGGAGGAGCATTAACTGGTTTTCAATAGTTTTGCTGCATCAAAGCACATATTTCCTTTATATAGTATTTATATTTGATTGAAAGTTTATCTTTAGAGCTATGTCACATATTGGCAAGTTTTGTAAAATGTGAAAGTCTAAGCAGTGTTTTCCATGTTGAGGGCCTCATATTTTATCTTCATCCACCTTGCCTTGAAGCATAAAAGTGGTCACAGAGAAAAGTGAATGAACATGGCTGTTCTCCAATAAAACTTTATTTACAAAACAAGTGGCAAGCCAAATCCAGCCCACAATGCTTTAGAGTTCACGGTTCCCTTCAGTAGATAACTGAGATGATCAGAGTGTAGGAGGAAAAATGCCATCAGAGAGGTTGAAAGTGCTCTGGAAAGTGCAAATAGGGAGAAGATCAGATTGTCCTTGGATCAAGAAGAATAGAATCCGCAAAGTAATCAGAAAAAAATTGTCAGAGAGGCCAGAAATGTTGGAAAACAAGGACAGTTATTGCAAACATAAGATAATGAAGGTGTCTGATTTAAAGTATGTTAAATGCAATGCAGAGCTTCAATAAAATGGGCAAAAGAGAATTAAAAGTAAATCACTCATTTTGTTTTGCGGTGGTGTGATCATTATTGACCTTAGAGTAAGATGTGTTGAGGAAGGGTGGAGGCCATTTTGCAGTAGATGGGACATGCCAGTAAAAAGAGAAAAGGGAAACCTATGGATAATCTCTCAAGAAAATTGGTTCAAATTAAAGATTGGAAATCTAGTTCAAAGAAGACTTTTCTGGGCCCAATTTTCTTTTATTAGTCTTGTATCAATCAGGCTTAGACGCAAGGACTATATTACTAATTCTATACTGTGACTGTTGTAGGTTTGAAATCTGTATTTAACATCTGTATTAGCAGGCACGACAATGAATAGAATGTTTCAGGCTTTGGAGAGTATAGTTGAAGAAGTCGTTGTTAAAGCTTGCTCACTGCAAAGGGTCCCCTTCCTTTCCTGGTTTCCCCAAGGTTGTTAGCCTTTCTTCAAGTATACCTGACACCTTTTAAAAGATCTTCCCTCCCTCTACTTTTTGTGACTTGACATAACTACTTCTTTTCTTCCTTGGCATTCTTGCACTCATTCCTATTATAATTATGAGGTTTTATATAGGCTCCATATTTGAGGTATCAGTTTTGTAAGCTTTGGGCACTTGTTCAAAGTACCAAAGTCTCTATCCCTCCAAAAGACTCTATTCCTATAACAGAGAATATAATCATGTGCATATAATCAATACAAATGTACAATTATGTGTACAGTCATTGCAAAAGTGTACTTGAATCCTGTGGAGATCTTCAGCTAAGGCAATAATCTGAAAGAAAATGATTCTGCATGAAATATAACCTTCCACCATTCAGCCTTGCACAAATATTAATTGAGGTGCAGAGAAGTTGTATACTGGAGATGACAGTGTAATGTCAATATTTCTTCATGCCTCTCCTGTATAAAGCTCATATAAATATATATTTATATGAATACATTATCTCTTAAGTATTTTTTTATACAAGGAGAAAATTGTGATGGGTATTTACAAGGTAACTGACCTCACCAGGTATTACTCTAAGCATTAGATGTTAACGTTTTTGATCCTTAGGACCAATTATTGTTATTATTTCCATTACACAGATGGAAACACTGAGGTCCACTGAAACGTGCAAATGAATCCAGTCTCTGTGGCTAGAGAGTAGTGCAATCAGGATTTGACTCCAAGGTTCTAGGTAGGACTGAAGAGATGATATAAGGATTAAGACATTTGCCCTGCATGTGGCCAACCTTGGATCAATTCCAGGCACTCTAAACCAGAATTCTGAGCACCACAGAGTGAGTCCCTACCCCCCCCCCCAAACACAAAGGGCACTAGAAACTTTTTCCTACACCAGAGGTTCTCAAACTTATTTGTCGACTACCCCCCCCCCCCTTTAAGAAATTGGCCTCTTTGGGAAAGAGTACTCTAGAGCAGAGTTTGTAATTTTGTTTTTGTTTCTTCATTCAGAATCTCTTTTATGGGACAAATACAACACGGGTGGGTACCACCAGAAACATCTCAAATTCATTCTGTGGTTGATTTTTAAACTCAATTTTGGGTTTTGCCTGTCCCCAAACCTTTTGCTCTTGCCACATTTTTCAGTCGAAGGGTTCCATACAGGTTGCAACCCTCAACTAAAAAAACTAAACCTAGACCCTTAAGTTGTTATGGTTAATACTAATCTGTGAACGATGGAGGTCAGTTCCCACTGGAATATTATTAATTCATTTGAGAAGAGTAATCAGAAGTGATTTTAAATTCCTTCCCTGACAATATAGCATTCTGCAGAGTAATGAGGTTCCATTCAATTTCCTCTTAGTCTCTCAGACACTCTCCCTACAGGCTCAGTCAGTATTTCTTACCAGCATGTTACGGCATCAAGAGTCTTTCAAGGTTTCTCAACCACACTTGAATCAGAATTCATGTTATAAAGTGCACATCAAGCTCCAGGGCATGGCAACCCCAGTGGGATTTTTCTGGCTCCTCCAAACTTCAAAATGAATATCTTCAGGTTGAGATTTATAGAGAAAATATGAAAAAGTAACCTCTTGCTGTCTCCACTCCTCTCGTCTTTCTCTCCCCATCCCAATACATTTCTTTCCATTTCTTCATAAAATCATGTTGTTCCTGTTTGTAATGTGTCATCGACAACCTAGAAGATGGTGAAGAAGTTTAGAGGAATGAGGAAGAAGTGGAACTCGAAAATGAGGGGGAAAAAAATGGACCAAGTGGGATAGGGTTAGTGTCTAGTCCCTGAGGGTTTGAAAGTGCATCTGATCATCTTTGTCAGGTTGGATTCTGTTTCTGGAAGTCAATAAAACACTGCACCAATAACTCTTTTTGTCTCTCCCAACTCTTTTTTTTTTCCTCATCCACAAGTACACACACATAGGTCCACTACAAAATTTTCTGTTGAGATTTTCTCTAGTTTACAACCTCAGAGCTACAAGTGATTTATTCCTGTAGAAAACAAAGTGCATCTTAGTTGTGAAAGAGGGCATTTCAGAGACTCATGTCAAGATGTTCTTGGAATAATACCCTAGTCATCTGGAAATTGCCTTTCTAGGACATATATCTCCCCTATTATTCTCGGATGTTTGAAACAAAAACCTTTACTCACTATAATATAGAAAGAAATTTAATTAACAAAAAATATCAAATTAACATAATTAGCATGAAGCCAGAAAGCTTTCAATGATAATTGAACATTCCCTGAGGAAATATCAGTCTCTACATGTCCTTCCATTTCACTTATGTCACAGATGATAGACATGATAACCCTCACTATGGTAACAACTTTAGTAGTGTTTATTATTTCCTGGCGTATAGATGCATCTCCCAAATTTTCCATCACTCTACCCAGAAACTGACATAATGTGGGTGTCAGGTGAGATGGAAGAAACGGTGCTGAACTACCCAGCTTGACAAATAATCTGGTATTGTTCTACAAAGAAATCTTTACATATGAAGGAAGAAAAACTATGACTGGGTGTCATTTTTATAAGCTTAAGATTAAATGAATTGTGCTGAATTTTATGCATTAAATCAAAAAGGGTGTGCTGTAGCACTGTCCTCCCGTTGTTCATATATTTGCTCCAGTGGGCATTAGTAACGTCTCCATTGTGAGACTTGTTGTTACTGTTCTTGGCATACCGAATATGCCTCAGGGAGCTTGCCAGGCTCTGCCGTGCAGGCGGGATACTCTTGGTAGCCTGCTGGACTCTCTCAGAGGGATGGAGGAATCAAACCTGGGTCGGCCGCATGCAAGGCAAATGCCCTACCCACTGTGCTATAGCTCCAAAAAGGGTATAAATGATTATAATCTAAACATGTTCTAGCTGAAGATTCTGCAACAGTTGGAAAAAGGCAAAATGATTTATTTGAAGAGGTGGGCACAGAGAGAGGGGGGGAAGACAGAGAGAGGACAGACAGACAAAATGAATAGTCCCTTCTGTAGAGGCGAAGGAGAAGAGTACTGGAGGAAAATTTGGGGATATTGAAACCCAATCATGAATCACTTTGTAACTGCATTTCTTACTGTGGTTCAATAAAAAATTAAAAAACAAAACAAAACAAAACCCAAGAGGTGAGCAGGCAGAACCAAGGTATCTCTTGGCGAATCTTTTGAAAGATAGATGGAAGGTAACAGAATTTTATGGTCAGTTTGGTGACTGTTACAATAAGAACGGAAGTCCATGAGGAATTGACTGCAAAGAGACTGTCATATTATCAAGATGCTAATTCAAACAAAAAAAATAAGATGGGAATACTTTGTGTCAATTTAAAAAATAGAGTGAACAGTTCTTTTTTGTGTATTTAAATTAAATAAAATTTTTCTTAGCACTGTAGCACTATCCTCCCATTGTTCATCGATTTGCTCCAGTGGGCCCAGTAACATCTCCAACGTGAGACTTGTTATTACTGTGTTTGGCATATTGAATATGTCACAGGTAACTTTCCAGGCTTTGCCTTGCGGACAAGATACTCTCAGTAGCTTGCCGGGCTATCCAAGAGGGGTGGAGGAATTGAACCTGGCTCGGCCAGGCTGGCTGTGTGCAAGGCAAACACCCTACCACTGTGCTATTGCTCCAGCAAAATGTAAAGTATTAATGAAATCAAGTGTTCACATAAATTTTAAAAGAAAATACGAAATATACTTAAGATTTAGGGAATGTTATAAGAATAAAAGGTAAAGGCCCTCCCGTTGATCGTCGATTTGCTCCAGCGGGCCCAGTAACGTCTCCATTGGAGACTTTGTTGTTACTGTGTCTGGCATATCGAATACTCTCGGTAGCTTGCCGGGCTCTCCGAGAGGGGCGGAGGAATCGAACTCGGGTCGGCCATGTTGGCTGCTTGTAAGGCAAACGCCCTACCCGCTGTGCTAAAATTAAAATGACACAGTTCTATTTTCACTATTATGTCCCAAATTTTTTAGCAAGCACTGAATATGCTGCTTGCTTTGCCTTCCTTTCCTTGCGATGGACAATGCGCAGACTGGCCAGTCCAATGTGACAGGTCAGGCCTGGCTTCACCACATCCCAGTCCTGTGAAACTTCTTGAGTGGAGCATTCAAGCCCGGCATCTCTGGTTTCAAGTCATGGTAGATTCTAAATATTCATAACCAGTGACCTGGAAAGGGCTTGACTCTATCTTCTTTCCAGTTCTGACTCCTTCCCTTGTACTGAACAGCATCAGGAGGTTTTTGCCTCAGTTTCTGCCTAGCTCTTAAGTAGGGGGAGCAGAGTAAGGAGGAGGATGGCTGTAACAGGGCATGGATAGTAATAAGAGGTTCAGAGCGTAGAGGAAGAAGTACTCAGAAACTGGAGCTTTGAGAACGAAGATAATAATAAAGCGAAGAGGAAGGGTGTTGGGACAGAAGTTGAAGAAAGTTGGGTAAATAAAACGCCTGTCGGAGGATAACATCTGGGACAACAGTGTACACACACACAGACGCACTCTGGTATTCCAACATGACAAATTTTATCAGAATATTAAAGGAAAAATGTAATCACTAGTTTCCAATAGTGGATAGAGAACTTGAAAATGTCAAGGGTTATCTCGAGCGGGCCCAGTAATGTCTCCTTCATGAGACTTGTTGTTACTGTGTTTGGCATATTGAATATGTCACGGGTAGCTTGCCAGGCTCTACCGTGCGGGCGAGATACTCTCGGTAGCTTGCTGGGCTCTCCGAGAGGAAGGGTTATCTAAGCATTCAGATTGTAAAGACCTATTTGAAAATGTTTGTTTTGATCATTTTGAGCTTAGAGACTTCTTTAAGCCAATGTTTTGCTGTTGCTGCTGTTTTGTTTATTTTGGATGGTTTTGAGCTAGTGTTCAAGATTTACTCTTGCCTCAACACTCAGGAATCACTTCTCATGGACATGGGGACCACATAGAATGTTTGGGATCGAATCCAGGCCTGCCCTGTGCATGACAAGTGTCCTGCCAGCTGTACTATCTCTAGGTCCCAATTTTGAAACAGTATGTATCGTTGGAAATTTTCTTTCCATTAAAAGATACATTTAAATATAGACTAAACATGATTGCCACCCATTGCCTCTTTTGCAAACCACAACACCCAGTAAGAGAGAGAGAACAAAAGGGAATGCCCTGCCACAGAGGCAGGGTGGGATGGGGGGGATGGGGCGTGGGAGAGATACTGGGATCCTTGGTGGTGGGAAATGGGCACTGGTGGAGGGACGGGTATTTGATCATTGTATAATTGAAACCCAAGCACAAAAATGTGTAAGTCTGCAACTCTACCTTATGATGTCTCACTATTAAAAAAATTTTTAATAAAATTAAATAAATAATTAGCAGTGATGGGCCTGAGCAAGTAGGGTTTTTGCCTTGCACGAGGCTGACCTGGGTTTGATCCCCAGCATTCCAAATGGTCCCCTGAGCATCACCAGGAATAAATCCTGAATACTGAGCCGGGAGGAACCCCTGGGTGTGAATCAAAAAGTCAAATAATAATAAAAACGATGATGATAATGATGATGAAAAAAATCAGTGAATCTTTCCCTGTGATAATGATTTTAAAAAACATCCTTTACAACAACAACGACAAAAAAAAAAAAAGAAAAAGGAGGTAAAAGGAGATAGTGCAGGAGCACCTAGCTCTTTGACATTCATATTCCCCAGAAAACTTGCTAAGAGTCCCCTTCTCACAGGCGTTCAGTCAATCGCAAACTGGGGAACTTTGGAATTCAGAGGTGCCACAGTTCCTCACTCAGTGTTGATGGAAACTGAACGGCATTAACCTTTTCACTCGCGCTAACAAAGACAAGTGAAGACAAGATGTGCTCCGACTCCTGCACATCTCTGTTCTGTGTTTTGCTCAAGGCCCTTGACAATTATCCCACACTTCAGAACTAATCTCTCCACACGTTTACCTACGCTGTTTGCACTACATTAGCAACACCACAATCTCATTAACTTTTTCCCCCCAAAAGGCGAATTCATAAGGACATAGGAGAAATAATTTGCTGATATTGTATTTAGTAAATCATTGTAGCAAATATGTTGCAAGGATGCTGGCCCTCATCCAAAATAAACGTTATTTTTCAAAATGTTTCTTACCTCTTCATTCATATAAGTAAGGTAGTGCTCTGGCTAAATCAGCAGCTCTGGCTATTGTTCTAGGGAACACAGTTTAAAAAAAACAACAAACAGGCTTGTCATTTTTCAGTTCGGGGCAAAAGGGAAAGAGAAAATAAAATTAAAATTTAGAACTCAGGGTTTATTTTGATAACAGAAATTTCATTACATTTTAAAGTCTTTATAAATGAAAAATGTGCATATGTAGACATATACCTATGGAAAAAAATGTATTGTTGTTTTGATTTACAAGCATAACGTTAGTAAATTTCAATAAAGTCTGCTTCAAGAATCAGCTTTCTTAGACATAAAATTTTTACCTACTTTCCTGCAATTCACAGAAAAATTGTTCAGTGCAAAGGGAGAGGAAGCTTTATTTTAAGGCCTCTCTAGTATGATATTCTCTTGATTATATGAAGAAAGTGTCATCCCCTAAACTGAAGAAGTCTAACTGTAGAAGTATAAGAATGGAAATTTTGTTTTGTTGCATTTAAAATATTTCTTGATCATAAATGAAGGAGCAGCTAACATTTGCTTCCACAAAACTATAACACAGATTAGAAACTAAGTACACAGACTTCAGAAGGAAGCATGAGACAGCCCCGTGCAACTTGCCTGCATAGTGGGAGCCGAAATAATGAGAAGTCTGATAATTCCTCTGTTATTTCATTGATTTATAGGAATGAGGAGTGTTTATCAACAAGAAAGGATCTCGTGGAGAACCTATAAGCTGTCTTCAAATATTGGAAGCACGGTCGACAAAATGAGGACCCATACAAGCTTAAAAAATGAAAGAACTCATTTCAGATATATGGGGTTGATATAAAATATAGAATCGTGAAATAAAAATGTAAAAAATATAAACCTGGCTGACCATCTGTTAGAGGTGCTGTTGAAATGATTTCTGTTTGGAGGCTGTGAGAGAGAGCCTCCAGGAACCCTTCCCACTCTAAATCTTACAAATTCACGTTCTGTTGACTATCATTCTAGTCTTGACAATTCTACTAAAGGAAGCGCAGAGCGTTTTCCAAATCATGTTTCTCAGAGCATTTATTCTAGTGGATGTGAAGATGTGTTTTGTGGGGGGTAAAAAAAGGTTCTGTGGTCAAATTAGTTCGGAGACCATTATTTACCAGACTCTCTCCTTAGAGAATAACAACGCACATTTGCATAGTAAAAGTTCTGAGCAGTCTAGCATTAAAAATCCTTTTTAACTTGGAATAACCCAATACTCTCTGAACTTAATTAAATATAGAGCACTTTTACGGTACACCTATTTGCAACCTGAAGGAACAGTGTTTCTTGGAATATTAGTTTTAGAAATAGCAATTAATATACAATACAAGCAATCCCTTAAATCTATGCTTAATGCATTTTGAACACATTTACAAATGTTTAATATACAAAGGAGCACATTTACATAAAGAGAAAAATCCTTTACTCATAAAGTTAAAAAATCCCCAAATCCCTGGTTTTTAAATCCAAAACAATCATGTTTCAAATATTTTGCATTCATCTAAAAATTTTGTTCTTATGCCTCATAATTAAATCAATGAACCTAATTTTGGAGGTTTTCTCATTTAGGAGAAAGAATTGCCAATTTTGTTTGCTGATTTTTATCTCAATAAGTCAATTTTTCTAAATTGTAAAGAATTATTAAGTACATCCAATTATTTTTTGTCTACTTGTTTAATTATTTGATGAAATGGCCTAAGCACATTTGTTAGTTCTGAAGATGAACCTGGATGAAGATAGTCAGAGGAGCAAAGAACTACAATTATCATTAAAATGATATAATTTTAATAGATTATTTGAGACTGGTAGACTGAATTTGAATTTATAAACTAAAAATGAAGTGAATAAAATATGATTATAAGTGGTACACTGGTGAAATTGGTGTGTGTTGATCACTCCAGGTCACACTGTTAAAAACTAAATTTTGCTGTTTCAACAATGAATGGCAATTTTGTCTTTTTGGTCTTGGGGACACACGTGGTGGTGCTCAGGTCCTATTCCTAGCTTTGTACTCTGTGGTAATGCCCGATGAAGCTTGCAATAAACTCCATCAATGGCATGCAAAGCAAACATACCACTTGCTATACTCTATCTATGGCCCATGAATGGAAATTTTGAAATTTCATATGGGGGCACTGTTTTCAGGACAAACGTTGTCAACAGTGTCACAGCATTTATCTTTACATCAATAATTATGCAATTATTTGAAATTTTTGATACATTTTATGTTTCATTTTTTCTTAAGGATGAGTTTGCAGTTGAAAATGAAAGTACTGATACAAGAATTAAGGAAAAAAGCAAGAGTAGAAAAGAATGAAGTCGGCTTTCAATGTGGGAGAGCTACATGTTCAGATATGTATTTCCTTGAGTTCATGCATAATCTGTGGATGGTATTAGATATATTGGTTTACACCAACTGGAGAGACATAGGCAAGGAGGTTGAAATGTGACTAGTCACATGGGTTTGAGTTGCTGAAAGGTTCAAAGAATATGTTAGTATAGCTGAATTTCATAAGGGTAATAAAAATTCCTTAAAAGTCACTACAAAAAGCTTTTTTTGATCCTGATTGAGCATAAAAAAATGAGCAAAAGACAGGTAAGAAGCTGGAGAAAGGCAGGTCAGACCAGCAACGCAGGGAAGATGTAGCTAGCTAAGAAAGGCAGACGTTTTTTCTAAGGAGTAGAGTTTTTTGAGACCACAGCACTACGTTTGGTTTGGGCACATAGCTGTGGGTCTGCCTGACACCAGGTGCGCCCTGGGATGCTTGTAGTGGAAGCAGAGGCCAGTGGTGGAGACGGTCCAAAGCCAGTGAGCCTCTGAGTACAGGCCAATAAATAGGGGAGTTAGAATACCCTTAGGAGAGGCCAAGGTGATAGACCTGGAGAAAAGTTTTGCCAAGGAACCATCCTATTCATAGGTTATTGCTGGCAGATAGAGAAATATATATATATATATATATATAGAGAGAGAGAGAGAGAGAGAGAGCAATGTTCTTTTGCATTTATATTCTTATTAAATTTATATTATTTAGTGATACAGTGACAGTGATATATATATATAATTTTATATATATATATAATTTTATATATATATATTCGGAGAGCCCGGCAAGCTACCGAGAGTATTCGATATGCCAGACACAGTAACAACAAAGTCTCCAATGGAGACGTTACTGGGCCCGCTCGAGCAAATCGACGATCAACGGGAGGGCCTTTACCTTACCTTTACCTTATATATATATATATATGCCTTTCAGAGAGCGTGGCAAGCTCCCCGTGGCATGTTTGATATGACAAAAACAGTAACAAAAACAGTTCGTTACTGTTTTTGTTACTGACCCTGAAAGAGCCTCTAATCATTGGGAAAGACGAGTAAGGAGAGGCTGCTAAAATCTCAGGGATCAGAGGAATAGAGACATTACTGGTGCCCGCTTGAGTAAATCAATGAACAATGGAATAACAGTGATATAATGACAGTGATTAAGCAAAGTTTTTTAGAGGAATTTATTTGACTGTGAATATTTTAATACTATTTCTGATGATTATTTTTTATTATTAAAAAGTGTAGAAGTTCATTGCCCTATGTTTTACTTAAATTAGTACCATATTGTAATAAGCCTGCCAGTTTGTCCAAAGTAGGAATGAACAAACTGGCAGGCTACCGAATGTACCCTGTCCACACTGCAGAGTCTGGCAAACTCCCCGTGGTGTACCCAATATGCCAAATACCAGTAACAATGATGGGTCTCATTCTCCTAAAGAGCCTTGAATATAATCTCAGAGCTAGGATGAAGGAGACGTTACTGGGGCCTGCTTGAGGCAATCGACGATTAACAGGATGATTTGTGATTTTTGTTGTGATTCTAATAAGAATATAAATTTAATAAGAATATAAATATAAATTATTATAAGAATATAAATATGAATCTATTCATATATAACTGTGTATTTGCCCACATATACAAACACGTGTGTAACATTCATGTAAAAACACATTCAATATTTAATCTCAAGGAGAGATAAATTTTATAATATTGATTATTTGCAACTACATATTTTCCTGCTGAAATATATAATTTCATAGTAACATACAAAATACATATAGTTATACAGTTCCAAGACATGTGAATATTGATAACAAAGAAATTCTTCAGAGCTTGATAAGACAGGTTATTATAGATTAATAATATATGTTAACTTCAAGGCACAAAGACCTAGAAAAATTTACTCTTTAATTACTACTCAGTACTGAAATATAGTTATCAACCAGAAGAAAGAAAAAGCTGGTTTGTAGAATAGTCTTTCTTCTGGTAACATAAGAAGTGATGAAAACTCTATGGAAACCAAGCCTTTATGGTGGCTATAGCCCCCAAATAAGGAAGTTTTAGGAAAGTGGATTTTCTGGTAAAAGATCCCTTTCCCCAGATAGTCCCAGCTGATGGATTTGAATGACTCCAAGTATTTATTTGAAAGTACTAGTACTCTCAGGGCAGCAAACACTTGCAATTCAGTTTCTCTCCAACTTTGTCTTAAATGTAAAATACTTTAACATCTATGAGTTCATGTCATTTTCCTCCCTCACAAGGTTGTAGGCAGGATTAATGAGATCATGTTTTAAAAGAGACTGAGTTCTTTGGCAGAAAGAAGGCTAAATTTGGAACCATGGTTTTATTATGATGTGCTATGTTACACTGCATGGAGAAGGCTTATCCCATTTAACTTATTCTAAGAAAATGTAATTCTGGAGAATTTGGTTGTTTTTGATGAAGTTATATATTGGTGTGTATACCTTAAAAAGAATGCTTTGCATTTAATTTAACTCTATTTAAAAATAGGCATTAGTTATCTACTGTGATAATGTTAGAGCAAGCCATCTAATAAAATGTGTTACCTGAGATTTGCACAGTACCACACTATGGGCCAAATTTGGTCAGTACTGAAAAGTTTACCAATGCTTGTTTTTGTAAATAAAGTTTGTTTGGAAGTCTGGTATACCTGTTTATTTCTATTGTTTCTGGATGTTTTTCCAGAACATTATAAGTAGGTGGGTATTTAAGTCATAGACAGTATAAACAATATAAAATATTTAGTCTTAGGGCTTTTCAGAGAAAGTTTAGGAAGTTTATAAAGGTCAAAAGTTTAGAACAGGGACATATATTTGATATGCATGAGGTAGGCATTTAGTTATTTTCCTCAATGTCACTTTCTAAAATGAATAAATCAGCATTACAAAGAATCTTTTGATTCATTTTCAATTGCATATTCTTGATAAGAATTTGGTAAGGATTAAATTAAAGGAAGCTTTTAAAAACACTTAGCATAGTGTCCACTTTATCAGCAGACTTTAATAAAATAGGGACTTGTCGTTGTTCTTAGTCACTAATTTTGTACAGACATTGAACTCTGATCTATCAAGGAATATGCTTGAAATATTTTTTCACATGTACTTGAAATATTTTTTCACATGTACTCAGGTAACAGTTGCCAAGAATTCATATAGGAGCCTTGAAAGTTTTCTTTCAACAATAAGCAAAGTTGATAGCCAACATATTAATTAAACTAACTCTTCCTTGAGGGGAAAAAACCAAGAAGACTTACTTTGGAAGGTGGGAAAATTAGCAAGAATAATAAGAATAAGTAAAACTATAAGAAAATATAAATTAAAAAGCAAACACAAAGCCTAGAACACATTATCCTGAGATTTTATAGATAAATCAGACATCATGCATTTAGGAACTTACTTCTTAATTATAAAAACTTTAAATAAGAGCAAATATTTTTCAAGTAGTTATCTGAAAAGGCAAGCAAAGTATGAGACAACTAGAAAATACCTAATATTATAGATCTGTGACTGAGTATATGAAACACACAAGAGACTGAAGTTTGCTGATTGAGCACCAAGTCTATAAGATGGGACAGGTAGTCAACTAAGTATAAAACTGGCAAATATACTTATTTCAACTACAGGATTTATGTCAAGAGAAAGCAAAGTTAGAGGTGTGTCTCTGGAGCTTTTATGTTTGGTTTTGGTTTTTGATTTTGGGGCCACATCCTGCAGCACAGGACAGGTGGGATGGACCATATAGGGTGTGAAGAATTGAACCTGTATTAGCTGCATCAAGGAAAATGCCCTACTTGCTGTACGATTGCTATGGCCCCATCTCTGGAACTTTTGTTAGACAGTAGGAAATGGGATACAGTCTGAAGCAACTATATAAACTATATTAAAAACATAGCAGACCCTTGGTGAAATATCCCACTATTTTAAAAAAAATAATGATTTAAAAGAATAATGAAGGTGTTGTATGAAAGGAGAGAAGGTTAGCATGCCCCTTGACAAGGATGGAAGAGGCTTCGGCCTGCAACACACATACAGTTAGTGCACTGCCACCTACTTCATGGCATCTAACCAACGTTTTTATGCAGAGCCTGGCAGTTTGCAGCAGAAAAGTGAATGGACTATGCATTACTATGCATTAATCCACGCCACCATGCCTGCCTGGAGGGGAAAGGGTGTTGCTCCCTTCCACCTTTTTCCCTCTGGAAAGCAAGATGGTGGTTGCCTCGGAGCTTTTTGGAAAGCCAGGTATGAGCCGGTTGTGACGGGGCAACTGAAACCTCATGGGAAAGTGGGGGGTGTTCCTGGCTCGTCCTTCATGCCCTACCAAGGTCATGAGTTGCCCCCCACGAGCGGCTCTCCGGCACGGCCATGGCTCCAGAGCCACAGAAACCAATCTCATAATTATCTGACCTTCGGCAGAAATCCTTCCAGGCTTAATAAGTAAAATACCAGAAATCAAAAATCATTTGGTTATTCTAACCAGCTATAGAAAACAAATTATTTCACAATGCCTTTTCAGCAGGTCTGATTGGGGTTGTAAACTCTAAATAATATTGGTGCATCTTTTGTCGAAACAATGAATCTAATTAAAGTAGATAGAGTGTTAACTAGAATTCATCTGCCTCACAGGCATTGGGAGGGTTGGGAGGGGGGGTTTATTGGGGTTCTTGGTGGTGAAAAATAAGTTCTGGTGAAGGGAATTGTGTTTGATGATTGCATGACCGAGACTTAAACCTGAAAGCTTTGTAAACTTTCCCACAGTGATTCAATAAATAAAAATTAAAAAAAAAAAAGAATAATGAAGGGAGTTAATCTTGGGCTTTGAATTGTTAGGTGTTGGTTTATGAATGTTAATGGTTGTTGATTAAAATAAACTGGCTTTATTTGCCATTTGAATGTATGTTGCTTAAAAACAAGATAGATTGCTCAATACAGAGATTTGTCTATATTTAAATATAGATTGTGTCAAAAGAAGCCCTTCCTGGCACTTTTCATGTTGTACTATATGAGAGAAATGTTGTATTTAAAAGTTCCATATTCTGGTGCCTAGCCCATGGACACACTCAATAAATGCCTAGTGAGTAGAATATATAAATTCATGTGCAATAGTGGGGTACCTTTGAAAACAATAAAGTCACAGCTATGGTATAGTGAAAAACCTTGCTAAGGAAGAAACCATAGTCAAGTGTACCACTCAATAGGATCACAAAACATAGCAAACAAAACCTCTTTTAGAAGAACTGATGCATCACTTCTAGGCTCATATGGTACAAAGGGTAATTTTATTTAGGTATAGTTTAGGAGAAAAAGATCTTAAATTAGGAAACAAATGACCAATAAAGAGTTGAACAACTGTACTAAACATATTACACAGAAGACCGTGGGTTTCCAAGAAATAGGGTTTAGAGGCATTGAAGTGATTTCTTTCTATAAAATAAATAGAGTAATGCCAGGAAGGTAAAACCTCGTTCTTACTGGTGCTTCTTTGGTCTCTTGAATACTTAAGTAGCCTTTAAGTATTGCTATCTAATTAGCATATGTTCACAATGAGGATCAGGATTTTCTACCCTGCTTTTATTCTTAGGTCAAAAGAGTTCCCTAAAGCTGTGTCCAGGAAAGTGTTCTGTGTTTTCTTAAGACAAGGAATTTCCCAAAGTTGATTGAAACCCTTTATTTAAATCAACTTCTTGTGATTGGTTTAATTTCATCATATAGTTTTGGCTATTCTTTAAGATTTTTGTTAGCCAATGTGGTTGAAATAAGATAATTCACTTGGCTTCTGTAAAAGAGGTTTCACCAAGTCTAAGGCCCTCATCAAGAAAGGGATGATATCTTCTTTTTAAACAAATGAAGAAAAGGTGTATCCTTAGAATAGAAATGACAATAGAAATTTAGTATGGAATTGGGGTATTGCATGCCATGACTAGTTTAAAACCTCTCAGAAATTCCCACATTCTAGGATCCATCCTCTTTCCAAATTAATGTACTAACTTTCAGATATAAGGCATGATTAGAATTTAGCTGTGTGAAAAATCAATTCCACACTTTTCTCTAATAGCAATTCAGAAGCTATGAGGAAACTTGAAGTTACATAAAAGAAAATTTCTTAACATAGAAAAGTTTCTGACCTTCCTTCTTTGCTTTGATGTGGTAATGTAGATTTTTGAACTTGTACTCTTATTAACAGAGACAACACCATCAGTTCAAGAGCTCTGTCTTGGCATCTTAGAATCCTTCATACTTTTCATACTCTTATTAGAGGAAATCACTCAAACCTTTCATTCAAATCCTTATAAACAGTAGGTTCAGGGTATCATAAAGTAGACATAATTGAACTTTTTATCTTCTTTTTAATATTCACACTATCTTTCCATCCTAGAATATTAATAGAAATTTCCGTTCTACCCCATATAATTTGATAACCACTTGTAAATATTCTAAATTTGTCTGTTGTAATTTCTTATACATCTAAAATATGAACTTGGATGAAAGCAAAGAGTGATATAGAAAGGGGTGAAGAATTTCTGTGGGAAAATTTTATCCTTCTCCTTCATATATGTCCCTACCTAAGGCCATTTAAAGAAAGCATCAGTAGAATCATAGTTGAAGTTTCAACTGTGTGGTCCTCCAAAGGACATCATACTCTCTTTCTGATTTCCTAGCGAATGGCACAGCTGGTAAGTTTCTCTTAGTTTTGACTCAGGATCTAAGTTTGGTGTGAAGAACCTTATAGAAGAATTCTTAGTATCCGGTTTTTTTTTTTGTCATTTTTCAGTCCTTCTTTAGTTTTTACTAAAGTGGAGGCCTGCAATATGTGTCTCCAAGACTTTAGACACAGACATAGCTGCCACATCTGTGCCAGACACAGTGCAAATATTTTAAAGGGACTGTAGTTTGTTAGAACCATGAAGAGATGGATGTATATATGACTGATTATAAGCAACTAGTTCTCTAGGTGTTGGAGGCTGGCAAATATTATGACCTACTGTCTGCAAGTTGAAGATCCAGGAAAAACAATAGGCTATTTTGGAGGATGGGGGCTAATAGTGTAAGATCCAATGAAAGGAAAGAAAAGAGTGATCTTCCTGGGGCTGGAAGATGGTACAGGCGTTACCATGGATAATAACTATGCATGCTTTCATGTGACTGACCAGTTTGATCTTTGTCACCACATAACTCCTGAGCATCATAGTAGACCTGGAGGCACCCAAGCAATGTCAGGGTGACTTGGGTGTAATTCCAGAATCAGAGGCCTGAGCAACAACATAGCATCCTTGGTTCCTAGCACTGAGCACTTTGACTGGGTTGACTGACATTGCAGGAGTGCCCTGTGGACCTCCTGCGCATTGCCAGGGAAGATATTTTGCCCCTCCTCCCAAAACATTGATCTAGAGCTCTATCCATAACCGTAAAAAGAAAACATATTTCTCCTTTAGCCCCTGTTTTGCTCTAGCCAAGCCCTGAATGGATTGAAATATGTTTACACATACAAAGACAGGTAAGCTACTTTACTGAGTCCACTCACTCAAAAGCTAATATCCTTTGAAAACACCTCTTTTGACACATTACAAAATCTATTGCTTTTGGGCAACCTATGTCTTTACATGATGACTCATAAAATTAACCATTCCAATCACAATATTTTATATATGGAAAGAAGCTGGAGCTATTTTTTCTAAATTTTGTGAGGACAAGAATAAATTCTATAGCAAGCACCTGGGGAATGATTGAAGGAGCTTAGATGGTAGCACGGGGCAAGAAGGATTGGACTGCCTGGGTGTCCATTGGCTATAACAATTTGGGAGAAGGTACCAGTGGTAGGGCTATAGAGTAATAGATGATTATCTAAAGGAGACCTCAACTTTGGATGGTGTCAGGGAAAATATGAACATTTCCTCAGGAAACCCAAGCACAACACACATGAACACCTCTCCATAAGTAGAAGACATAAAGGTCATTCAACAAAATGAGCTCATGAAACTCAAAAAATTATCCACAGTAAAGCAAAATAATAAGACTTGTCTTCCCTCCAGTCCCTTTCATTCATCCTAGAAAAAGGAACTAGTTATTAAAAAAAGAAGAAAGAAAAGTGTTCATAAAGATAATTCCACACCTCATGTTTTCCAGTCAAATGACAAAGCCAATTACTAGAGGGATGAAGGTAAAGAGAAAATTTTACCTAGTATAAAATTAAAACATTTTACATATACAGAAATAAGAATTCAATCTCAAGCAAAAACAATACAGTGACATTTTTTTAAAGCCATGTAATTGGATTGAAATGTTATTAAGAGAACTACTACCTAATAAAATAGGGGATTAAGTGGAATTGATGAAAGGTGGAACAGTTTTAAATAGTTTTAAATAAAGAAATACTTTTAAATAATAAAATTATTCATGTTTACTTTTCAGTGCATTTTAAATTCTACAAAATTCTTGCCAAATTAAAAACATTTATACTAGAATTGATTGCGTAGCTCACTGAACTGATGGAGCTATGCAATCAATAGCTATGCTAATCAATAGCTAATCAATAGCAATCAATAGCTTAGGAATTAGATATAATTAGGATAGGAAATAGAGGAGCCCCAAAATTCTCTTGATGCTATCATGAAAATTATCTAAGTATTTACTACCTTCTGTGAATTATCTCAAGATTCAAGGACTCGAAGATCTTTGTTTGGGGAAGCTTCATATAAGGGGTGTTCAAAAAGATTTACTAGAATCTTCAAGACCATTTTTTTCTTTCTCTTATAAAGAGGAGGAAAACGATGGTGGAAATTTCAGGTCCACCAAGACTGTGCCCAGTTAGAGTACATTTTCTAGAATGAAGAATTTTTCTATCAGAAAGAAAAAAAAGTAAAAGAAGAAGGTAGAAGGAAAGGAGGAGGCAAGAAAGTAAACAAAGGGATGAAATGAAGGAATGAATAAAATTAAATATAAGAAAAAGAAATACCTACCATATAGAATTAGATCTGAGCACCTCCACCAAAAAAATTCTATCAGGCTCTAGCAATAAGGCAGATCATCAGTATAAGAAGTCAGTTTTAAAATACCAGGTTGAACTCCTGGAAATATATCCCAGAGAGGCAAAAAAGTATAGTCAAAGTGACATCTGCACTTGTTTGTTCATTGCAGCACTCTACAATAGCCAGAATCTGGAAAAAACCTGAGTGCCCAAGAACAGATGACTGGTTAAAGAAATTTTGGTACATCTACACAATGGAGTACTATGTAGCTGTTAGAAAAGATGAAGTCATGAAATTTACATACAAGTGGTACTACATGGAAAGTATGTTAAGCAAAATGAGCCAGAAAGAGAGGGATAGACATAGAAAGATTGCATTCATCTGGGGAACATAAAGTAACAAAATAGGAGACTAACACCCAAGAGTGGCTGAGATTAGTACCAGGAGTTTTGCTCCATGGCTTAGAGGCCAGCCAAACATTCTAGGGGAAAAGGGAGCTAAGATAGAGAAAGGAACACCAAATAAAGGGTGTTGGGAGGATCCTCCCAGGATGGGAGAAGCATGCTGAAAGTAGACTCTAGACCAAACATGATTGCCACTCAATGCCTCTTTTGCAAACCACAACACCCAATAGGAGAGAGAATAAAAGGGAATGCCCTGCTACAGAGGAAGGGTGGGATGGGGGATGGGTGTGGGAAAGATACTGGGACCCGTGGTGGTGGAAAATGGATACTGGTGGAAGGATGGGTGTTTGATCATTGTATAATCGAAACCCAAGCACAAAAATTTGTAAATCTACGACTGTACCTCATGGTGTTTCACTAATAAAAATTTTAAATAAATAAATAAATAAATAAAATAAAATACCAGGTCGAGTGAAGTGTTTACTGGGGGAACCCTGGAGCTCTTACAGAGGGCAGACAGGGGTGGAATACACTGAGCATGAGGGTGACACTATGACTGATTTCTCAGTGATAATTAAGTGTTAATATTTCAGCCTTCTCTCCCTCCTCCCCTCCCTTCTGTCCCTTTTTCTTTCCCTCCATTCTTTCCCTCCTTCCTTCCCTCCCTCCCTCCCTCCCTCCCTCCCTCCTTCCCTCCTTCCTTCCTTCCTTCCTTCCTTCCCTCCTTCCTTCCTTCCTTCCCTCCCTCCCTCCCTCCCTCCCTCCCTCCCTCCCTCCCTCCCTCCCTCCTTCCTTCCTTCCTTCCTTCCTTCCTTCCTTCCTTCCTTCCTTCCTTCCTTCCTTCCCTCCCTCCCTCCCTTCCCTCCCTCCCTCCCTCCCTCCCTCCTTCCTTCCTTCCTCTCTTCCTTCCTTCCTTGCTTTCTTCCATCCTTCCTTCCTTTTGATAATTTTACCACCCCGGGGAGTACTCAGGGTTTACTCATGACTCTGCCCTTAGGAATCACTTCTGGCGGACCCAAGGTACCATATAAGGTGCTGGGGATTGAACCTGGATCAGCCACATGCAACACAGACACCCTACCCAGTGTACTATTGGTACAGCTCCCTGTATGTTTTCTTGCAGCCTGAAACCACACTTTGTCTTCAGTTTCTCATCAAATTATTACTGTTTTAGTCAATAAATGTCACACTCAAATAAGATAGATATATAATATCAATTACAGATCAAATTTTAGAATGCATGCAACTTAGTAAAGCATCATTCACTTAAGTTTTTTATTTTCTTTTCATGTGTATTTAGCCTAGAAAATTCTTTTGAAGTGAAAAGTCTTGGCAGCTTGTTTACAAAGTACATAATTTCAGAGAACTATTCATACATAACTGAAAATTGACCAAGTGAGTGGATTAATATAAACTCGAGTTGGTTACTCTCATGGACACTTAATTCTTATATTGATCAGTTGTTTCTTGGAAGAGGGGCCTTCCAAGCAGTGCTCAGGCGCTTCACTGAAAGTTTGTGATGGTTCTGCAGTGTTCTTTGGGCCCTGTGTTACTAGGAACCTCTCAGACTATCACTACAGTACCTAGGGACACCCAGGGCTAACCCTTGTGTGCACTGCCTAGGGTCGAATTGGGTCTATTGCATGCATGTGCTAAATCTGAGCAATGTATCAGTTCTGAGCCCCTGTGCTAGCACCCTGGCCCTTTACAAATTCAGATGGGACACTTGGTAATGTGAGCCTGACAGTTCAGTGGTTGAGTCTGGAGGTGCTTAGGGTCTCCAGGCCTCAAACTAGAGGTCCTGGCCCATGAACATGCAATTTCAGCATGAAACTCAGGGCCTTGCACATGCTAGGGACATGCTCTACCACGTGAGTTTTCACTCCAGCCTCTGATTGCGTTTGTAAGGGTCATTCCATATTTCTATGATTATTTTATGGCTGGAGCGATAGCACAGCGGGTAGGGCGTCTGCCTTGCACGCAGCCAACATGGCCGACCCGAGTTCGATTCCTCCGCCCCTCTCGGAGAGCCTGGCAAGCTACCGAGAGTATTCGATATGCCAGACACAGTAACAACAAAGTCTCCAATGGAGACGTTACTGGGCCCGCTCGAGCATTTTATGTAGCCAGCTTGTCACAGAATTAGCCATCACTGAATTCGAATCCACAAAAAGAGATTTGTCCAGGGAGACCCTCCCTGACAGCTCTCTCGGACATTAGCATATCTGCATCAAGAGAGGCTTCAGATAGAACTCAATTTTTTTTGCTACTATATTAGTGACATTTCCAAGTTTCTGTCTCTTCATCTTTAAAGTGTAAAATACCCTTTTAGAAATATTGAAAAGATAATGTACATATAAGTGCATAACACAAAGCATACATAATACTCACATAATACCCATACTGAACAATCTTGAACTTATTCTTTCTTTATATTCTAACCATTATAATTTACCAATGTCTGCTGGTCAACATGAAATCCATACAAGCAAATTTATTTCACATTGTCTCCCAAACACCACAGAAATCATCACTAAAACATTCTGAAGGACATAAAGTATTTATTAAGAATATCTTACTTTGCATTCAAATTTTGTTACAGAAAAAGACCAAGAAAAGGTATTTTTATAAGACAAATTATAAATTATGCTACTTTGTAAAACACCCTTTCTTTGTATCACATTGCTAAGTAAATATTTTATGACATGATTAAATTGTGGTTTGCTCTGAATTTTCTTGAAATATCAACTATTCTTTCAAAAGAGTGCCATAGACCATATTTTCAGAGTAACAAGATGTAAATAATATTTAAATAACAATTTTCTTAACCTTGTAAATGAATTAAGGGCTATTTTATCCATATAAATGAGCCCTTTCTTAACAGTGCTTTGAAAGCTGACTATATATCTATTTCTCAAAGCTTGCAGGCCTAGATTTTTATTCCTTGAACATCTAGCTTCAGTTTTGATTTTGAGTTTATATCAGACTCTGTTTTTGTGAGTCTTGCTGGCATTCATGAATTTTTAGCCGTAAAAATGTGTGGAGTAGGTGACCGGTAGTAGCAGACTTGTTGCACTTGACAGAGAACTACAAATTGGCTCCAGAGAGTCTAAGGAGTAAGTTGTGATTTCCCACGAGGTGCTTAGAGATGCTTTAATATTCGCACTGCCTTTTCCCAACTGTATCATGTTTGATGAGTACAGGTTTCCCCTGCTATCTGAGAGTAAAGTTTCCACAAAAGCTTTCCTAAGCCAAAATGGTGTAAAATTAAATATATATATATATATATATATGTGTGTGTGTGTGTTTGTGTGTGTGTGTGTGTATATACACACACATATATATATACATACATAGTTTTTACTTGTTTGGCTTTTGCTATAAAAGTAGAAGTCCTCTTCATATTTCCTTTAGGAAACAAACAGGCACTAAGATACATCTTTCATCAAAATAAAGTAATGTAATGTAAAAGTAAAGTAAAGTAAAGGCCCTCCCGTTGATCATCGATTTGCTCGAGCGGGCCCAGTAACGTCTCCATTGGAGACTTTGTTGTTACTGTGTCTGGCATATCGAATACGTCATGGGGAGCTTGCCAGGCTCTGCCGTGCGGGCGAGATACTCTTGGCAGCTTGCCGGGCTCTCCGAGAAGGGCGGAGGAATCGAACTTGGGTTGGCCATGTTGGCTGCGTGCAAGGCAAACGCCCTACCGCTGTGCTACTTGGATAACTGTGGTAATGTAATGTGAACTTTCAAAAAATAAAGCTAAGGGGGCAGTGTTACACTGTGAAAAAAAAACAGCTTGGTTAAAAACCCAAATTTGACTCCCCGTTTAGGTTCCGGTAAACTGTAAATTCAGATAAGTTAGCTTTGATTTTTGTTTTATAACTTTTAAATTGAGTAGGTAGTGGAATTGGAAAGAGTCATGTCTAAGTAGTATTCCAAGTAGAGAATTACTGTTGCTTTTACTGTGTTATTATGAACTTTGACTTGTCATAAGTTTTGACCACAGTACTCAAGTTTAGAATATTTCACATTTGACAGGGACATTTTATCCCTATAATTTTAATATAAATATATCTAAATTTGTAATTTAGGAAAGTACATTTCCCCTTATAAAATTGAGAAATACATTTATCTTAGAAGCTACGTTCTTGTATCATTTTTACACATCCAGTATAATACATAGTCCAATGAAAAGAGATGATATTCTTTTTGTTACTCCTATTAACAAATTAGTACTCATAGTACTACTCACATGTTTGTGTATTCAATTTTTCTTTTGATTTCCATACAAAGCCAATTTATGGAATCAAAAATTTAGAGTCTTTTGAAGTTGTAATTTAATACTTCTAAATCACAGGTTAGTGTGTGTGTGTGTGTGTGTGTGTGTGTGTGTGTGTGTGTGTATACTCACCTGAAGTTTTAAAAACATTAACATAAGAATTATGGAATATCATATATTTTACATTAATAAGTACCTCAGAAATATATAGCTTTATGAGGAATAAGGGTGTAATGCCCACATACTGGAAGGTGGGGGATGGAGTTTCCCTCCCCACCCCGAGCAGAGCCCCGGCAGCTGAAGACCTCCAGTTCCAGCCACAGCCATGCTTAAGACCACTCTCCACATGTTTGGACAAGCCTCATGCATTAAGGACCCGGCTGAGGAACCCAGGTGTGCAGGACATGGGGCATAGATCTCCAAACCTATTCGGATTGGGACTGGGGCCTCCTCCACCCAGATCCCCCACCTTCCAGTATGTAGGCATTACACCTACCAACTGCCCCTGGTGCCGTGTAATCCCATCAACAGCCAAGACCCAGAGGCTATAGAACCCTGCTCCCAGAAGCATGCAACCACATTTGCGGCTGTGCAACATTTTATTATCTAGGTCTTACTCTTGAGAACCTGCCAGGCTACCAAAGTATCCTGTCCACACGGCAGAGTCTGGCAAACTCCCCGTGGCGTATTCAATATGCCAAAAACCAGTAACAATGATGGGTCTCATTCTCTGATCATGAAAGAGCCTCGAATGTGGCACTTCTAAAGTCTCAGGGCTATGATGAAGGAGACGTTACTGGGGCCTGCTAGAGGCAATCGATGACCAGCAGGATGACAGTGATACAATGATGAGGAATAACAAGTTAAGCATCAATATTGATTTTATCCAAATTATCTTAGATTCATTTGTATTCATATTTATCCATTCATTCTCCACTAACCATATTTCTTGGTTTATTATGTATTACATAATCCAAGAAAGCCATAATAATGTATTTTTATAATTTGAACTTTATTACATATTTGTCTTTAAATCTTTTGGTACCATGAATGATTCTGCCAGTCCTGTAAAACTTGAAGAGTGTAGTGGATGTAAATTTTTCCCTCTCTTATTCATAACATTTTATTATTTTTCTTAATCAGCTTCAGTACATGTTATAAAGTTTTGGGGTGTTACAATCTTCAATTATGTTAAGATTGTATTCAGATTTCTTATGTCTAAGTATGGATTTAGACAGCAGTGGTCAGAGGAAGTGCTAAGATTGTGCTCCCAGTAAAAATGTGAATAGAAACCATTACCAACTCAGGGGTCTCCTTCATCAGGGAACAGTGATGGACTTTGAGTGGTTACTCTTCATAAAAGGGATATTATGATTTACCCAGGAAGCCACTTTGGACAGCAGGAAGTTGGATGGAACATCTCAACTGAACTCTTGAAATGCCACTTCTTAATGAAAGGATGGAGGATGGAGCCATTAATTTGCTACTTGCCTCAAGTTAATATTTTAAAAGCACTTGAAGGTTCTCCACAGTTTTTTTTCTTGAATATAGAAAGGAGATACTTTCGCAGAGATCAGTTCTGTCTCTACTCTAGTAGCTTCTTCTCTGATTTCTCTAAGTTATTTTTCTTGAATCTTCCTTCATCTGCTCTTTTCAAAAGCTTAGAGAAATCTCTTGATCTTACACTTGCACTGGATCTTTTTCTACTGCTAAACACATTCCCTAGTTTGTCTATTTGAGACCCCAAGACAATAATAGGATAACATTTTCATCCAATCTATGGAAAATAAATGCTTTTATTATCCGGACACTGTGTTATGACTTAGATTATCATTTTCTGTTAAAATTTTAAAATGAATGATAGAATTTATAATGTGTTATCTATGTGCATATATATATATTTCTGGTATCACTTAGTATAACAAGATTTTAAATTTATATATTTAATATATGTTTTGTACGTACTATACATTGAGCATTAAACTTATGCTAGGGATATGATAGTGAAAAAATCGCTAACAAGCACACAGAAGACATTCATTCATTTAGTATATTAAATGGAAAAGAGAAAAGTGAATACAGAGTTTAGAAGACTTTTACCCTGATAGTTGTAGACAAATCCAGTGATGTTCCACATAAGCACACAAATAATCACACATAAAAGAATAACCACAGAGAATATCCAAATTAAAAAGTGATGTTATGCCTATTCTATCCTATTAATGACATATGCGCACCACTATTTATTGCAGCACTCAGTACAATAGCTAAGATTTGGAATCAACCCAGATGTCCAACACCAGATCAGTGAATCATGAAGACATGGTTTATCTATACAATGGGATATTACACAGCTGTAAGGAATGATGAAGTCATGCAACTTTCTGCAACATGGGTGGACTTGGAAGATATCATGTTAAACAAAATAAGTCAGAAGAAGGACAAACATAGGATGACATCACTTCTATGAGACATTTAGAGTAACTTAATGAGGAAACACAATGGTTTAAAGGGGCTGTCTAGACAGATAACTGTTAGCCACAGAGTATAGTGAGGAAAAGGAAAGAAATGGAGTGAAAGGGGAGAGAAGAGTTAAGTTGAGAAGCAATGGGATGGGTGTCAAGGGGACTGTGTACATTGGTGGTGTTAAGGAATGATAGAGCTAAATATCCAAGTCACAGAGTCAAAAACACTAAAATTACATTACATGAATGCCAAACATTAACAATCAAATTTAAAAGGTACCTGTGGACATGACTTGGGACTACAGTATGGAGGTCACTGTCACTGTCACTGTCCTCCCGTTGTTCATCGATTTGCTCAAGCGGGCCCAGTAATATCTCCATTGTGATATTTGTTACTGTGTTTGGCATATCAAATACATCAAGGGGAGCTTGCTAGGCTTTGCCATGTGGGCGAGATACTTTCGGTAGCTTGCCGGGCTCTCCGAGAGGGGTGGAGGAATTGAACTCGGGTCAGCTATGTTAGCGGCTTGCAAGACAAATGCCCTACCTGCTGCGCTATCACTCCAGCCCGGGGTATGGAGGTAGGAAGGGGAATCTAGGAACACTCTCGGAAGGAAGTTGACACTGGTGGTGAGATTAGTGATGGGATATTGTATATCAAAAACTCAATTATGGATAACTTTGTAATTCACGGTCCTTGGATAAAATAAAATTTTGAAAAAAAAATAAAAGCAACATTATAAGGTTATTCTAAGAAGCTGCTGGAGCTTAACAGATGTTGTCACATTTACAAGAACCAAATTACTTTTCCTCTGTTAATTCTTTAATACATAAGGTTGATAAAATTCCAGAATTAAAAGGGTGCAACTTTAAACAACTGATGAATTTGGTATCACATAAGAGGCTATTGGCATTGGCTTAGAAGGATCGATGTAGTGGTTGAAGAAGTACTTTGCTATCCCTCTAGTTAAGTATAATACTGTAAAGGTCCTGGGAACAAAATTGATGTATCTGAGATGTTATCCAGAATGTACTCTTATGCTATTTTTGCAAGCTGCTTTCATCATACTCTGAAGGATTTGTCAAGATGCTTACCTGTTGTGAAATGCAACATGATTTCTTGAGAGTGCAATCTAAGGCTGAGTTATAACATCTCCCCTTAGCCCTGTTATATCAGTAACTATGCAATTGTAATTCTTCCTGGGCCCTCCTTTATTCGGTGGTTGCTGTACAAAGTGGGTGACAAAACAAATGTAAGTCATGGCTTAAGACGACTGTACATCATGTATATTTGCCAAGAGTTAAAGAAGGGAAAATATACAGAATGAATCTTTATGTGTAAATTCTTTCACCTTAAGCCTGTAGACAATTTTATTTTTTGACTGGTTTGTGTGAAATTGGGCAAAAGAAGTTTATTCGGATATACAGAGTTGAAGTTTACTAAAATAATATTTTATTATTAAAATTACTTTAAAAGGGAAAAACATTTAATTTCTAAAATAAATGACATAGTCACCATCTCAGTACCATAACTTTTGTATTCCATAACTTGTGTATTCCTGAAGTGCTAAGGGAAGACTGTTATATATATATGAGATATATAGATAAATATTTCTATAAGATATATGTATATATACACATATGTATATAAAACTAGACTCTTGAACTGATACAAGTAGGTAAAAATTGTTGATCAGGTTATGAGAAACAGCATTAGACAAAGAATATAGCTGTTATGAAGGGGTCAGAATTTTACATCTATTATAATTTTGTGAAATAGTGGCATGTTATTCAATTGGAATATATTTATCCCAGATTATACAGTACTGAACTATGAGTGATTTCTTAGATATTTGAGAATTTTTGTTGTCTTTAAATAAGTACTGAATTTATAAAGCAATTTTTCTTTAAAAAATGTAGATTTGGTGAAGGAATCAGTGCTCAAGCATTGTATGCCTGAAACACAATCATGTGCTACTGTGTAATTGTAATTCACAGTAATTCAATAAATTAATTTTTAAATATAAAATTTATTTATTTATTTCGGTCTGGGGGACATGTCTTGCAATGCTGAGGGCCTAGTCCTGAATCTGTGCTCCGGTATCTCTTCTGATTGGCTTGGGGACTAAACAGAGTGCTGTCCATCAAAGCCAGGCCAGCCACATGCAAGACAAGTGCCTTGCCTGTCTATCTCTATCTATACTATCTCTCTGACCCCTAGATTTTATTTCTAACATCATGAAGAAGCTGATAGATCCGCATTTGGAATCATAAA
>NW_026606157.1:6207500-6550000 GCF_029834395.1 Sorex fumeus
TATGCGGCGGGGGACATCTGCACCGCCGCCTGGCAGCCCAGCGCCCTCTGGCAGCAGGTGAGCAGGCACGGCTGGGCTGGGTCCTCGGTGGTAACTGAACACACAAAGAGGGGGGCCAGTTTTGCTTTCTCCCCACTGCTACTCTCAACTAGAACAAATGTGAAGAACAAACGAGGACCAGAAAGCTGGTTCAACGGGAAAAACCTTGCAGGCACCACCCTGGGTTCAGCCCCCAGCACCCCATGTAGTCCCCAAAGCCCCGTCAGAGCCAGGAAGGACCTGCGTCCCGAGCCACGCTGGGTGTGACCCCCCTGCCCCAAACTAAAACACAAAATGGCACTGTCAGGCCATGATGTTGACTATATCCTACGGAAACAGACGGAGATGACGTGACGGGCATTTAGGGCTCTCCTCCCCTGTCACTGTCAGGGCATTTCCTCACTGTCCAGCCAAGAGGGAGCGTCCTCTACTCCTGCCCAGTCCACTCTGACACCACCAGACACATGCGTCTGCTGGAACGCGGCCTAGGGTGAATGTGGCGAAGGACTTGAATTCTGCTCTTTCCGTTAATTTAATTTGTGATAGCTGCCCATGGCTTCCATATTTGGAAAGTGCATTCTTAAATCAAAAAGCAGATTGCTGACAGAACGTAGGGCTATGCGTTCAGTTCCAGTGGAAATTAGTGCTGAAAAAGTGGTTCCTGTAAACATCCTTCGTCGAGCACTCCTCCCAGGCAGCCCCGGTTTCCTCCAGTGCTGACTTCTCTGTCTCCTGATGATAAAGGAAAACTACTGCTGACCCTGCACTTGGGATTTAGGGGCTCTGCCCACCCCCCCACACCCCCATCCCAGTCAGAAACCCGGGACTCACTGGTTGTGACTGTTTGCTGGGTTGCAGTGTGCCAGGGCCCACTCTCACGGCTCACTGCTGATGGTCTCCAAGACCACATGCAAGGCCAGTGCTCTACCCACAGTGCTCTCTCTACAGCCCACATGCTGGGCTTTAACGAGCATGAGAAGCTAAGAGGAGAGAGATTTCTCAGTTACGACACTCTTATTAGTGCTGCTAAATTTTTCTAAAGAAGGAAACAGGTTAAAAGCTTATTTTTGTCATAGTCCAAAATATTTTAGTAATTTTGAAACGGAAGCGTTATAGAACCATCTGGTGGTGTCGGCCATTAGGGTCAGTAGTTTACACAGCAGGTTGGGGATGGCTTCTAGGCCGAGGCCGTCATCCTTAAGCACCTGATCCGACCAGTGCCACAGACTGCCAGACAGACACTGAGTGCCGCACACAGTCTTCGTGTTCGGTTGAAACTTTATTATTGTAAAAGTTGTGTCTTCGATATAATCCTGCTTGTGTCTTCATTCCAGATGAGGCTGTGGACCCAAGCCCGCCAGATGGGCTGGTACGCCGCCAAGTGCCTCGCAGCTGACACTTTGGGACATGCCATCGACATGGATTTCAGCTTTGAACTTTTTGCTCACGTAACAAAATTTTTTAACTACAAGGTACGATGAGCCAATGCATGCCTTCTTAATTCTTGTAGTCCTTTGCGGGGGGGAGGGGATTTTGGGGCAGAGGATGGTGTTTGCGCCACCCCTGTAGTGCTCTTCGCTTACTGCTGGCTCTTCGAGGTCCCTGCTGGAGCTGCTGGGATTGCACTGGCTTCAGCCCTTGCGGGGCGAGCACCTTCCCAAGACCATCTGGCCAGATTTCTTACTGTGCAAGTTGACTGCAAACTCATTTCTTCAACAGGAGAAAAATTTACAGTTTTATCATTTTAAGAAAAAATACGTTCCCCATTTCTTGCAATCTCGGTGCCTCCTGTTTTTGTTCTCTGTCGGTTCCTGTCTGTTTTGAGATTCATTCTCTGAAAGGGGGAGTGACCGCTGTCAACCATGAGTGAGCCAGGTGTTTTTCCCATAGGTATTGTCTTCATCTCCTCTATATTACCCAGGGGGTCTGTTTTCAAGAAGCTCTCGTACATGGGGAGATTAAATCCCTTGCTCCACAATTCCTTATTCCATTTTAAAATCATGAATGGAGGCTGTACAGAATTGTATGCTTGCTCAATCGTCTTATGTTTGTGATGCCACTTGAGTACTATAGCACCCTTCTTGGTGATAATTCAGCTGTAAAATGTGTCATTTTCTCCGGGCTGTTCCCAGGAACTGCGCACTCTTTCTTCTGTTCCTCACGAGGATTTCTGTTTTACTCCTTTCCATACAGGTTGTATTACTAGGGAAATACAACGCGCAGGGCCTGGGTTCCGATCACGAGTTAATGCTGCGGTGCACCAAAGGGCAGGAATACGTCAAAGTGGTCATGCAGAACGGGCGCATGATGGGCGCCGTCTTGATCGGAGAAACTGACTTAGAAGAAACGTTTGAGAACTTAATTTTAAACCAGATGAATCTTTCATCATACGGAGAAGATCTACTAGATCCAAATATTGATATCGAAGATTATTTTGATTAAAATAGACATTCCAGGCTCGTTCTCTTTCTGCTGCCACCTTGGCTCTGCGTTCCCCACACAACATGCCCAGTGAAGCCACAGAAACCGTCCCTGCCACAAGAGCAGGAGTTGCCACAGCCCCAGGCTGAGACAGGATCTGGAACAGAATCTGACAGTGATGAATCAGTACCAGAACTCGAGGAACAGGATTCCACACAAGCCACCACGCAGCAAGCTCAGCTGGCAGCAGCCGCAGCTGAGATCGATGAAGAACCCATCAGTAAAACAAAACAGAGCCGAAGTGAAAAGAAAGCACGGAAGGCATGTCCAGACTGGGTCTTCGATAGGTGACAGGGGTTACTGGAGTCACAATCCGAAAGTCTAAGAATATCCTCTTTGTCATCACAAAACCAGATGTCTAGAAGAGCCCAGCTCCAGAGACCTACATAGTTTTCGGGGAAGCGAAGATCGAAGATTTATCTCAACAAGCACAGCTAGCAGCCGCTGAGAAATTCAAAGTTCGAGGTGAAGCTGTCTCAAACAGTCAAGAAAACACACAGACTCCAACTGTACAACAGGAGAGTGAAGAGGAAGAGGTTGATGAAACAGGTGTGGAAGTTAAGGATATTGAATTCGTCACGTCACAGGCAGACGTGTCGAGAGAAAAGGCAGTCCAAGCCCTGAAGAACAACAGTAATGATGTGGTAAATGCTATTATGGAATTAACAATGTAGCCATCTGGAAAAATGGAGACCCTTTTTTTTGGTGTTTCAAAAGAGTAACTGCAGCTTGGTTTGAAATTTGTACTGTTTCTATCATTAATAAAGTTATGGCTTCTTGTTGGATGAAGAAAATAAATAAAATAGACATTTCCAGAAATAACATGTTCCAGATAATACCAAGTAGCTGATTTAATGATGACATTGAAGCTCGATATAGACAGAATAACTTAATGGGAAAGGATTAAAATTCCAATTGCAGCATCGGTTCCAATCACTTTTTTTTTCCTTTTTGGGTCACACCCAGCAATGCACAGGGGTTACTCCTGGCTCTGCACCCAGAAATTACTCCTAGCAGTGTTGGGGAAACCATATGGGATGCCGGGGATCAAACCCAGGTTGGCCGTGTGCAAGGCAAACGCCCTCCCCACTGTACTATCGCTCCAGCCCCTCGCTTCTATTTTTAATACCAAATTGATGACCTGTGTGAGGATTGTACCTGGTGAGTAAAGCACCTCACTATTCTTTGATTGTGAGGTGCTCAAAGGGGTTGTGACTTCAAGAAACTGACGTATTCTTAAAGATAAAACAGTTTCGATTTCAATTTGTATTGATACCTTATTCTTTCCATTGGCTTCCACAACTGTTTGTATTAACCTGAAATTACTACAATTGAGCCTAAACATAATATTCCGTATACAGAAGTGGGAAATGGGGCTGGAGCGAACGCAGCAGGCAGGGTGCTTACCATACATGTGGCTGCCCTCCTTCCTGGATTTCAGGGCCAGGGCTAAGCCCCAAGCACAGCCAGGTATGGCCCAGAAGCCAGACAAAAGAGAAGGAAAAAATACAATTAGGTCTTTCAAGGCCTAAAAAGTTTAAGAAAATTGAGATAACTTTTCAAGTGAGCATTTTACATTAAAAGAATTTTACACAAAGATTTCACTTTTCTGTACCAGAGCGGTATTACAGCAGGTAGGGCACTTGTCTTGCACTCGGCCAGTGTCTGATTCCCCGCATCCCACGTGGTCCCCTGGGCCTGCCAGGAGTGATTTCTGAGCACAGAGCCAGGAGAAAGCCTTGAGCACTGCCAGGTGTGGCTCTCCCCGGAAAAGTCTTAGTTTCCCCCCCTTGTTTCCGGCTGCCTGCACTTTATACAGTTCATGATCTCAGGTTCTTCGAAAGGCCTCAGTTTTGTCATCAGCTTCAGAATTAAGTTCCGTAAATGTAGTCCCTTGTCAATAAAAAATGAAATTGTCTATAAATTTCAGTGGTGACGGTTCTGTGCCTTTGCCTGTCATGAGTCTCACACAGCGACAGTTTTCCTTTTCTTGGCTCCTGTTTGCTTAGGGGACGGAGCTGGGTCTGCAGCTCTTTTCTGGGAGTTTCCTGAGTGTCCTTCTTTCTTTCTGTCAGCTCCTTCGGGATGACACGCTTGAGACGGTTCCGTCTACAGAACAACAGCAGAGCGCAGTGTTAGAGACCCCTACATGGCAGTGCCCGTGGGAGGGATGGCCTGGCGTCTGAGCGGTCCCCCTGCTGCCCCCCAGGACAGTTCCCCACCTGCAGGGCAGCGTGTGCCACAGAATCTGATACTCCGCAGGGTGGGAAACCCTAGAGGAAAAGGGGTTCGGACTCTGAAGGCTGGAGTGAGGCTTTGTTTGGGGGGTTCCAGATTCAGGTTCCAGCACCACATGGGACCCCCCAAGCATCGGGGTGCAGCACCCCCAAAATCAGAAATAAAGGTCCATCCTAAGTTCCGCCTGCAGAAAACAAAGGTATACTCTTTTTCCCGTTCCCTAGAATCGAAGGAAACAGACACAGTTTCAGCTGGGTCTAGGGAGGCAATGAGAGACAGACAAGCATTCCAAGGCTTCAAATATCACTGTTTGGGTTTTGCAGTGCCAGAGATCAAACCCGGGCTTCCGAGTTACTTTGTTTTTGTTTTGGGCTTTTTGGGTCACACCTGGCGATTCACAAGGGTTACTCCTGGCTCTCAGGAATGACTCCTTGCGATGCTCAAGGGACCATATGGGATGCCAGGGATCAAACCCAGGCTGGCTGCATGCAAAGCAAACACTCTCCACTGTGCCATCACTCCAGACCCTCGGGCTTCTTGTAAGGCAAGTGCTGGACCTCTCGACCACATCCCCGGTAACATTTTTTTGAATATGCAGAAATTAGAAGGCGGTCATTTACCCGGAGACAGTTCTGCGTCGGCTTCTTTACTTGCATGGTGACTGCATGGGCCGCGTTCTTGAGCAGATGAGCTTTTGGTCCGGTTTTCAAATATGAAATGGTAGCGTATGCCGTGAAACTATAATCTTCCCTGAAGGAAAGAAAGACCAACAGAAAGTGTTGAGGGATTATAGAGAAAAGTGGAGATTCATTTTAAAAATTCACTTCGTGGTTACTTTTAGCGTTCTAAGAAACCTCTCTCGCAGACTTCTATTGCCAGAGAAAGTAGTTTTCTGCCGTGTGTTAGTACACAGTGGCCAAGCTGGAGTTGATTCCACTTTTTTTTTTTTTTTTTTTGCTTTGTGGGTCACACCCAGTGATGCTCAGGGGTTCCTCCTGGCTCTGCACTCAGGAATTACTCACTCAGGGGGTGCTCAGGGGACCATATGGGATGCTGGGAATCGAACCTGGGTCAGCTGCGTGTAAGGCAAACACTCTACCCGCTGTACTATAGCTCCAGCCCCCGAGGATTCCATTTCTGACGGCTGGGGGGTCCGGGGACGGGCAGGGGGGGGCGGGGGGGCTGGCCCATACCTGAGGTACTGCTGGAGAAGGCCGTGGACGACCACTTTCTCCATGTCTTCCCGCGGGAGTGTGGGAGGGGCCACTCCCGCCACCCGGAGCTTGGGCGGCCCCTTCCCCGACCAGGCGTCCAGCAGCTTGAGGGGCGTGAGCCGCTCGTTCAGCCCCTCGGCCTGCTGCAGGATCTTGATGAGGTCTCTGCAGTACTCGGTGATGTCCTTCTTTTCAAAGGCTGCAACCAGAGAGGGGAGGGGGAGGGGCTCATCTGGCCGCTCACGTTGGCCAGAACCCAGGTCCCTACTTGCACCTACATGCCCGCTGCTCAGCGAGCTCCAGAATAAAACGGAGGGAGTCCCCAAGGGTCCCTGGACGATGACAGACGGGAACACCCTGGTGCTCTGAGGGTGGCAGCGTGACCAAGTAAGTCGCCAGCAGCAGGTGCTCAGCTCAGCTCTGCAGCTGGGTGCCCAGCTGCACCTGCCCCAAGACTGGCCCTGGGCGAGCCAGGCTGCCCCTCGCAGAATCTAACGTGCTTGCTGGGCACCACTGCAGAAACTCCTCTGGCCTCCTGGGTACTGGGAGAGACTGTCCCACATGGACACCCCCACACACACACACACACTTTATTTCCGGGAGTCCCGCTCCGAGTTCTAGAATCACATCAGTGTAAGAGCACTGATAAGCACTGAACGAGTTTCCCTGGCTGAAAAGCGAAAACTACAGCATCCCTGGATCTCAAGAGGCGGAAATAGGCTGGCTCGTACCAGGTCACTCGAGATTCACCACTCACTTGGCATCAAATCTCACTCCCCAGCGAATGAGTGGCAGAAAGCAGAAGTGAGTGGGCCAGAGCGGTGCAACTGGGGGTAGGGTCTGTGCCCTGCAGGTGCTTGACCCAGGTTCGATCCCCTGCACCCCATATGGTCCCCTAGCCCCCACCTGGAATGATTCAGGAGCCACAGATCCAGGAATAAGCCCTGATCACTGCTGAATATGGCCCCCACACAGCAACGAATACCGTATTTCTAGTCAGAGGACCCGACTGTTTCCTGTCTTACGTTCCCCATGCCCGCCGTATGGGGGCAGCCAGCCTTCGTGAACGTGCCTCTCCTCTGTGCTAAGTCCCTGCTCAAAGTGGCCAACAGGTTCTCAGATGTGAAGAAACACACCAACAATCCAAAGACAACAGAAACAGCACCGTGCTCTTCACCTCAAGCCCTCCATCCCAGCCTCTGCAGTTCCTCCCTCTGCCCATCCCTTCCCCCGCGCTGGCAGTGATAGGAACAGCAGCGAGGGGCACTTCGTGGCCCACTCCCCCTCACATAAGGCTGTTCCCCAGTCTCTGGTCCGTGGGGAAACCGAGGCCTGGCTATATAGGGACCGTGTGAGAAGCCGCACCCCACGGGAGCCAGCACTGTTTTCCTCATTACCCACTTGGCCACCAGCTCCAGCTGTCCGTCCCCATTGCCACCACCCTGGTCCCTTTGACTGCTGAATCTGAGTCACGCCTTGCTTAATCTTTGTTGTTTGGGGGTCATGCCCGACGGTGTCAGGGCTGACACTGCACTCGGGTCACTCCCGGCGGACTCAGGGCACCAGAGGGGAT
Source organism: Sorex fumeus (assembly GCF_029834395.1). Classification (NCBI taxonomy): domain Eukaryota; kingdom Metazoa; phylum Chordata; class Mammalia; order Eulipotyphla; family Soricidae; genus Sorex; species Sorex fumeus. The sequence goes on from NW_026606157.1 coordinate 6,215,046, forward strand.
GCCGCATGCAGGACAAGCACCCTCCAGGTTGTGCGATGGCTTAAATGGCCCCTGCTTACGCTTGCGAGTCCCTTCGGGGGTCCCGTCCTAAAGTGCGTGCCACAGGGAACTCACCAGTGTCCTTACAGCAGTTGTCGCACATCCTGTCGCATTCCTCGGAGTCCCACACCTCGTCGAAGTGCTGCGCGATCAGTGCGCGGCGACACCTGCGAAGAGACCCTTCAGCGGGCACCTGAGTCCCACCTGCTTGCCGTGACAGTCCCGCCTCTGGCGCATCACACACCCAGGGCCGGGGGTGAGGGTTGCAGTGTGCAGCCCTGAGCACTGAGCCCTGAATACCCTGAGGCACCAAGTAGTGCCAGGCTGCTGGGCCTAAGCTGCAACCCGAGGGCCATGCACTGCGGGAGAGACGCATGTGGGCTCCCCGGGTCCCACCCCTGCGCCCACAGAGTAGAAATGCACACGGATGGCACTTCCAGCTCTCCCGGCTAGGGAGACAGCGGGGAGGGATGGTGGTGCTCTGGGGTCCCCACTGGGGTCCAGCACCGAAGCCGGAGGGCTAGTCGGGACACCCGTTCAAGGCAGAGCCCTGGCCCATGCTCCCGTGACCAGCCTTCCGGCCAGCTGCTCTGACCGGCGTTAGACAGGCTGGCACTTGGCGCCACACGCGCGTCTTTGGCCCCTGGCAGTGAGGGCGCGGACAGGCGGCAGGGGCTCAGGGTCAGCCGGGGCTTACCTGCTCACGTCCTGGCAGTAGGACACCATCTCGTAGAGCTTCTGCTGGCCCACGTTCTCCATGACCACCATGGAGCTGATGCGGAAGATGTCTCCGAAGCCGTAGTAGAGGATGCAGTCGGCCTTGAGGTCGTCGCGGCCTGCGGGGAGACAAGTCTGGAAATTGCTCGAACGGTTCTTGAGAAATTTCAATGCAGGCAAAAAAAAAAAAAAGACTGTATTTAAGCTTGAAGCTCAAGAGCAGGGCTGAAGCAACAGCACAGCAGGTAGGGCGTTTGCCTTGCATTCCTCTGCCCCTCTCGGAGAGCCCGGCAAGCTACGGAGAGTATCCCGCCCACACCACACAGCAGAGCCTGGCAAGCTCCCCATGGAGTATTGGATATGCCAAACACAGTAACAACAAGTCTCACAATGGAGATGTTACTGGGGCTAGCTCAAGCAAATCCATGAACAGGAGGACAGTGCTACAGTGCTATTTAAGCTTAAAGTAACATTTAAGATCTATCATCTCCATATTTCTGACAGAAGGTAAACTTGTAACAGCCGTCTTCAAAAAGGAAAACAAGTGAGACTTAGCACACACCCACTCACTGCACCCATGGGCTGAATGGCTCCTGGGTGAGATACAACAAGCTTCACTCACTTTCGTCTATGAAACCTTGCTTGGATCATTTTTAGCCCATTACTCATAACAAGCAATATAAAATGAATTATTCTGGTTCTGCCTTGGGAGTGGGGTTTGGGGTTCAGGATGGAAATATCAGGATATGGTGGTGGAAGGGTGTAATGGCGGTGGGATTGGTGTTCGAATATTAGATGTAATCAAACATTGTGAACAACTTTCTAAAAACAAAATTAAATTTAAAAAAAGAAAGAGTTGTTCACAGTAATTGATGGCAATCGATGTCTCAATACCAATCCCACCACCACTGCACCTTCCCAACACCATGCCCCTAATATTTTCATCCTTTTTTTTCAAATTGATTATCAAATTTCATCAAATTTATCAAACTTATCAAACTTCATCCTTTCATCAAATTTATTTTGCGTTTTCCCACCACCACCACCCAGGCCTGCCCCACAGGCAGATGCTAACTGATTTGTTTTGCATAGTTTGTCATGAATAGTTGGAGTTTGGGTCTTGTGTGCTAATATACATATACATATGTACAAGAAAAAAAAATCACATGTTCGTAGTTTATTTTGTCCTTAAGGTTATGTATTGGTCCTTTCATTGCATTGAATTCTAAGTAATCTGTATCACCGTATCACTATCATCATCCCGTTGTTTGTCGATTTACTCGAGCGGGCGCCAGTAACGTCTCTATTCCTCCCAGCCCTGAGATTTTAGCAGCCTCTTCTTACTCATCTTTTCCCAATGACTGGAGGCTCCTTTAGGGTCAGGGGAATGAGACCTGTAGTCGTTACTGATTTTAGCATATCAAATACGCCACGGGTAGCTTGCCAGGCTCTGCCCGTGCAGGTGAGATGCTCTCAGTAGCTTGCTGGGCTCTCCAAGAGGCATATATTTATATATTTCTATTATTTGTTGCCTACTGTCTGAACCCCATCAAATATGGTGTAGTCATTATGGAAAATGGGTTTCCGACCATGTGGTCCGGAAAGCAACTTGGAGGATGGCGGCGGTTGGGTAGTGGAGGTCGGCTGCCAGGACTGGGTCCCTTGGGGCAGAAAGGGCTCTCACCCACCCCCCTCTGGGGTGCCCCAAGTGAAAGCAGCCTGGCGGAGTAATCTATCTTAAAAAAAAAAAAAAAAACGAAAAAGAAAAACCTGTGCGCAGATGTGAATCACACGTACCTGCGCGGCCACTTTCCTGGTAGTAATTCTCCATGGATTTGCTCATTGAGTGGTGAATGACGAACCTCACATCTGGCTTATCAATCCCCATACCAAACGCCACAGTTGCCACGACCACCTAAGACATGTGAACATTTTACGTGGGTTTTCGTGTTTTGGGTATTTTTTTTTGGGGGGGGGGCATTTGGGGTCACACCCGGCGATGCTTAGGGGTTACCTGGCTCTGCACTCAGGAATTACTCGGGGGACTCTATGGGATGCGGGGGGTCGAACCCAGGTCAATCCCGTGCAAGGCAAACGCCTTACCCACTGTGCTATCGCTCCAGCCCCTTACATGTTAATTTGAGTTAAAAGCTTTCTTTATTTGGAGGCTGGCGGGCCCCCAAGCAGCGCTGAAGAGGCCCTGAGTCCTCACTCGCGAATCTGGGCCAAACGGGCCGGCGGTTCAATGTAAGGCCCGGGATGCTGCATGGAAGATGGAAGATGATCCAGGTTCTGCTGACGCTCGGGGGACCGACCCAGGCTGGGCCCATGCAGGCACCAGCAGCCGCCCACAGCTCTGCACTAGCTCCCGGCCCCTCATGGCAATGCCCTGAAGGTGAACTGGACTCATAGGGGAGAGACACACTTCACCTTGACCTCGTTGGCGGCCCATCTTTTGTGAACCCGGGTTTTGTCTTCAGGCTCCATGTTGGCATGGTAGGCTCCGGCCCGGACCCCCAACTTCTGCAAATTCATTGTGACCTGCTCGGAGTCTTTCTGGGAAAAGCAATACACGATGCCTGTGGAGAGACACGCTGTCAGAAGGGCGTTCCTGGGAGGCATTTGCCACACACGGCAAAGCCTCGGGAAAGGGCTGCAGGTGCCCGGGATCTGGGGAGTTTCAGCCTGATGCCCAGCTTGCTACAGAGCAGGGAAGAGTCCCGAGCTGCCGGCCTCTGCCCGCCCCGCAGGACCGGAAAGTGGGCTGAGGGAAGGGGCCTCTGCCCACAGGAAGCAAACTGGCTCTGCTCTCAGTGCTCGCTGGGGCCGCGGGCAGCTCCAGGAGCGCAGATGGCTGTGGCCTGTCTCTATCCGACCCTGGACCCTTCACACCGGGCACCGTGCCCACCCGTGACGTCTGCCATGCAAACTTCACTGCAGCAGTGCTCGTCCCGTCATTAGTCACAGGAAGTGCATACCCAGGGATAGGCCCATCGGTGCAGTGCGCCCTTGACGGGGGCTGACTTTAAGCTCGTCTGAGATGACTGACATTCACGGTGCCACAGGACCCACACTCTCTTCTAGACTCGCGTGACCAGTCCGTCCCCTCAGAGCACGGAGCGACTGACCGCCCCACGTGTTGGACATCTCTGGTGCCCGTGGCCCCTCTGCATCACTGCATCACCACTGGGATTCGCTGCCGGGCTCCCGGGCTCCCGCGAGGCGGGGCGCTGCAATTACCTGACTGTCCTTTGTATCTGCCGTTGATGAGCTTGACCACATCCTCGATGAAATCTTCCGCGCTGGAGGGTTTCTGCCGAACCTGCAGGGAAGCGGCCGTGATGGAGCCAACTCAGGTCCAAACCCCCGTCCCTGCCAGGCACGCACGCGCGAATCGGCCTCCCCCCAGGGACCAGGCCCCTCTGCCCGAGACGGACAGTTTAGTCCCTCGGAGGTGAAGAGGTAGAGAAAAAGTGAGTAGCTGGTACACAGCCGTTTCCCGGAAGCTGCCTCTCTAAAAGCAAGACGCGGGGACAGAAGCAACCAGTCAGGACAACTCAGCAAACTCTGGCCTGTTCGCAAGAGGCCCAAAGGGAAAAAGGAAGAAGCTGCCGGGTTGTGTCTGCGAGACCCGGAGACCCTTTCCAGGCCGGGGGCTCACGCGGCACCTCACGGGCTGGTGGCGGCAAAGCCTCACGGCGCACTGAGCCTGTGCGACCAAGCAGCCGGGACCGAGAGAGGTTGGAGGATGCTCCGAGTCGCCCTTGCCACTCGCGCCTGGGGAAACGTGTGGGAAGGGGTCCGGGTGGGGGGTCCCTGCGCTGGATGCCCGCTCCGAGGACTTCCCGCTCCTCCCCCCCGCCACGGCTGCCCTCACCCCCAGCACCCACCACGGTCTCCATCCCCGCCTCCCTCTCACAAGAGCTGGACAGTGGCCGTGAGAGGACACGCACCTCGTAGAAGAGGTTTGGCCGGTTGAAAGACGCCGTGAAAGTGAGGCAGTGCTCCACGCACAGGATTTTCTGGGCGTCCTTGAGGACGTGGTTGGTGGCCGTGGCCGTCAGCCCGATGAGCGTGGTGTCGGGGAACTGCCGCTTTAAGATGCCCAGGGCCTTGTAATCTGGAAGAGACACACAGCTGCCCGCCTGGCCTATCCTCCTGATGGGCACCATCTAGGCGGCTGTCAGCGGACACTGTCCGCCTGTCCAGCTGCAGCTGCTGCTCGGCCGATGGGGACAGGCCAACCCAGGACCCCTTGATCTGGTTCCTCAGAAACACAGCCCCAGGACACAGGTGGGCCCCCAACATCTGCTGCACACCCCACGGCAACCTCCCCCCAACTGGGTGTTCGCATCCATTGCGGCTGACAGGACAGAGACGCCACAAACCCCACGGTCCCGGGCCCTCCCACCCCCCGGCCTCATGTCCCGCCCCCCATGCCACCAGATGCCCCACCCAGACGGTCTCTCCCTGAGCACATGGGCTCTTCAGAGCAAAGTGGCTTGTCGCTAGGGCAGATGCAAACAGGAAAACACAGAGAAGCAAGTGGTAGGGACGAGACGGGCCATCGAGTCAAAGAGGGGGTCTTCAGGACTCAGGGATCCTAGGAAGGGGAGACAGACCCCATGGACAGAGGAAACACCCACACCTACCCCAGAGGGCAGGTGCCACGCTCGGGGGTCTCGGGGTAACTCCGCAAGCGGGAGCCAGATTCCCCGAGTGACACCCACTGGGCGCTGGACAGAGCAGGAGCTGCGGACCTGACCGTGCCAGTGCTGGCCGGCTGCTCCCTCGGTCTGAACAGCAGTAACGGCCCCAGCAGTCGCTGAGGGGAAAGGGCTGGTGTGACAAGGACAGAGAAAACACGGGGCCGCAGAGAGGCAGGAGGGGACGAGCAGGGGACGGATGACCGTCGGCGCCTGATTACCAACTGGCACTTGGGCTGGCGGAAGAGCAAAGCTGAGAGCATTGGCCTAAGAGCACTGGTCTGAGAGTTCTGGACTGAGCAAAGTGGGGGGTGGGGTTCTGGGGGTTCCATCCCAGAGTGACGGAGCCCAACGTGATCTCTCGAGTTAGCAAGAAGCACAGGGCCCGAGAGACACCAAGGGGCCAAGGCGCTTGCTTTGCATGGGGCTGACCTGATATGATCCCCGGCACCCCCTAAGTGCCCCCCATACACCCAGGATGGTGGGTCCCAGCACTGGCACCACCTTCTGGGATCCCCAGGCCTTGGAGGGTGACCCTGCATGGTCACGACAACAGGAAGGGCCGGGGACTCAAAAGTGAGAGGGGACGGGGCTCAGTGAGGGCTCAGCAGGCTGTCGTCCATCTGGACTGGGAGGGGACACTCTGGCCTTCATGTAGTGTCTACGTCGCCCCTTCTCACTCTTCCCTGCTGAACCCCTGGTGGTGATGGGTGCAAGACACAGCTGCCAGGAATGTATGCCACAGAGACAAAGGCCCAGGGCCAATGGGCTCTCTGCTCTAGCAAGGGTCCGTTTTCTTTTTGTTTGTTTGTTTTGCTTTTTGGGTCACACCCGGCGATGCACAGGCTTACTCCTGGCTCATGCACTAAGGAATTACTCCCGGCGGTGCTCAGGGGACCATATGGGATGCTGGAAATCGAACCCGGATCGGCCACGTGCAAGGCAAATGCCCTCCCCGCTGTGCTATGGCTCCAGCCCCCAAGGGTCCACTTTCTGCCTCCAGACTCTGTGTTTCTATAGGTCCAAAGAGGAAATGTTTAGCTTGCCTGGAGCGGAGGGGAGCCAGAGAAACTCATCTATCCACCCACGGAGGAAGAGAAGGAACCAACAGAGCATGAAAATTCATCTTTGCGTCAAAGAGTTTTCTGGAAAGAGCTCCATGTAAATATATGTGTAGGTATAATATATTCGGGTTGCTGTTTTGTCAGATGTCTTTTTTTTGTTATTCTATTTCAAATTCCATTTTTCTATGGAACATGCAAGTGTTTTGTTTTTTTTGTTTTTTTGTTTTGTTTTGTTTTGCTTTTTGGGTCACACCCGGCGATGCACAGGGGTTCCTCCTGGCTCTTCACTCAGGAATTATTCCTGGCAGTGCTCAGGGGACCATATGGGATGCTGGGAATCAAACCCCGATCGGCCACATGCAAGGCAAACACCCTACCCGCTGTGCTATCACTCCAGCCCCCAAGTGTCCTTTCTCGACTGTTCTTCCACTCAGCACCCTGCTTACCTCCATGACCGATTCTCAGCGTGTGGCCGCCGAGCCTTCTGACTTCGCAGATCACCACTGGCCTGGGGATAGCGGCCCCGCCTTCCGGTTCCACAGACCCCACTCAGCTCGGGGAAATGGGCTCCCCACGTACCGGGCCTGAAGTCGTGTCCCCACTGGCTGCAGCAGTGCACCTCGTCCACGGCGACGCGGCGGAACCTCCGGGCCTCGTAGGCCTTCTCCAGCCGCGACATGAACATCTTGCTCATGGCGATCTTCTCTGGCGTCACGTAAATCAGCTTGAGCTGGGAGTTTTTGTTCACCATTTCAGCGTGGACCCACTTCACGTGTTCCTGATGGGAGGAAGAGACAGGAGGGCCGTGGCCTCGGCTGGGTGGGTCAGGAGACTCAGCCCCGAGGCCCCGGGCCTCTCTGCAGGGGCCGAGAGTCTAAGGCCTCCGGGTGAGTCACTCCCATTCAATCTCGGAGCAGAGAGGGCCACGCTCCGGAGAAAAGACAGACACAGGGTGGTCTCCCATCTGCAGGGAGAAAGCGGCATAGAGAGGGGGCTGGGCAAATGCCCAAAGACCAGAGAAATAAAGAACATGAGCACTGGACTTCAGTAAGGAGCATGGGGGGTCGGGGTTGGGGTCGCTCTGGAGAAGGCTGTGCTGGAAGGGGGTAAAGCCATACGCATGGAAACACATCAGTACCAAAAGGGGAGATCGGGGGAGAGAGGAAGGGAGGAAGGGAGGGAGAGAGAGAGAGAGAGAGAGAGAGAGAGAGAGAGAGAGAGAGAGAGAAGGAAAGTGCCTGCCAGAGAGGCAAGTTGGTGCTGGGAAACGTACATAGGTGGAAGGATGGGTACTGGAACACTACATGACTGAAACCAAATTATGGGCAGCTTTGTAATGCTCTACCTCACAGTGATTCCATTAAAAAAAAAAAAAAAGAAAGAAAAGGAAGGAACTTAATAGGCTGAAAAGTATTTATGTAAAGAAACCTTGTAAAGGGGACTGATTCTTAAAAAAATAAATTTTCAAAAAATGGTCTATGCCTGAAACAATTCTACAAGTCATGATGTCTTCATAAAAAACAAACAAAAAACAGAAACAAAAGGGGAAAACAAAGGAAAAGAAAAGATGTCGCTTAACAGTTTTGTAAAGCCCAGAGCCTAAAAGGAAAAAAAAAAAAAAGGTGCCTGCCATGGAGGGAAACTGAGGATGGTGGCAAGAAGCGGGCGCTGGAGCAAGGATTGGTACTGGAACACCAATCGGGAGTGTATAAATTCAATTTAAAAGACAAAGGAAGGAAAAAGGAAAGGGCTGAGACTCTGATAAGCTTAGACTCTGTGGGGGAAGCACCTCAGTTATTCCCTAGAAGTTCAAAACGTGAGCAAACAAGGGCTGAGCTCTAATAGTACAGCAGGTTGGTCGTCTTCCTTGCGTCTGATACAAGACGTTGCAAAGGCTATATATATGTTACCAAGTCTAGACATCAACAATATAAAGAACCGTGAGAAAGAAACTCCTGGACTTGCGGGTAGGTACTAGGCAGGCATTCATGGCGAAGTCGCTGCAAGGCGATGTTTAGATTCCTTGATGACTTGTACGTATCAGGGAACTACCCGGTCCACAAACCTGCCAGGCTTCCGGACCAACGGAAACTTCTCACAGCCACCATCAAACGGGTCGGTAGACACTCCCTGTGGAGTGCAGAGGTCACCTGTGGGCGTCATGGCTGCACGGTCCAGCTCTGGGCTCTGAGTGTGACGACCCTCTGAGATGTGTGTCTGGGTCAAGTATGGCAGACACTTTGTCCTGGGACACTGCAATGTGAGTTCTGTCTCAGGTTCACACTGCAGAAACTACTGGACTCCTCGCGAGGCTTTGCAACCACTTAAAGACACAGAAAACTCCACACTAGAGCAATAGTACAGTGGGCTAAGGCTTTTGCCTTGGACTTGGCCAACTGGGGTTTGATCCCAGTATCCCATATGGTCCCCCGAGCACCATAGCCAGGAGTCATCCCTGAGTGCAGAGCCAGGAAGAACCTGAGCATCACCGGGTGTGATCCCAAAGCAAAAACAAGCAAACATGAAAGGTAGAGAAACTCTTCTCAGCTCCTCAGCCAGGGAAAGGTGGGCTGGGGACAGGGACAGGCTGAGGAGCCCAGTCTGTGCTCTCAGCAGAATCGCTCGCTGCCTGTCCGCAAGTTTAGAAGTCACTGGACGGTAGCTGAGGCTCACCTCAAATGTGTTCAAATGCGTTCTTTTAGCTTGCATGAAATCTTTCATGTGTGCAGAGAGTGGTCTCAGCATGGTGGTGGCTGGTCCTGGAGGTCTTCGGCTGGGTGTTCCTTCGCGGGGCCCCTTGTAGGGGAGCGGGTTGAGCTTTCCTCCCCGCCCCGACCAGGGCTCTGGCAGTCGAAGACCTCCAGGACCAGCCACCACCATGCTGAGACCACTCTCCGCACACATGAAGGTACTGGCAGAGGGACAAAGCCACGCGGGTTCCGGGGCCGAGACCTCCAAGCCTACTCGGATTGGAGTCGAGCATCTTCCACCCAGATCCTCCAAATTCCAGTATAAAATTCAGATCCCAGAACCGCACGGCCGCATTTGTGGCCGTGTGACATCTTATCAGAACTTTTTTTTATGACATCTTATTGTCTCATTCCTACTTTGGACAAACTTGCAGGCTATCGAATGTAGCCTGCCCACAGGGCAGAGTCTGGCAAACTCCCCGTGGCGTACCCAATATGCCAAATACCAGTAACAATGATGGGTCTCATTCTCCTAAAGAGCCTTGAATATAATCTCAAGGCTAGGATGAAAGAGACGTTACTGGGGCCTGCTCGAGGCAATCAACGAATAACAGGATGATAAAATGAAAAAAATGAAAATCTTTCAAAAGCCACAGAAGCATACCTTTGAACTAGAGGCATTCAACATGGTAGCTGACACTCCTAACTGCTTTAAAACCATCAGTTGATCTTCCATAAGAGAGATCAGTGGGCAGATCACAAGTGTAAAACCTAAAGGAGAGAAGAGACAAAAACCAACTTTAGATTTCACACCACCACCCCTGTGAGTCTTGACCGTTTTTACTTCCATGCAAGCACCAATTCGGATTACTCGGAAAAGTGCCGCCTACTTTGTACACTCATTAATTAGAGGGTGATATGAATATATGATCAGGAACCTGAAAAAGCAAGTCATTTTAAGCAAAATTTTCAGTCCCGTTAGAATACACAGACGTTACCATTTTACTTTTCAGCTTACTTTCATTTTTTTAACGACCAGTATTGGGACCCTCAGTAAAATAATGTAAGTCAAGCCCAACGCTTTCCAGTTATATCACACACACACACACACACACACACACACACACACACTCTCTCTCTCTCTCTCTCTCTCTCTCTCTCTCTCTCTCTCTCTTTCTCTCTCTCTCTCTCACACACACATAAGCACACGTTTTTTCAAGTTTTCCAAAGAGGACACAGCAACCTGAAAATTAATAATAGTTATTCTTCAACTTGTCCACTAGATTAATTTATTTTGAAGTCAAGGAGCAGCTTCTTGACAAAATGAAGTCCTGATCCTATTTTCCCTTTCTCTTACAGGGAAATCACCTACAGCCACAGCAGAGATTCAAACGCTGTCTAATATTCTGGGTAAGAGCCACCCCCCCTTCCCACCCCCACCGCTGCCATGTAAGCCCATCTACTGGCCCAGCTTTAGAGACTCACGACTAGATCTCGATAGAGATCAACCAGCCACAAACATCTCTCAGCAACCCATTCCGTGGCCGAGAACTCTGAGGCGACCTTGGCGGGGTGCAGGCCAAGCTCCTGCCCTGCCTAAGCCCCGGCAGTCACACTCACACCCCAATAGCTGCTGCGTGTTGCCTCCGGCCAGACTCCTCCTGACTGAGCTCGCAGAGATGCCAAACTGCCAAGACTTGCAGGAACACGGGGGTTTCCTGGCTGAGATCTCTGGGTCTCCTCAGAGCGGGGGTGGGGAGCAGGCAACCTCCCCCCACTTCCCTGTACTTTGAGAAACTCCGGCAGACGCACCCATATTCCACCACTGCTGCCACACCAGCTCATTGCCCAGTTCCATATATCTGGATTTTCTGGAGCAACGTCTCCGAACTCTACAGTACTAACATCCCAGCAGTAACACACCAGACTGGATGGGAATAGGCTGTAGAAGCCAACTAAGCGCGACTCACAGAAACATCACCACAGAGGCTTAACTTGCAACAGCAGCTTAGTAAACCTCAGACAAGGACTTAAGTGTCCCCAAGGTGAAATATAACAATCGTCACAGATTTTGTTTTACTAAAAAGTATTTTTTGATGATTCCATTAGCCATTTAGTGGTGTGAGACCACTCTCCACACGCATGAAGGTACCAGCAGAGGAACAAAGGCATGCGGGTCCCGGGGCTGAGATCTCCAAGCCTGCTCGGATCGGGGCTGAGCATCCTCCACCCAGATCCTCCACCTACCAGTAGGCAGGGGTCACACCCACCAACTGGCCCCCTGGCGCCGTGTAATCCCATCAACGGCCAAGATCCAGAGACTACAAAACCCAGCTCCTGGAAGCGCGCAGCCGCGAGACATCTTATTATCTCATTCTTACTTTGGACAAACCGGCAGGCTATCGAATGTAGCCTGCCCACAGGGCAGAGTCTGGCAAACTCCCCGTGGCGTACCCAATATGCCAAATACCAGTAACAATGATGGGTCTCATTCTCCTAAAGCTGAAAGAGCCTTGAAAATGGCACTTTTTTAAAAATCTCAGGGCTAGGACGAAGGAGATGTTACTGGGGCCTGCTCGAGGCAATCGACGAACAACAGGATGGTCGTGATCGTGATTTAGTGGTAACAAGCAACAGAAAATAAATTATTTTGGGGCCTGCTGGAGGGGCAGGCTTGAGAGGTGGCCAGAAAAATGGGGGCAACGGTGGAAGGAAGGTGACACTAGCAGTGGGACTGGGGCTGGACTACTGAACGCCTGCAACAAATTATCAGGAATAAGTCTATAAATGACACTGTCTAAATCAAGTGGAATAAATTTTTTAAAAATTAAAATTAATTTTTAAAAAATCCTATGCAAGGGACTGGAGTGACAGTACAGTGTGTTGGGCATTTGCCTGACACACAGTCAATCCAGATTTAATCCCAGCACCACATACAGCTGGCAGCCAAGAAAGCAAAGCCAGGAGTCATTGCTGGGTGTGGTCACAAAAACAAAACAAAACAAAACAAAGCCTACCTGGAGCCTTACATTTCCAAAGCTGGTTCCTTCAGATAACCTTGGGCAGTGGGCTTTAAAAACATATTCTCTGGCTCAGACCTAATCTGGATTCTGCTCTTCACTCTCTTGTCAGTATTCTCGTCGTTACCCGCCAACACTGGGCTGCAACGATAGCACAGCGGGTAGGGCGTTTGCCTTGCACGCGGCCAACCCAGGTTCAATTTCTCCGTCCCTCTGGGAGAGCCTGGCAAGCTACCGAGAGTATCCCGCCCGAACGGCAGAGCCTGGCAAGCTCCCCAATATGCCAGACACAGTAACAAGTCTCACAATGGAGACGTTTACTAATGCCCACTGAGGAAACTGAAGAACAACGGGAGGACAGTGCTACAGTGCTACCCCCAACACTGGCCCCTTCTTGTTTACACTCAAACATGGTCAAGACTCTCCCATGTCTGACCAAAGTCTCCAGAACCAACTCGGGGCCCCTCTCTTCCCATGACTGTAACTCTTTCACACGGTGGCCACTGCCCGTCCACTTCCCAGCAAATCTCATGGCAGCTGGGGCGGAGGGACCCTCTGAGCTCTGTGGGCCTCGAGTGCACCCACGTGCTCCCTGGGGCCTGGCCAGCACCTGCGGCCACAGCTGACCCTCCAGAGAGAGACTAGGGTAGCCGAAACCTGTCCTCGTCACTTTTCCTTCCTCACGTATGCGGTTTCCTTGTTTCAGGGACCATGTCAAAGAATTACTTCAATCCCCCCCTTCAACTTAATATTCGTTCCCAGCTTAAATGAGCCCCTTAACTACTTATGTCAAGGGAAAGCAAACTGCAGTGGACATTACAGATGAGCACATGGCGACTGGTTTCTGAATGTAAGGGCATGGCACTTCAACAAATCATCAGGAACATCTTTGTAAACCACACTGTTTAAAATAAAATGGAAAATTTTTTTTTTAATTAAAAATTAATTTTAAGAAATCCTATGTAAGGGCCTGGAATGATGGCGCAGTGTGTCTGGGGCCTGGCACGCACCGTCGGCACACAAGGCGGGTAGCTGGTAGCATAAGCTCTTCCCTCCACCCGTGGGCATCACCAGGAAAACCTCCTTCCCCGACATGGTGGCATTGATGGTTTCGAGCTGCAGCAGCCGGAACTTCTGCAGCTTAAAGACGTCCTGCAGCACATCCTTCACTTTGCCGGACCACGGGAAATCTGGAAGGAGGAAAAGAAGTTCAGGGCGCCAGACCGTGCCGGGTTACACATGGGACACACGGGACAGGAGAGACCGCACTGACTTAGAGAAGACTGAGGGCAACGGGCATGGTTTTAGTTGGGACAGACACGAGCTTTTACTACACTAATGTTGAGCTGAGTTTAACTCACTAAGAGAAAGGAAAGGAGGAAGGGAAGGGAAGGGGAGGGGAGGGGAGGGGAAGGGAGGGGAGGGCAGGGGAGGGGAGGGGAGGGGAGGGGGGAGGAGGGGGAAGGAAGGGAGAGAGGGAGAAAGAAAGAAAGAAAGAAAGAAAGAAAGAGAGGAAAAAAAGAAAAAAGAAGGTAAAAAGAGAAAGAAAGAAAAAAGAAGGAAAGAAATGTAAAAAGAGAAAGAAAAGAAAAAAGGAAAGAAGACAGAAAGAAAGAAAGCAAGCAAGCAAGCAAGCAAGCAAGCAAGCATTTGCCAGGTGAGAGTGACCTAGAGAAAAGGTAACTCTGGGCCTGGTCTTCTGCTATTCAGTGACACCAGGGCCACACAGGACGGAGCAGGGGATGGGACCTGGGGCCTCTCGCATACATGCGAGTCCTGTGATCTATCAGGAGAGCTACTGCCCCAGCTCTTTCAGGGTTTAATTTTAACTACAACATTTGGTTACAAATAAATGTCTTCCCCCCCCCAAGCACGGACTAATGTTGCTCTTTAGGAAAAACTACTCAGAAAAAAAAAAAAAAAAGATGAATTCCAGCCCAATCCCAACAAGTCCCCATGCCCCTGTGAGGGAGCCTGAGAGAGGCCAGCACTGACCCCGCAGAAGGGCTGAGTCGCACAGGAACAGAGCAGCCAGGCTGAGAGCGGGACGCACCTTCCCTGTTCCAGGTGGCGGGCGCGGCGTCCCCACGGCTGCCCTCCCCGGCCTCGCTGGCCTCCAGGCACTGCTTTATCCTCCTGCTGAGGCTGCTTTTCCTCTGAAGAAGCTCCTGCTGCCTCTCCAGGAGCTCCTGAATCTGGATGTCCACCGCGTGCAGCTCACTGGTCACCGAGTCCAGCTCCTCGGTGAGGGCTGGGAGGACGGGAAAGGAGATGGTTAGTGAGCAGCTCACACCGATGCCATGTGTCCCCATGCCCTCTGGGCAGGCCTCGCCAGCTAACGCAAAAGGGCCTCCCAGACCCCTCCTCATCGGAATCTCCTCCCAGGTTCCTCAAGTGGCCCTACTATTCCTAAGAACACGGTCACGGGCCAGACCCCCTGGGACAGTGCGAGGTAGATGGGTCCTCCCAGGAGGGCAGACCCTGAGGCATCCTTCACAGTGTGTCCCAGCATCCTTGAGGAGTTCTAGAATGTCATTCGGGCGAGCTGGGATGAGAGCGGCAGAATCGCCTTCGAACTAGCCTGCCTAAACCGAAGAAAATCATGGGGACCAGGTCTGGGCCAATGCAACTTTGCTCTCCACCAAGAAAGACTCCTGTGGATCAGTACCAGGAGTTTTGCTCCATGGCTTAGAGGCCAGCCGGGCATTCTAGGGGAAAGGGCAGCTCAGATAGAGAAGGGAGCACCAAATACAGGGTGTTTGGAGGATACTCCCAGGAGGGGAGATGCATGTTGAAAGCAGACTATGGACCGAACATGATTGCCACTCAAATGCCTCTTTTGCAGACCATAACACCCAAAAGGAGAGAGAAAACAAAAGGGAATGCCCTGCCACAGCAGCAGGGTGGGATAGGGGGGATGGGGGTGGGAGGGATACTGGGATCCGTGATGGTGGAAAATGGGCACTGGTGGAGGGATGGGTATTTGATCATTGTATAATCAAAACCCAAGCACAAAAATTTGTAAGTCTACAACTGTACCTCATGGTGTTTCACTAATAAAAAATTTTAAAAAAAGAAAGACTCATGTGGAGGCTGGCGGGCACCTGCAGAGGGGGAGAGACAGCAGGTGGATGGCCTCGCTCACCTGTGGTACTGAGGAGCAAGGGGACAGGCAGCACTGAGTGATGACAAGCCCTCTTGACTTACAAACCAAGGTCACCACGCACTGTGGGGAAAGGACTCAGAGGGGAGAAGATGAGGTAGGCTGGGTTTGACTCAAGCGGGGAGGGCGCTTGCCTTGCATGGGGCCGACCTAGGTTCGAATCCCGGGACCCCATATGGTCTCCAGGGCCCACAAGGAGTTATCCCTGAGCACAGCGCCAGGAGTAGCTCCTGAGACGGCGGGTGTGGCCCCGAACAACAGCAGACAGCAGGAGGGGGACTGGGCCACTTTGGTGGTGCTGAAGGTGAAACCATGCGGTCCTTTTATTTTTCTCTTTTCTTCTTTTTGCTCTTTGAATGACACCTGGCGATGCTCAGGGCTTACTCCTGGCTCCAAACTCCTGGCAGTGCACAGGGGATCATATGGGGGTGCCAGGGATGGAACCTGGGAAGTCTGTGTGCAAGGCAAACGCCCTAGCCACCGTGCGATCGTGCCAGCCACTAATTTTGTACTATAAAAGCTAACACTCTTGTGACCAGGCCTCAGGAAGTGGGATCCCCAAAACCCCCAAAGAATAACAACAAAACTTAAATAATTCCAATAATAACCACTCTCCTTGATATCTATCCCAAGAACACACACACAAAAAAAATTGTATGTATGTACGTATATATACACACTTATATCTATTGCAACAATATTTACAATAATCAAGTTCTGGAGGGACTGGAGAGATAGCACAGCAGGTAGAGCATTTGCCTTGCACGCAGCCAACCCAGGTTCGATTCCCAGCATCCCATATGGTTCCCTGAGCACCGCCAGGAGTAACAACTGAGTGCAAAGCCAGGAGTAACCCCTGTGCATCGCCAGGTGTGACCCCAAAAACAAACAAACAAAAAAATCAAGTCCTGGACACACCCCAATTACAAATAAGTGAATAAGGAAATTCTGGACTAGGGCAGGGAGTGCCCACTCCACATAAGGAAGCCGCGGGGTCCACCCCAACACTGCACCATCCCACAGCTCCGCTAAGAGCAGAAACCCCTCAAAAAAAAAAAAAAACATTGTGATATATAAACACAATAAATGAAATACTACTCAGCTACGGGAAAAGATGAACTCTTTTTTGCTACGTGATGGCTAGAACTAGAGGGTTACGTGAAACAAGTCCAAAAAACGAAGACAGGGGCCGGAGAGATAGCACAGCAGGTAGGGCGTTTGCCTTGCACGCAGTCGACCCGGGTTCGACTCCTAGCATCCCATATGGTCTCCTGAGCACCACCAGGAGTAACTCCTGAATGCAGAGCCAGAAGTAACCCCTGTGCATCGACAGGTGTCACCCAAAAAGCAAAAAAAAAGAACAAACGAACGAACGAAAGAAAGAAAGAAAAGAACGAAAACAAATATAGGACAATGTCTTGCGGAATATAAAGCGACAGACCTGGGTAGGAGAGAGTGCGAGTTAACAGGGCACGTGCAGTGTAACTTTGTGCAGGAGGCCGGGGTTTCACCCCTTGTTTCACCACACGGTCCCCTAAGCAACACTGAGTTTCTTCCAAAAACAAAAAAAAGACGCCAAGCAACGAAAGAGATCGCGCCCAATGAAAGCAAACGCTACACGTTGCCAAGAGAACTGAGTTTAGGAGAGGGAAGAGAGGGGACTCAGGCCAGGGTGGAAGGACTGGACAGTTACTGTGAGGACAGGCAGTCAGGAACATCAGAGGCAGAAACGGCGGCACTTCTGCCAACCAGGTTACCTCAGCAACAAAACGGCACAGAACATCTTCAAGAATTCCATTTTTATTATGTACATTTTGCAATAAAAGTGGGAAGACATCATCTCTATTATCAGAACTTTTAAACAAATACATGAAATCATTTTTTCATTCGAATTTTTAAGCAATTAAAGCCCACAACCATACCGAAAAGGAGGAACAGAGTAAAAAAGGTATTTGGTATTCACCTCCCCTGCCCCCCGAAAGAACATGCAATTAGAACAGAATAAACTCCAAAACAGAACCATTCTCACTAACCTGAAACCGACGCCATTCTAACATTGAATTGGAAATCCAAATTTCTTTCTAAAAATAGAAAAAATCAGAGCAGCCTTTTAAAAATGCCGAAGATAATGCTCAATCAATGATGTCACGACTAAGCATGAAAAGGTTAGAAAAGCAGTTTATATACTTGGTGACTTTCAAAGTAGGACTACCAAGTTTTTCCCACACTAATTTTTATGGGGAGAGGGGAAGAGGGAATCTCTCAATTTCACAGAAATGCCCAAAGTCACACAGAGGAAATAGCAGGTACAATGTCAATTATACTTAATGAGCATCAGCTACTACAAAATGGGATGTTCACAAGAGCCACAAAACTTTGTGGGCCCAGGGTATGGTTCAAGTGATGGAGGACGTGATTCAAATGTGGAAAGCTGGGGCTGGAGCAATAGCACAGCGGGTAGGGGTTTGCCTTGCACGCGGCCGACCCGGGTTCGATTCCCAGCATCCCATACGGTCCCCTGAGCACTGCCGGGAGTGATTCCTGAGTGCAGAGCAAGGAGTAACCCATGTGGATTGCCAGGTGTGATCCAAAAAAACAAAAAAAAAAGTGTAAAGTCCTCATAAGCCCCTCACCAGTACCAACCTGCACCCCCAAAATCAATTTTTTTTTAGGTTGAATAGCTTTAACACCAAATAACTATGTGACTTTAGCCAAGCTACACGCCTTGTTCCTTTCAGCTTCTTGTCCTATCTGTAAAACCAGGAGAGGTCCTAGATGGGAGACTTCAAACATCGCAACAACATTCTGCAAAACATGACCATCTTTTAGAATTTCCACTGGCCTCCTGCTTTCGAGAGTCAGATTCGGGTTTAATCTTAAAGCCAAGAACTGATATCCTCGGGAGGGGTCAGGCTTCACAAGGTGAGACTGTGAAGTCAAAAAGGGCCTTAGACATGGTTGGTGTGAAGGGGCAAAGACAGGTGCAAGTGGAAGGACATCAGGCTTGCGGGCAGGAACTTCCCATCACCCCAAGTCCCCAGAAGCTCTGAGGACCACACTTCTGACCCCAATCTAGAATGTTCTCCCAAAACAGGTTCAGCATCAACTTAGCCTCCTGCAGACTAACTAGGGAGACTGTTACCCTGCCCAGGTAGAAATCTGAGGGCTGCAGTCACCGGGAAATATGGACAAGGGTTTTCTGAATTATTTATTTGCTTATTTTGTCTTGTGAAGGGATTTGGAAGCGCCACTACCAGCTAAAGGGCACTTTGATACTTGTATCTTCCCCTGTATCATGTCACTACTTTGAGGAAATGGGAATTCTGCTCTAGACTCCTGGGGGTCTCCAGCCGCAAGGCAGGGATTCAATCTCTCCAACTCTGTGTGCACATAACCTGGCCGAGTCTTATAAAGTCCAGGCTCAAGCTGCGGAGCCTGAAAGCAGATGGTCTCTGGTCCCTTAGGTGAGAATTCCATCTTTAACCATCCCCCCGACCCCCCCCCCCCCCATTGCATACAAGTCTTTTGAGTATGCCCCTTCAAACAAACAAACAAAAGCTCACAGGGCTGGAGGAGAAAGTTCAAGCCACTTGAGTGCAAATTCTGCAAGCAGGTTTGATTCCCCAAGGTCTGCTGGGAGGAGCACAGAGCCTGGAGTAGTCCCTAAGCTCTGCAGGCTGTACCCAACTCCCCCCCACAATGCACCCCCCCACACACACACCCCAAAACAAAAATTAAAGAGCTTCAAGGCTCTTCACCAAATGATGGGGCTTAATAGTAAAAGATCTCCCAACTTCAAATGTGTTCGGAAATTAGCGAGTGTCCTACACAAATACAAGCTGAAACCCACAGGGGAAATGCTGGGTCACAGCTACACAGCTAGGAACCGAGGTGCAAACATACACTTTGAAGGCTAAGTCACAAATACACACAGACACAGACACACACACACACACACACACACACACCAATTATAAAGAGGTGCAAATATACGCTGTGAAGGCTAAGTCTCACACACACACACACACACACACACATACACCAATTATACAGAGGTGCAAACATATGCTGTGAAGGCAGACACACACAAAGACACACATAAACACTCCACATACATACACACACCCCTAGTTACTGAAGTGCAAACACATGCTTTGAGGGCCAACTCACAAATACACACACACACACACACACACACACACAAACACCTATAGAGTTGCAAACACATGCTTTGAGGGCTAAGTCATAACCACACCTAGTTACAGAAGTGCACATACACACTTTTAAGGCTAAGACACAAACACAGACACACACACACCTAGTTATAGAATTGCAAACGCATGCTTTGAAGGCTAACACACACAGACACACACACACACCCATAGAAGTGCAAACACATGCTTTGAAGCTAAGGCACACACACACACACACACACACACACACACCCCTAGTTACAGAGGTGCAAGCACACGCTTTGAAGGCTAAGACACAAACACAGACGCACACACACCTAGTTATAGAGGTGCAAACACACATTCTGAAGTCTAAGTCACAAGCACAGACACACTCACACCTAGTTAGAGAACTGCAAACACATGCTTTGAAGGGTAACACACACAGAGACACACTCACACACACACCTAGTTATAGAAGTGCAAACACACGCTTTGAAGACTAAGGCGCGCACACACACACACACACACCCCTAGTTGCAGAGTTGCAAACACACCTTTGAAGGCTAAGACACACGCAGACACAACCTGCTTCTCCCTGCCCCTGAGCCCCGCAGGCCTCCGGGCCACTGCACGGGCGTGGGGCCCAATCCACGGACGTGGCCAGCCTCGGGCTTCGGTGACCCAGCCCCCTGCGTGGCAAAGGCTGGGCAAGGGGAAGGGGGGCGGCGGGGGGGGCGCTGGCAGGACCACGAGCCCCTCCAAGGCCGGGCACCGTCTCCCCGCGATCCACGCCGGGTGCAGAGAAGGGATGTCCAGTCGCCCCGCCTCTCCACCAGGGTCCCTTCGGAGGGAAGCACGTGTCCCGCCGGGGCCTAGGCACCAGCCCACCCTGCCGAGCTCCCCGACCCCCACCCCGAGCGCCGGGGTCCGGGCCCCTACGCACCGCCTCGCAGCCGCCCGGAGGACACAAACCTTCCCGCCAGGAGCCCGGCCCGGCCGTCCGACCCCCCGCAGCCTCCCTTCCGGGTCGGGCCGCTCCACCAATCACCGGCCGGCCGCCTCGCTGATTGGTCCGGGGGTGTGGCCGCCCGGCGCGTCACCGAACAAGGCCCCCGCCCATTGGCCGATACTGGGAGCGGGCTGGGCCAATGAGAGGCCGGCCTGCGCCCGGGCTCGCGGCGGCTGCGTGTTTCCGGAAGACGTGGCGGCTCGCGCCTGGGCGCTCTCCCGGCTCCTCCGCTCCGGACTCGGCTTCCCCGCTCGGCCCCGACCCGCCGTCCCCGGCGCCCCCTCGGCTGCAGCCATGATCTCCCTGACGGACACGCAGAGTAAGCCCCTGCCCGCGGGCCGCCCCGCACCCCGCACCCCGCGCGCCCGCCGAGCCCGCCCGCCCGCCGCCCGGGCAATGAATGGGGCGGCCTGCGCGACCGGCCGGGGCCGGGGCCGGGGGCGGGGGCGGGGGCGGGGCGGGCGGGGGAGCCGGGTGGGCGCAGGGACCCTCGGGGGCAGGGGGGGATGGGGAGCTGCCCCTGTGGGCGGACAGCCCGCCGACACACACACAACCCCCAACATAGCCCCCCAACGCACACACAGCCGCCAACACACACACACAGCATCCAACACACAAGCCCCCAGCACACAACCCCGACACACACACAGAGCCTCCAGCACACACAGCCCCCAGTAGACACACACACACAAAACTTCCAACACACAGCCCCGAACGCACACACACACAGCTTCCGACACACATACAGCCCCCCAACGCACACACAACCCCCAACACACAGCCCCCCAACACACACAGCCTCCAACACACACACAGCACCTGCGGACAGGGACAGCCCTTCAACACACACATAGCCTCCAAACACACACACACAGCCTCCAACACACACAGCCCCCCCACACACAGCCCCCAACACACATACAGGCCCCCAACGCACACACAACCCCCAACACACACAGCCCCCTAACACACACACACACACACCACCTGCGGACAGGGGCAGCCCTTCAACACACACATAGCCTCCAAACACACACACACAGCCTCCAACACACACAGCCCCCCCACACACAGCCCCCAACACACATACAGGCCCCCAATGCACACACAACCCCCAACACACACAGCCCCCTAACACACACACACACACACACCACCTGCGGACAGGGGCAGCCCTTCAACACACACAGCCCCCAACACACACACACCCCGCCTGTGGACAGCCCCCCAAGACACACACCCCCCCCCCCCCCCACCTGCGGGCAGCCTGCAATACACACACACACAGGCCTGTGCCCTGTGCAGGAGCATGCTTGCTCCAGGGACTCCGGGCCTGGCCCCCTGCCACCCCGGAAGCGCCTTCGGACAGTCCCGGGAGACCCTTGCAGCTTCTCTGCGGGTTTCAGGTTGCAGCCTGCAAAGCCCGTCCGGGCTGGGCTGGGAGCTCGGAAGCGCCTTCTTCCGTGGCCGGCTTTGTTTTCCTGACTTGAGCATGTGTTTCCGCCTGCCTCCCAGGAGCCACCCCACCCGCCTTGGGGCCCGTCGCCTCTCTAAGCTTAGTGCCCCTGTCCTTTGCTCAATCAGATCACCTTCCCCTCTGCCCTGCCCCCTGTACCGGGTCAGCGTTGCTTTTCCCCTGCTCTGAGCTGCCCACCCATCCTGGGTGGTGAGATGGGGTTGGGTTTGGTTTGATTTGGTTTAGGTTGGGTGTTTTCCCACTGCACGTCCCTTTATCCACTGATGCTTCATTTTCTGGTTAACTGAACTTGAGTATTACGAGATGTTTAGGAAAAATAATCAATCGAGGGGGATGAAAATGGGACTTCCTTTTCAATGCCCTAGTTAAAGTGTAGTATTGCGGCCGGGTGAAGCTGCCCAGGGCTCCTGCCCACACACGGGCTCGCCAATCCGACTCCTCCCCTGGGAGGCTGAACCGGTCCTGTATGAGAGGTGCTCATTTTTATCTTTTGGCCTCACCAGTTCTAATCAAAGAAAATATCCGTATAACCCTTTTGTTGTTTATGTGCTGTTGCAGTGAAAACTCACAGTTGTTCAAAAGCGTCATTCATTTTACCAAGTGCTTTTATATAAAACCAAGTCTTAATTCTTAAGAGCCCTGTGGCAGGGCTGGAGTATATGACTTTCATAAGTTATAGGACTTACAAAAGAATTCCGGGTCTGGTCATAAGGAAAAATGAGAAGAACCAGACTTGTTCCCATGTTGGCCGACTTTAACTGTACCCTGTTTCCAGCTAGCCTCTTTTAAAAAAAAAAATTTTTTTTTATAGAAACTTTGGAGATCAGCCTAAGAATGATGAAATTCTTCTTTAGAATAAAAGACTTTAAAAGTAAATACTCAATGCTTACCTATAGAATTATGCATAATAGGTGATGTGAGAGAGATTTGTATGGGATATTTAGAGCTATTTTTTTGTCTTTATGATACATAGTGCTCTATTCCTTGTTGAAGCCCCAAATTGAAATTAGATTGTCTGGGGAAATTTTAAGAATCGTGTACCCAGTTGCTTGAATTTATTTCAGGTTCTGATTACTCAAAAGAAGTATGTAATCGCTGTATGGTCTTCTAATCAAACTAGATATTAGCGTAATCCACCTGTCCTATCTGATTTTGTGAATACTATATGTAAATAAATGAATGATGGGAGGCTGGAGGGACCGGACAGCAGATGGGGCGCTTGCCTTGCACATGTCTGATCAGGGTCTAAAGCCCACGCACGCCGTATCGTCTCCCAAACCCACCAAGAGTGATCCCTGAGGGCAAAGCCAGGTGTGCCCCCACTCTGCCCCCAAAAGAATGATCGAACCTGGAGAGTGGGTAACGCTCTTCCCTTGCACACTTCTGTCCCTGGTTCCATCCATATAAGGTCCCAGAGCACAGAGCTTGGAGTAGCCTTGAACATAGCTGGGTGTGACTCAACTCCCCCAAAATTACAGAGTGTCGGGGATGTAGCTCAAGTGGTGTCTGGGTTGGTTCCCAGCACTGGGCGGGGCGGGGCACGGCCACTGGGAGTGTCCCCCACAACTAACACCACGTAGCCAGTTCTGCATCCTGTGCATATAAGACTCTGCTCTATTGGCCATTCTTCAAGGGACAAGTGCCTAGTTTATCTCCTTCAAGAACCCAAGGAAAGGAGCTTGGGTTAGACGCTAGGCCAAATAGGAATATTTTCTTCGATTCATTAAATCGGGAGGAAGATGAAATTGTCTCTTTGGACCTCTCTTGCCACATGTTTCAGGAGCAATTGATTAGAACCCAAAGTGATTAGTGAATTGAAAGCTCTTTGGATTTCAAATGATGTTTGTGGGTGCTTTTAATACAGCAAGTGGCCATCACTCCGGATATATTCTAAGGTTCTGACTCTGGGAGACAAGGACTAAGCACTGATCAGAATAGAGTAAGGAGCAATGGATGCTTGTTTCGAGAGAATTCCGTAATAGACCCCTCCCCCAAACCTAAATGGATCCTTTTTTCATTTGAAGGTGCCTCTGAACCGTTCTAAATCATTATGTAACATAGCCTAAAATTCTGCCATGATATTTAATTGAATTGAGTTTGGTTGACACCCAGTTTGGTTCTTGATGACATTTTGGGTTTTCTTTGTTTTGGTTACACCCTGCAATGCTCAGGGCTTATTCCTGGAGGGCCTCTGGGGACCACACGTGGTGGCAGGAATCAAGCTCAAGTGTGTAACCTACTGTAAGGCACTTGTCTCTCTGGTCCCATTTGATAGTTTTTAAAGGCCTCGGTAAGAAAGAAATGCTGTTTAGCAGTTTTTTTAAACACAGTACCCAAATGTGAACAGTGATTAATCCAGGGTCATTGGGTTCAGCGTGTATTTTATTCGAGTTCCGCAGCCTTGGCGCATATGCTGCCGGAGCCCATGTGGTGCCTGAGCACATGTGTCGCCCGCATCTCCCCTCTTGAGAGGTGGACTTTCATGTTTTCATGCCTAATGCTGGGATGTGTGGAGGGGCTCTCTCTGCCCTTGGAGAAGCCTGGGCTCTCTTCTTGAGCACATTACTCTCCACTCTCTCCCACTCCTCTCCCTCCTTCCCTGCAAAACCTCCAAATAAAAAACTGTGTAATTTCACTGCTTGTCTAATCCTGAAATTCCTCTCGGCAAGGCGAGAGAAGAACCCAGTAACCCTGAGTCCCAGGTGGCAGAGGTGGAAGGGGAGAAAGTGACCGTCTTTCTCCCCTCCGCTTCACCTAAGTCACCCGTAGGGCCCACGACATCAGTATCACAGTTCTGGGAGGAGGGGCCTTGGGCCATGCCCAGTTGTGCTCAGGGATCACTCCTGGCACACTTGCTGGACCATATGTGCTGATGGGGCCTTAACTGAGGTTGGCTGTGTGCAAGTGCCTTACCTGCTGTTCTGAAGTTCTGGCCTGGAACAGTTACAAAGTAAAAGACGTTGTATTAGAAGGGGAGGAAAAGAAGAGAGAGAAAAAGAAAGAGTTCCCCGGCCTTAATGGTTTAGCCAAGTTAGCAGGCCGTGCTTTTTTTTTTTAAAGCTCTCTCCTTGGGGAGAGATCGCCTGGGGTCCCCAGAACTGTGGTCTCCACCAAGCACCTTTGGGAATAACCTCGAGCAGCGCCCAGAGTGTCCCCGGGCATGGGAGAAGTGTAACCCCACAAGGAAGAAACATAGCACTGCTTGTGTGTGTGTGCGTGAGAATAAAAATCTGTTTCCCAGTATGCTATTGGGGGAGGGGAGGGCTGCCGTGTGCAGGCCTTTCGCACCCGTGCAGGTGCAGGGGAAGAGCATTGGGGAGATGCGAGGCCGCGGTGAGGCCCCGTGAGGTGTTGGCCCCGTTGGCAGCACCGCGCTAGCACTTGGGGCAGAGATGCCACAGACCACTCTTCCCGGACCGCCAGAGATGGAGTCTGACTCCTGGTTCCCGAGGGGTGGTAGGACGCAGGGGCAGGACCCCACGGCGAGCCTAGCCCGACAACGCACCCCTCACCCCACACGCCTCACAGACGCTCCCAACGCTTCTGCCGGCCGCTGAGCCGGGGTCGCAGACTCTCGGCTGAGGCTCTATCTGCCTTCCCCGTAGAGAGCAGGTGGACTTCACGGGCAGTGCCCAGCCAGGAGGCTCTGCCTCTCCTCCCTCCACCCCTGCCCACAGCAGACACAGACCGTGCTCCTCTTGACCTTACAATTTGGAGAAAGGTACTTAAGATGTTTCTAGGAAGGCTTCATTTAACCCAAAACCCTCCTCGAACATTGTTTCTCTCCACTGCAGTTCCTGTGCTGTTCCATCACGTCTGAATCAGATGGGAACCGACCACAGGCACTTCCCCCAGATGGCGGGGAGAGGCCCGTGGCCTGGGTGTTCCTTAACCAAATACGAACCGGGTTGGGGGGGGGGGGGGGGTAGCCTGTGGAGCAGCAGTGTGGCATATGGTTAAGATCGCGGACTTTGGAATCAAATACAGCTGGCGTAGGTGCTCGCTCAGAAATAGGACTTGAGGCAGAAATCAAGTCAGTGTCGTTTCCTCCGTCTCTAAGATAACTGAGACTGACTCTGCAGTTTGCCGAGAGGGTTCCGTTGTTGAAGGGCTGGAATGTGCCTCCAGTGGCTAATACTCAGTACCCAGTACTTGCATTTCTCCAGAGTGCGCTTCCCCTCTTCATTCTCAGATAGGGTATTTGTGCAAAGATAGGAATAAGCATATTCAAGTAACTGCTCCCAACAATTAAATCCTAACTGGTAATCGTCACTTAATGGAATTTAACTTGTTCTTTCATCTATACTCTCCTTTGGGAATTAGGTCTGCCATCTGTAAGCAATTATTTTAGTAAATTCTCTTAAGGCATTCAAATATGCAATGTCTGCGTCATATGTCCATAGGAATTTGTGTCCGCAGAATAAATTTTCCAGTGGATTTGTTGGCGTGCACCTGAATTCTTTCTGATTAACTGTGGGGGGAAAGGTCTCTGCAGTGGGAGACAATAGTTGACTATTAGTTGAGGAGGTGCAGGTTGTACAGAAAGGTTTAAGCTATAAATTTTCAACTTATCAGAACATTTTATATGGCTTAAAATATTAAGAATCTGTGACCTAGATTTTAGCTTCCTGGAACCGAGGAGAAGTTAAGCAACAAGTTCTAAATCACTAATGCCATATTTTAAAATTGTTCTTTCCTCAAATACAGTAGTTTCTGCTCTGTTTTTTGGGGTTTTTTTGTTTGTTTGTTTGTGGGTAGTACTCTGGGTACAGTAAGAACTTGCAACTGTTACTCTGAAAGTAATGCTTTCAGAATTTCGAGGATGTGCTGTTTGTGCTCTGTGATGTTAACAGGAAAATCCAGCCGTAATCTCAGGAAATTAAGCCTAGGGAGAGACTGAGGCATTTGCCTTGCCTGCTGCCTGCTGTTCAATCCTGGCAGTGCATGGCCTAGGGCAACCCTATCTGCCCCCCATCCCCAGGAGTGACTCCTGAGCACAGAGCCAGCAGTCACCCCCACCCTCCTCGGGAAGGACAGAGGGAGGCAGACTTAGAAAAAGAAGGTAGTGTTGGTCTCGTGGTTGGTTCCAGTAGGCCGGGACGGGCTTCAGAGCTGATGCTCCAGGTCCCTGTGTTCACTGAGTGCCACAGGCCTCGCGTCTAGGAGTTGGTCTGTTTGTTGTTCTTGTGTTTTGAAAGATTTAAAAAATTCCAGAATATTTATACTAGCTGAAACAGTGCTCTCCGACACTTGGGAGAGATGGTAGGATTTTAGGCTAAGTATGCAAACAATTGAGATGGAGCTGGAGAAGATAAAGCCCTTATAAACCATCAAGAAGCTGAAAGTGTTTCCTAGTTAGGAAGTTGAATTCTCAAAATGTTTCCTGTTACCTGGTGGGGAATCCTATCAGCGCGTGAAGTACAACCTGCTCACCTAGCCGCACTTTAGTGGTTCGAGAAGGAACTGGCTTTCAAGGGGAGAGAAGGAGTCCTGCATAGAAGTCGGGTCGTGGACTGTGTAGAAATAATCCCTGTATCTGGGGCTGAGGCCGGAGGGACTCTTGGGAGGGAGGAAAAAAAGAATAATCAGAAGGTTCAGATCCTGACTGGTCTTTTTCTATGATAGGTATGTTTTCTTGTGATAAATATTGCCTACAATACAGATGAAAAATTTCCATTTGTTTTGCTCTTGAGTTAATTTGCCGTTGTTAACTAGATTTTGTTATACAGGTTAATGGACGTCATCATCATGTTAAACTTGCAATGTTTGGAACCTCTTTTTCTTTATCAGCCCTAAGGGGTGAAAAGGATACGCTTTAGTTTCTGCAGCTCTAAATGTAACTTTGTAACGTTCATTTTGTGTCTGCCCTTAATGATGTCGTTTGTATTTGCAGAAATTGGAATGGGATTAACAGGATTTGGAGTGTTTTTCCTGTTCTTTGGGATGATTCTCTTTTTTGACAAAGCACTACTGGCTATTGGAAATGTGAGTGTTTTTCATACGTATTTTAACAAAATTCATAAGGAACCATTAACTGCAGATCAATTCTTGCCTACTATTAAATTTGAGGGAAGTAATTCAGACATGTAAAGATTCCTGTTATTTCTTATTTCCCTGTAATGAAAATCTCTCCAGATGCATAAAAGATGAGTGCTTAGAAAGGTCCTCATTTCATAAATTCTCTATTAAGGGCCTGATACGTGATTTTGCAGTCGATGAAACGCAGACTGCTCTGAACTGGGAGCCAGAGAGATGACTTGAGGCCGCGGGGGAAGGACAGGGCCTAAGGCAAGACCTTGCGTGCCGCCAGCGTTTCGGGGCGCTGCCCTGGGGAACCCTGAGCACCGCTGGCCGTGGCCCTGGAGTTCTTGTCCTCTACTTAGCAGTTGGGAGGTCACCTAGGCAGTCCTCTGTCCCGGGCACTGTGGGGCAGCCCCTGGTTCTTGCATTGAACCTCCTGAACCTCTGGCCTGTCTGGCCAAGATCCCCCTCGGAAGGGGCTGCTGGAAGCCCCCGGGACTTCGAATCTCTTCATCTTGCCTTCAGACTTCTCATTTTTTACAGTTGATTCAGTGGCATAAAATAGGCAGACTTTTTTCAAAAAACCCTTCAAACCTTTAAGGCATTTTCTATATCGTATTCAGAGTTAACTTGCTTGGAAAGGCGAGTGTGTGGTGGGTCACCTTGGAATGTGCCCCTTAGACCGAAGCTTTAGGAATTAAAACCTTTCCAAGGGAACATGGGGCCACTGAATCCCGATGAAACATTTTGACGTATTTGTTGTATCATTTACTTTTCAGTGGGAATTGGGAAATAAAATAAAAAATGAATGATGAAAATGTTTATTACTGATGCTGTGAACATCGGCCACATAGACTGTTCACCGTAATCATTAAGCTCATTACCTACAGGGAAGGTTTTCCATGTAGAAACACCATGGTACTCAGGCACAAAACCAGAGGGCCTTACCCGCTTGGGTCCATCATCCTGCCTTACCCGAGCATGCCAGACGTGTGGACATTTGAGCCCCCTGGACTCTGTGTTTCTTGCGGTGCAGCCTCCATCTGGCTACTCCGGCCTTGCTGGAACTAGAGCCCTCCTGAGGGTGGGGTCTGCTCAGCCTGACCACATCCGTGTTTTTCTCCCACACAGAGGAACTCCTATAGCCTGGGGGGGCAGCTTTCAGAACCCCAGGCGCCTAGGGTTGACCTGTGCATCTGAACCGTCCACTTTCCGGGAAAGCTGGGCCCGTGCAGGCATCAGTCGTGCTGAGTCTTTGCATCTTGTCTGCGGAGAGTGAGGGGCCCCCTAAGCTTCCACGCGCCCAGCTCCCCCCCAGCCTTGCCCCTCAGCTGTTTTTGGTTGTGGCTAGCTTTGACCCACCTTTGCAGATGCGTGGTGTGTGTATAACTGCTCTTATCTACTTGTCCTTGCTTTTGTTTCTGTGTTTTTCTCTTCTTCTCCCAGGTTTTGTTTGTGGCTGGCCTCGCTTTCGTAATTGGTTTAGAAAGGACTTTCAGATTCTTCTTCCAGAAGCATAAAATGAAAGCAACTGGGTTTTTCCTGGGAGGCGTGTTTGTCGTCCTGGTCGGTTGGCCATTGATAGGCATGATCTTTGAAATTTATGGATTCTTCCTCCTGTTCAGGTAAGGCGATCTTTTTATTCCTTCTCTTTTGGTAAGCCGGTCAGTCATGCAATAAAAATATATTTGTGGGGGCCGGAGCTATAGTATGGGGGGGGGGGGGTAGAGCATTTGTCTTGCACACAGCCTACCTGGGTTCGGTCTCCTGCATCCCATATGGTCGCCCAAGCACTTCCAGGAGTGATTACTGAGTGTAGAGCCAGGAGTAACCCCTGAGCACTGCTGGGCCAGCCCAAAAAGCCAAAAAGTAAAATAAAAGAAATACGTACAGACTTACGTACATACAAAGGTATGTGTTTGTATTAGCAAGAGTAAGGAAGACTAATTTTCTTAAATGAATTTTTGTGTACGTTGACTCTTGTCATGGCAGTTTACTAAACCAAACCAGCTCTAGAATCTTTCCCAAATGTTCGTGAGTGCCCGTGCCAGGGTAGTAATTCCCGTAGAGAGTATTTTCAGTGCATAAATGCCTTTATGCTTGTTCATTAACTACATAGCCACAAAAAAGAAAGAAAAATAGATGGAGTGTCTTTTTTCAGGCGGGAGTGTGGTTGGGCAGGGGCATCCCTCGAGTCGTGCTCGGGAGGTCTGGGGCCCTCGTGGCCATTCCTGGACACCCAGGACGTGATGCTGGGGAAGCCTGTGGCACTCAGACCTGACCCCGGGTCGGCTGCATGCTGGGCACATGTCCTAATTCCTGTCCTTGTTCCTGGCCCCAAGGGAACAATCAAGCATTTGGATATGTTGAACCCGTATGAATCCTGCCACTTAACGACAATGCCTTTCGTGTGTACATGCGGTTGGAAATTCTCTTCCAAATACAGGGTGGGAGGTGGTGATCAGCTCTCTGTAAATGTGTAAATCTTCAAAAATGATGTAACTTGACATATACGTACCAGTTACCAAAATGAACAGTCATGTGCGGGGAGACGCCACCCTGAAGTCGGGTTGGCTTAATTGCTTGTTCTGAAAATGTGCCCTTTGTCTTCTGTCTCCCAGGCACCATGCTGTCTACTAGAAACATAAAAGTCAGCTAAGTGCCCAACGTAATTCAGAAGATTCCTCATTTCTCCTCCGGGAAATGGGCTGTAAAGTTCCCAGTAGGGTGGTCGTAATCCTGTTATCGATCTGTCTCCGAAGTATTATCATCGGAGCACGCAAAAAAAGGGTCCCCGCGCAGGGAGAGGGAAGGAAAGTAACTAGAGTTGGTGGCCAGACCTCCCGGTCATCAAGCAATCCAAACCCTGGGGGCTGGAGAGACTGTCAGGACAGGAGGACGCCCTGCGCCACTGCCTCAACCCTGATTCAACTCCCTGCTACCTCGGAAGGCTCCCCCCTCCCCCCCCCCCCCCCCCCCCCCCCCGAATACCACCAAAGGTCACTCCCGATCACTGAGCCAGAAGTAGCCTCTGAGTAGCGTCCGGAGTGGCCCAAGTCCTCGCCCCGTCCCCTCCAGTACTGAAGATAAAACGTCACCCTTTCGTTAAGTCACCGTGAGCTACAAAGCTATTCCTAGTTGGGTTCCAGCTTACAGTGTTTCTGTACCAGACCCCCACCACCAGCGTCATCTTCCCTCACCAGTGTCCCAGGTTCCCTCCTACCCCGAGTCTGTGTTCTTGAGGCACCTTGTTAGTTTGGTTTTTGTGGTTGGGGTCTCCTGCCTTCGGTGTTGCCACAGCTCTGTAGCTCCCACTCCCGAGGTCCCTGCATCGCCCCCTGTTCCTGCTGTCCACTAGGTTGCTCCCCTGCCCTCCTCAGATCTAGGATCTGGGGACCAGGGTAACCTGGAGAGCCCAAAGCATCCAGGCATCACAGATTCTAGCGGGGTTCACTCCTCTGACCCGGCCGGTGGGGGCTTCCTGGAGAACGTGTGAATTCTGAGCGTTTCCCTCCTCTGCAGGGGCTTCTTCCCTGTGGTCGTCGGCTTTATCAGGAGAGTGCCAGTCCTGGGATCGCTCTTGAACTTACCTGGAATTAGATCAGTGAGTAATCCTGTCTTTGGCACGATGCTTCCTAACCCATTCAAATGAATACTCTTAGATGCTCATCTGGAAATTTGAGTGATTGACTGATGGCTGATTTAATAAGACCTTTTCTCCTTCTGATCTAAACGACACACACACGATCACGCTTGCCATGAAAATTGGATTATTTTTAATCAATAGCATTGATTATAAAATCTGCATTTTCTTTGACCGTATGGCCGCATCCATTTTTGGTCTTAACTCTGTTTCACTCTAACTCTGATTGGTGTGCCGTACCACCTTTCTCTGAGATTTCAAAACACTTTTCCAGCTTTCTGTGACTAGCAGCCACACACAGAGAGGACAATAGATTCTTGTAAATCCTGTCTTCTGCCATTTTGGCAAGTGGAGTCCCTTCGGGGAATTCACAAAGCGCCGTCAGTCAATGCTGGGAGTCGGCGGGTCAGATTCCGTTCCCAGCCCTGTCTGCGGTCCCAGCAGCCTTGCCAGATCTCTCCAGGACAGGACAGGCCAGCAGCAGCTGACAGTTGCTTGGAGATCGTTGTAGATGTTTCTAGAGAGATGGTCCGTGTATGTCTTGAATTCTCAAAGAGCAGAAAGATGACTTCCCTGCTGGCGCCTGCCATCACTTCCCTTCCCGGCCAGCGTGGAGCCAGACCACATCGATATTTGATGCTGCTTTGGAGAGAAAGTGTCTTTCTCTCGACCTGAATTTCCCTTGAAATTCTCATGAATCCATAAATACTGCCCAAGCATCACGTCCTATGAAGTGTCAATCACCTACTTGTCGTTATACAAAATTTCAGAGTCTGGGCTTATAAGGGACATAGTCTAATTTTCTTTGCATTAATCTCCAAACTCAGTTTCAAACTTAATATCGTTTATACTTCAAACAGCTTTTGAGTTTGCAGAAAAAACTAGTTTTAAACCTGTAATCATTACTTGTTTTCTTCTTTTAAGGATTCTTCTTTGTGTACATAAATGGACACGCAATGTTATAAATTGTTTCCCAGTCTTATCAATAGATACTAAGTAATGTGAATAGTGAAATAAAAGAGTTCATTGTTATCTTTTGATCATTTTAATACCTTCACTAATTACTTTGTTTCAAGATTTGTGTCTCCATCTAGAATGCTGAAGAATGCCCTGTTACTCTACCAGGGGTGAAAGTAGTCAAAGGAAGCCATTTACATTAATGTTTTTTTAAATTTTTACATTAATGTTTTTTAAATTTATGCTCAGTACTTACAAATTCATGCTTGCGTTATTTAGTGAATTTATTTTTAATGTCTTTGCTACTTCAGTCTGAAGTTCAAAATACACGTTTAAAAGTATTTTTAATTACTAGCTACTGTTATTTATTGAACTTAATGGAGTTCAATCTGTTTGTCCAAAGACCACATAGGCCCAGAAAAGATGCACAGTACTGGTCAGTTGAAATATCTTATTGGGTTTATTAATGCATGATTGGCTGGCATTTCAGCTTTTTCTTTTTCTTTTTTTATTTTTTTGGTTAAGCTAGCAGTGTTAACTTCATTTTATCCATTATTTTGATCATTGTGTTGCATTTCTCATGTCGCACCCTTAAAGTCATATGTATATAAGAGCAGCTTTTAGAAAAACAAGTCTTTTAATACACATTGATGTGGCAGAATATAGTGGTAAGTAGCTTCAGATTAATCATTGTCAGTCATCAACTTTTCACAAACCTCTTACAAAGCTGGTCTTTCAAAGCAACACGTAAGGTTTTGTTACCAATCCTTGTACAACTATAGGCCGAGTAATTACCTCTCTGTCTTCTCCTTGCAGTTCGTAGATAAAGTTGGAGAAAGCAACACTATGGTATAACAACCGTGACTAGAGGACTCATTTAAAACATTGTGTTATTTATGAAATCTTTTGAAGAATACTCAGCACAAAATTAAATCACATGAAATAGCTTGTAATGTGCTTTACGGAAGTTTAAAGACGTGTAGCGTACAAAGTACCAAGAGCAGTTAACCAAGAACCAGTGAGAACGGGATTCTAATCAAGTCATCCATGAAGAAGCAAGAAAATGAAGGCATGTGTCCCGACGCATGTGGGAACTCTCAAAGGTGACTCTGGTTTCCATCATGTGCCCGGCACGGCCATCCCTACAGAAAGGTGGTGGCTGTTTCTTTGCGTTCCTGCTGGAAAGGGCAGCAGTGCCCAGAGACGTGCTTTTTAAAGGTGCCCACTGTGCTGACAGAAGTGTGCCCGGTTGCGCTGTGTCGCTGCGACTGATGCATGAGTTGGATTGGATTTGTCACCTCCGTGGATTCCAGCCAAGGAAAACCCAGTATTGATGTCTGAATCACAACCACCTCCCTCCTCCCGCCCCTTTGGGTAGACATAAGGTTTAAAATGAAATTTTTGTAGTTCTTTTGAATTAGTATTTTAAAACCAGGTGAAAATCTGAACTGCATAGTCTGTTGGAATATGCGAAGGTCGTTCTTGACCAGTGCGTAAGTTCGGGATTAGAGCTGTCCCCCTCGCTGAGTCAGCCGCGTGCCCTCGAGACACACACCCCCACTGGGAGCCTGACCTAACTGTCTGCATCATTCGTTACCCGGAAGCATTTAACAAAAGCATTCTTGGCCATGACATAGTCTGTTACATAGCTTGTTTTGTAGTCTTTTGTTTAAAATATTAAACAATGCAAACCAAAAGAATTTTTTTTAATGCCATGATGTTTTCCCTTTTTATTTTATTTTTTTTATTTCAGCTTTTTTTTTCTTTCCATAACTTATCTGTTGGTAAGATTTACTTTCAAGGTGTGATATGTGAAAAGTTTAAGTTGATAGCTTTTTGTGAGGGCTATTCATGTAAACGGACTTTTCCCTCATTTTCCGCCTTTTCATCAAAAATCAGCATGCAATGGCCATTTGCATTCTCTGGTCACTCTTCATTTTGGGTTCCTAGTGAAAACACCTGAGTCTCGATGCTAAAGTTATTTTGCTGTAATAAAACTAATGGTAGTTTCTTGAAAACAAAACACTAAAATAAAGGTGATGTGGTGTGTGCTTTATTTTTCTACCATCGCTGCCTGCCAAGTAGTAAGAATCAACAATTGTTTCTCCATCCATTTGTATTCTGAGATGGCAGCTTTTGTGATAGACATTGGAAGACATTTCACCGGCCATAGTACTGTTTGTCTTACCACTAACAATTGCGTTATTTACTTTAAAGAAAAAAAAGGAAAAAAAATTAAGAAAAAAAAAACCTGTTGCACGGCTTTTTAATATACAAAATCATCATTTGAAATTTGTGATTTTTATTTACAGACACAAATAAAAATAGGTCCCAACTTGGGTTATTAAGTTAAATCTCTTTGTTTGCAGAGAACTCCCAAACTTGCTCATCTGAAGAAGCAAAGACGGTCTGTAGCTAATGGTTCAGTCTTGTGGGTCACGATTTTGTTCTTTATTTGGGGGGAGGGGGGCAGGGGGTGCTTTTTGGTACTAGCATTTGACTTATAATCTGTGAAAATAGACGATATTGACTAAATGAGACTCCTACCTCAATAGTTCATGGAATCACAAGAGACCTATTGTTGTGTCTAGTGTTCTTCAAAAAAGTAATATCCTCACTTAGAGAGTGTCAAGTATATATATATATATATATATATTTGAGGGGTTGACTGTACCAGTTGCCCTGTAGAACTCTGTTACATATATTTTTGACCAACCCATCTTATTTACAGTAGCTAGGCAACTCTACCTTTTTAGAGCAAGAATAATACCTGTTCGTATAAGGAACATCTGTATTCTTTAACTCTTTTGTAGACGTGACTTTCTATCAAAATGTTCTTTGCACTCTTAACAGAGATCTCTTTTCCAGTTTTATTTTAGAAGCCGTTATTAGAAGCATGTCAAAGGGTTCCGTAACCTCCCGGTCCTTGTAAGCTAAGAGGCTAAGCAGTTTTTAGTTTGAAGCGAGTGCCCAGTTAGTCTCCAATGTGAACTGGCGACTGTGTGTCAGCATCGCATAATTCTTACTCAGAACCATTGATCGTGCTGTGTTTCGGCCAACTAGTCTTCTGACAGAAAGCACTGCACATCTGTAGTTTCGTCCTTTCAAGAACGAGCCTTCTGTCTTTGTGACAAAATGTACTCTAATTATTGCTGTAAAGATGGAGGGTAAGGTCTGATACTCCTAGCCTTAAGTGTTTCTGGCATTGTTCAAATGTATTTTCTGAAATAGAAACCGATTTGGAATTTTTTTTTCTCCTTATAAAATCATAATTTCCAGGAAACTGCTGCTTTAAAAAAAAAGTCTCACAGATTATATGATCTAACAAATTGAATATTGTAAATACACTTGTCTTCTCAATAAAAGGGTACTTTTCTATGTATCAGTGATTTTCTTAGCTGCTGTAATGAAATTCCACACACTGCGCGCTTTCAGCAAGACTTGGGGCTGGAGTGATAGCACAGCGGGTAGTGCACTTGCCTTGCACACAGCCGACCCAGGTTCGATTCCCAGCATCCCATATGGTTCCCCAAGCACCGCCAGGAGTAACTCCTGAGTGCAGAGCCAGGAGTAACCCCTGAACGTTGGGTGTGACTCAAAAAGCAAAAAAAAAAAAGATTTGTCCCTCACAGTTCTGGCTCTGGGCAGTCAACAGTCAGGACGCCGGCAGGTTCCGTTCACAGTGAGGGCGCTCTTCAGTGTGCTGATGGCTGCTTTATTACTCTGACCTCACGTGGCGGACAGACAAGGCTCTGGACCCTTAGAAGGTCACTCAGCCCCTCACCTCAGGAAGGACCATCTTTATCACCACAGCTAGACCTGATGACATTCAGAGGTCTGCAGAGACCATGTTATTGGTGTTCAAGGCTTCCGCATGAATTTGGAAGTCAGGGAAGGATACAAATCCTCCCGTATAAATTAGGAAATTTTTTAAATTTTTGAAGTATTTGCACATAATCCATCTCAGTTTTTAAAAAAAATTGCCACACTGGTTTCTTTTCTACAAAATGACTATCACCTCTTTGTTTTACAAGTTGTTTAAAGGTATCCAGTCAAAGGCCAGAGAGAGTACAGTGGGAGTTTGCCTTGCATGTACCTACCGGGGTTCGATTCCTGCCACCCCATAATGATCCCCATGCACTCTCAGGTGAGTGCAGAGCACAGAGCCAGCAGTGAGCCCTGAGCACAGAGCCAGCAGTGAGCCCTGAGCACAGAGCCAGCAGTGAGCCCTGAGCACAGAGCCAGCAGTGAGCCCTGAGCACAGAGCCAGCAGTGAGCCCTGAGCACAGAGCCAGCAGTGAGCCCTGAGCACAGAGCCAGCAGTGAGCCCTGAGCACAGAGCCAGCAGTGAGCCCTGAGCACAGAGCCAGCAGTGAGCCCTGAGCACAGAGCCAGCAGTGAGCCCTGAGCACAGAGCCAGCAGTGAGCCCTGAGCACAGAGCCAGCAGTGAGCCCTGAGCACAGAGCCAGCAGTGAGCCCTGAGCACAGAGCCAGCAGTGAGCCCTGAGCACAGAGCCAGCAGTGAGCCCTGAGCACAGAGCCAGCAGTGAGCCCTGAGCACAGAGCCAGCAGTGAGCCCTGAGCACAGAGCCAGCAGTGAGCCCTGAGCACAGAGCCAGCAGTGAGCCCTGAGCACAGAGCCAGCAGTGAGCCCTGAGCACAGAGCCAGCAGTGAGCCCTGAGCACAGAGCCAGCAGTGAGCCCTGAGCACAGAGCCAGCAGTGAGCCCTGAGCACAGAGCCAGCAGTGAGCCCTGAGCACAGAGCCAGCAGTGAGCCCTGAGCACAGAGCCAGCAGTGAGCCCTGAGCACAGAGCCAGCAGTGAGCCCTGAGCACAGAGCCAGCAGTGAGCCCTGAGCACAGAGCCAGCAGTGAGCCCTGAGCACAGAGCCAGCAGTGAGCCCTGAGCACAGAGCCAGCAGTGAGCCCTGAGCACAGAGCCAGCAGTGAGCCCTGAGCACAGAGCCAGCAGTGAGCCCTGAGCACAGAGCCAGCAGTGAGCCCTGAGCACAGAGCCAGCAGTGAGCCCTGAGCACAGAGCCAGCAGTGAGCCCTGAGCACAGAGCCAGCAGTGAGCCCTGAGCACAGAGCCAGCAGTGAGCCCTGAGCACAGAGCCAGCAGTGAGCCCTGAGCACAGAGCCAGCAGTGAGCCCTGAGCACAGAGCCAGCAGTGAGCCCTGAGCACTGGCAGGTGTCGTCCAAAAAAACAAGGTATTCAATCATAAATTTGAAATTAGAGCCCCCCCCAAAAAAATTGTGAATTTGCTAGATGAATACTTAAACATCTCTTTTTAGAATAGAAGGAATATATCATACTAAAGCAAAAAAAAGTCACCAGCCAAGTCTACTACCCTTTCCCAGGGAAGCAGGTTTGGAATCCTATTGGGGTGAAGACCCAGCAAATGAGAGTCTGAAGTTTGTTATGCACCAGCTTATGTTTTTAACTTTGTCCTTCAGGCTGGAAGGTTCCAGCATCCCACCTCCTACATCTGAGGAGAGCAAATTTAAAAATACATGCAGTAAGGGCCAGAGAGTACCACAGGTAAGGTGCTTGCTCTGCACACAGCTGGTTCAGGTTCTATCCCCACACAGCCTATGGTCTTGAACCCTGCCAGGAGTGACCCCTGACCCTGAGCACAGTGCCAGGAGTAAATTGGTCAAACAGAAAAAGAAACAATATACCCCAAGTCTTAAACTGCCTTTGCAAGATCCCAAGATCTCCTTAAAAAGTTACTTCTATTGGGGGGTCAGTATAGTTCAGTGGGTAGAGCGTTTGCCTTGCACTTGGCTGACTTGGTTTGATCCCCAGCATACCATATGGTCCCCTGAGCACTGCCAGGAGTAATCCCTGAGCATCACAGAGTGTGACCCAAAAAACCAAAAAAATTTCCTCTACCTGATCGTTCTTGACCACCAGGTCAAAATTGCTGATTCTTCCCTCATTCTTTCATGGAACTGCACATTTATAGTCATTTACTTGGTTACGGAAGAGATTCTTGGGCCCCAATGTCTTAAGTAAAAGGAGGATTGTAAAGATGATGGCCAATCAGTGGGGGGAGTTTTGTCTGGACGAAGCCCTGGTGTTCCTAAGGCTCCAAAAACGTTGGCACCTTGGGAGAAAGGATTCTTTGCCTGATTGTGGCACAGAGGGCTGGGGGTAGGGGCAGCCCTAGCACAGAACAAGTCCCAAGTAGAAGTTTGAGCCCCACAGACTCATTCATCCGACACCAAATCCTCTGTAATCTGTCATTAAAGAGGGAAGTTGTTGGGAGGATCCTCCCAGGATGGGAGAAGCATGCTGAAAGTAGACTATAGACCAAACATGATTGCCACTCAATGCCTCTCCTGCAAACCACAGAACCCAAAAGGAGAGAGAGAGAACAAGGGGGAATGCCCTGCCACAGAAGCAGGGTGGGATGGGGGGCACGGGGGGTGGGAGGGATGCTGGGACCCGTGGTGGTGGAAAATGGTCACTGGTGGAGGGATGGGTATTTGATCATTGTATAATTGAAATCCAAGCACAAAAATTTGTAAGTCTACAACTGTACCTCATCGTGTTTTACTAATAAAAATTTAAAAATTAAAAAAAAATAAAGAGGGAAGTTGAATATTTTAGAACCATAATAGTCACACTGTCCAGGTACCCTTACAAGATAAAAGCTGTTTTCGATGACAACACCATAGTTGCAGGCCTTGCATGAATGCAGTTTAAACAGCGATAGTCCTTTTGTTTAACGGAGCACCTTCTGGACAGCTAGAAGAATTCGGCTAACATCCGAGGCACAAGCAAAACAGTCTCCTCTGAGTACTCCTTTTCAAAAGATTCAGGGGGCCTGGAGTATAGCTCAGTGTGGACTACTTGCCTTGCCTGCATGAGTTCCTGGCTTTGATGCCCAGGGCTGCAAACAAACGCTAAAAAAATTACAAGGTTTGGGATCAAGTTGGTTCAAGGCTCACTACTTGATTATAATGTCAATAAAATTCAGTAATTCAAGTGATTTTTATTAAATATCTTTTCCTAGCCCCGCTTAGGTTTATCCAGGCTTTAAAAAAATAACTTTACAATTTTGTGATAAAAACATTGTAGGGTCTGGAGAAGATGAAGCAGGAAGGGCACTTGCCTTGCACGTGGCCGACCCAGGTTTGATCCCTAGCATCCAATATGGACCCCCAAACCCCACCAGGAGTAATTTCTAGATGAAGACCCAGAAGTAACCCCTGAGCATCACTGGGTATGCTTAACCCCCACAAAAAAAAAGAGGCATTTTGGAAGAAATGAGTGCTCTTTTAGATCAAAATGTGGGCCTCTAACTCTTGGCAATCAGACTGCAGTATTGGTTATTTGTCAAAACCATTCTCTTGGTTACACTGAAAATGGTGGCTTTCGTGTGAAAGTTCTGCTTGAAAATTTATCAGCTACACTATTATCATTGAACCATATTCATTTAGCTTTCCTGGAAATTGTAAACCCAAAGCACAGTTTTATTCACAACTTATTTTCTGTTCCTCTTTCTAAAGCCCCTTTGATTAGTGTAAAGAAAAGGAAACAGGATTTAGCGTGTTTGTTAAGCAACCAATACTTGGGCTTTCATCTCTGAATTCATTAAAAACAAATACATCATACTTTATTTTATTGCTCCTGGAAATAAATAATAATATCCCAATACAAAATATTCCAAGGGCGATTAAAATTGTATTCAGATCCTGTTCACGTTCAACTCATGATCTAATTTCTGCCCCCATCAGATTCCTGGTGTCATGTACATTTTCTTGGCTTGCATCAAGCACTACCATTCAACATCCCTGAATATCCTCCTGACTTCCAGTACCATCTTCCAAAGCCTCTTTGTCTCCTGGAATGTCTCCTTTCTCTGTGAGGAAAAAATTGCCTCGCAATTTAATCTCATCATTCGTGCCTTTGAAGGAAAATCTTGAGGCTCTTTTTCTCTATAAAGTTTTGCATTTCCCAGGGCTTATTGCCTATTTACTTGTCAAGTATACATTTTAG
Source organism: Sorex fumeus (assembly GCF_029834395.1). Taxonomy (NCBI): domain Eukaryota; kingdom Metazoa; phylum Chordata; class Mammalia; order Eulipotyphla; family Soricidae; genus Sorex; species Sorex fumeus. Next base: position 6,255,737 of record NW_026606157.1, read on the forward strand.
TTGCAGCATTTCAACTGGAAAACATTTTAATGGATTAGAAAGTCTATCCAATTTCATTCAGTGACTTCATTATTCACCTAGTTGGTGCTTAAGTTCAAAATGTCCAAATCCCCCTTGATTAGAGTCATATTCCGTTTCCCTCAAGCCCTATATTCTATGCCTTCAAAATGTGTCTCAGATTCCTTAGAATATCTTTATTCCTTGTGAGTAGCACTCTCATAGAAATCGTAGCTTTTTTAACTGAGAAAAAAAGTGGCAGGGTCATATATGTGAATCTGGGGCCCATGAAAAAAATTGGCAAGAGGAAAAGTTTTCTGAATGCACAAAGACCAAAAATTAATTGAAAACTCAACCTCGTAATAAATCTGAGGTGATTCTGGCAGCTTGCCAGACTCATTTCTCAGAGAAAGGGTTCAAGCAAAAGTGGGAAACATCTAAGAAGCGTTGGTTGGTCTAAATCATGGCTGGCCCATTTCTTCTCCTCAGTACAGAGCGCACCCTGACCTTATTCCCCACATAATTTTGGCTCCATTGGCCTCCTCTGTGGTCCTCAAACAAGCCAAGCTTTTGGCCGTCACAAGACTTTGCTTTTAATCCTTCTGTCAGGAAGAACTGGAGTACTCATTTTCAATCCAGCTTCTCTGAATTCATCCTTCCGGTCTCTTCTTCACCTTCCCTAAAGTAGTTCACCATTGACTTCATCAACCTTGCTTCCTTCTCCTATGTAAGTAAAATGTAGAATATTCCATAGTTACCTCGAGCACCTGTGAGCCAATTGAGAGGATTTCTGCCCCAGTGAAAAGATGAACCAAACAGAAGCAGAGACCGTGTCATTTTGATGCCTGACCGTGTCGGAGCAACAACAGTACAAATGTCTGACACACAGGCGACCTTCAATAAATAATGGTTAAATAATGGAATGAATAATGAGGTGGAAGGCTGCCGTCAAATTCCAGTGAGAGCCCCTAACCGTTTCATTCATCACACCCAGTGATTCATCCTTAGTCATCAGCAAGGGCTTGAGGGCCAGTTGTCCAAGACAAGTTTGCAGGCTCTGGTCATTGACTTTATTCATTTAATCATCATACCTGCGCTACCTCTGAGGATGATGACAATGCCTATAACGCTGGTGGCATGATAATAAGGGCCTTGTGGCACTACCTGGGAGAGCAAAGGCAGGGATGCGCAGACACGGGCGTTATTTCTGGCGGATGCTGTCAGTGTCAAAACAAATAAGGTGCATGTTCACCCATCAATCACGCCTCTGCTTCCTGAAGCCTAATGACCCTAGGAGAGAACTCCCACCTTCTCACGCTTGAAGACTGGCAAGAAATTCCCTGGGGCTACCCTAGCATTACTGAAAATGGGGCAGGGGGGCCAAAGGTTTCGACACCAGGAATTTAAAAGCCCCACTTTAGAGCAAGGCTCGAGAACTCACAGGCAAAGTTGTCATCCTTGCCGGCTGCCTGCTCTAGAAAGGAACGGGCCATGAAGGTCAGGAAGGGTTTCGTGGCTTCAAGACCAGCTGTTCTACAAGAAGCTTTCCAACTGTTTACTTTCTATTATTTTTTTTGGTTTGGGGGTTACATCAGGTGATTCTCCGGGCTGACATTAGATTCTACGCTCAGGGTTCACCCCTGGCAGGATTCGGTGAAGCATATGGGATGTCGGGGATGGAACCCAGGTCAGCCTGGGTAAGGCATGCGCCCTCCCTGCTGAGCTATTACTCGGGCATCTCCGCTTTCTGTTTAATCGACCTTTTAGAGCCTAAAGGATATTTAAGCAGTCTAGTATTTAAAATGGCAGAACCATTTTACTAAGAAAAAAAAATATTCCCTTATCCACCCAATTTCTCATTGAGGAATAATGAGAAAGGATTTAAGAGAATAATAATTTTTTAAAAATAATGTGTTAACAAATATTTTTTTAGAAGAGAGATCTTTGGGAAGGCGCTCCGGGGATCTTGTGAGTCTCCTTCTCCGGGACCAAGTGAGGGGACACAACAGAGTCCAGGGAGGGGAGGGGGTTGCCGGGGACAGGGAAGGACACGGTCCTGACCCGCGTGTATCTACGCGCAGGGCGGGCTGGCGGCCACCCTCACCACGCTCTTCCTGCTTGTTGGCTCCTGGGACACCCCGGGGTGGCTCTGCAGGTACATGTAGGGCGGGGCAGGGGTGTCTCTAGACGGGGGGGCCTCCTCCTTCGGGACCCCACAGAGCTGGTGACTGTCCCCTGTCCCCTTCCCTCTCCCTGGAGCTGATGACTGTCCCCTGTCCCTTCCCTCTCCACCCCCTTGGGTCGTGGAGTCCCTGACCGCTCTCGGCTCCCCCGCAGTCCAGCCCCCCAGCCCCACCCCGAACTGGACCCCGCAGGCCATGCTCTACCTGAAGGACCCGCGTGAGTGCATGCAGGGGGACAGGGTTGCCGGCTGGGGGCGTCCAGGGAGTCCGGGCGCTGGTGGCTGGGGCTCCTGTCCTGCGGGGCTGCTGGTGCGCACTAGGGGTGGGGGTCGGGCTGGGCCCCCCCACCTCCCCCACCCCTGGTGCCTGCTGACCCCCTCCCCCCGCATAGGGGCGCAGCTTTCAGAGCGGCCGCCAGGTGAGTGTCGTCCCGCGGGCGGGAAGCCCGGGTGGGGTCTGCAGAGATCGGCTTCCAGGGCCAGGGCGTCTCAGTGGGGCTGAGCCACTGCAGACCCGCATCCCAGGGACCTGGAGGCCGGGTTCGGGTGGGAGCGTGGTGGGGAGAGGGGGAGTCCCTGCCCACCCTTCCTCTGCTCTTCGCATAGGACGCACCCCGCGGTGGGAAGGTTTAGTACTTGGGGACCACGAAGGTCCTAATCCGATGCTCCCCAGAGAAATAAGTGCTCCTGGCGGTTGCTGCGCGCCCAGGTGCAAATACAGACACCCCCAAGAGTGCAATTCTGAAAAGCCCTGAGCCCCAAGCGAGAGCCCACCGTGTTCTCCCAGCTCCTTTGCTTCCCAACAGATTGCCTGTTGCCCTGAGTCTAAACTCGGGGTTGACCTTAACTCCAGATGTTTGTCTTCTGTCCCCTTCCGTGGGGACCATCTGTGACTCCTGCCATCAGATAATAGCTCTAACCATGGCCCCCCGCAGCCCTAGGTGAGGTGGCGGCTTGGGAAGGAAGGGGGGGGGGTGTCCGAGCTGAGTCACACCCAAGTCACAGGGGGAACTGGCTTTTCTTTTGTCTTTGGGTTTTGGTTTGGTAATGGTGATGGCTTGGTTTGGGAACCACCCCCAGCAGTGCTCAGGGGTTACTCCTGGTTCTGTGCTCTGGGGACCATGTGGCACTGGGAATCAAGCACAGGTCAGTGTATGCGCGGGTCAGTGTATGCTTTGTCCCATATGCAAAGCATACACTGACCCTGGGAGCCCTCTCTGGCCCTGCGGTGTTCGAATGGGCTCTCTGTCCTTCTTACTTACACTTGGGACACTAATCGGTACTATGTGCTTGAGATTTACTTCCTACTTTTTTTTTTTTAATGTAGGAGTACTGCTATTTATTCAACCACTGATTAGCTGATTGAATTGGGCATGAACTCCACCTTACTTTTTTTTTTCATAGTTTTATTTATTTATTTTTCGTCTTATGTTTATTTATTGAATCACTGTGGGAAAAGTTACTAAGCTCTCAGGTCTAAGTCTCGGTCATGCAATGATCAAACACCTTTCCCTTCATCAGTACTCACATTTCACCACCAAAAACCCCAATATACCCCCCATCCCCCCAACCCAATGCCTGTGAGGCAGATGATTTCCACTTAACTCTTCTCTACATTGATTACATTCATCATTCCGATAAAAGATGCACCATTATTGTTTAAACCGTCCCCCCCCCCCCCAACAATCAGAATTGCTGCAAAGGCATTGTGAAATACTTTGTTTTCTATAGCTGGTATGAGAATCATTTAATGTTGCGCAGCTGCTATTGCGGCCACGCAGTTTTGGATTTCTGCAAAGAGCCAGATAATTTAGAGATTGGTTTCTGTGCGTCTGGTGTTATGGCTATGCCAGAGAGCCGCTCGTGGGGGTAACTCAGGACCTCGGTAGGGCGTGAAGGACGAGCTGGTACCTCCCCCCTTCCCATGAGACTGCAGTTGCCCCATCACTGCCAGCTCATACCTGGCTTTCCTATAAGCTCTGAGGCAGTGGCCACCTTGCTGCCAGGGGGAAAAAGGCGGAAGGGAGCAACACCCTTTCCCTCCCAGGGAGGCATGGTGCCGTAGTTTAATGCATGATCCATTCACTTTTCTGCCACAAGCTGTCGGGCTCTGGATTAAGTCCTTTTACCTCTGGAGCCATGGCCATGTATGCGATCCAGATGCATTTCTACCAAAAGCCACTGGGTTTCAAGATTTGTTTCTGAGTCTCTCGGATCATGGCTATTAATCAGCTTGATCGGGAGCCAGAGAGGCCGTTTGTAGGCGGTGACTCAAGGTCTCGCTGGGATGGGGAGGAAAGGGCCGGTTCCACCCCATCTAGTGAGGCCCCCCGTGTCTCGTCACTGGGGGCCCAAACCTGACTGTCCTATGGCCTCTGGAGGATGACGGTCACCAGGCCGCCAAGGGGAACAGGCCAAGGCATGAAACCTATTCCCACCTGGAGTGGCCCAGCCCCAGTAACCTACTGCAGGAACGGGATGCATTTCTGCCAAAAGCTTTTGGGTTCCAAGATTCATTTCTGAGTCTCTGGGATCATGGCCGTTAAGCAGTTCGATCAGGAACCAGAGAGGCCATGCCTCCAGTTATATAGCTGGGCCAGAGGTGGTTTGTGGGTGTGTCTCCCACATACCTAACTTTTGGCCGTTTACTTTCTTGGTAAACTTTGCCCCAAATTTTTGGGGTCTGGCCAAAGGCACAGTAGAAATTTGGGGGTATCTGAAAGCCTGACGGTGCCATCAGACTGCTGATGCACTCACCTCACAGGTACAGATTGATCTGCTGGCGGCACCATACCCCCGCTTCCTACTCTTAAACACAGTGCCAGTCAATCTTTCTACACTCGCAGACTGATGACAATTGGAAAAATATTTCATGGACTGCTTAGGCAGAATTTTTAAACATTATTTATTGATAAGCATATTTCCACATCACAAACTAACAAACACTGTCCTCCTGTTGTTCATCGATTTGCTCGAGCAGGCCCAGTAACGTCTCCATTTTGAGACTTGTTACTGTGTTTGGCATATTGAATACATCATGGGTAGCTTGCCAGGCTTTACCGCGCAGGCGAGATACTCTCAGTAGCTTACCGGGCTCTCTGAGAGGGGCGGAGGAATCGAACCAGGCTCAGCCGTGCTGGCTGCGCCCACAGCAAATGCCCTACCGCTGTGCTATCGCTACAGCCCTATTTCCACATCAATATTTATAATAGTACCCATGATATGATAGAAATATACTGTGTGGTGGTAACCATCTTAAGTCCTGCACACCGACTCCAGGCTGAGGGTATTTGGTTGAAAACCTCTGCATTTTGGTATGCACCATAGTCAACTTTTAAGTTATGGTGGGTGTACGCCCAAGGGAAATACATGGTGTTTCTTTGGGGAATTAAAAAAATAAAAGCAGAAAAGCCTTCCGTGTTTCAGCCTTGTCTTTTACTATGGGATCAAAACTCTATTTCACTAAAGTATTCCTAGTATTGCCTCATACTGGACTAGGATTTCTCTATAGGAGCGTTTTAATCTGATAGATTGTGTGTGTGTTTGGTTCTCCAGAAAGACAAAGCCCAAATCCCCAGCAGCTAACACTTCCGGAAGTGGCAGTGCTTTTTACTCGCTTCCTTGCAGAAAGCACTGGAAGGTAGGAACACGGCAACTTTCCTCCTGCCAGACAGGGTGGCCTCGGCTACTCTGGGAGTTTTGATTTTGTACCACAAAGTTGCCTTGACTTACTCCCTCAATGCTGCAGTACTCAGGAGCCTGCTCTGTATCACCTGGGACCGACCCTAAACCTCCCTGGGCAGGACCTGTGCTCCAGCCCTTTGGGTCGTCTCCCTGGGCCCAGCTGGTTTCCCTCTCATAGTTCCAGGCCTGTATGACTTTCACAGTGTCTGTGTCTCCTCCTGTTTCAGTGTAATGCAGGACAGTCACTGTGGCCTTGGCATGAGCTCAGGCATCTCGGGAAGAGCAGTTCCGGGGCTCACTGCATTGGAGTGGAGCAGGGCAGGGCAGGAGACCCGGTGGCACTCTGTGTGCCTGCGTCTGGGTCTCATTGTTTGTAGAGTGGGACCTCAGCATTCCGGGTAAGGTTGCTCAGGCGATGAGACAGGCAGCTGTGACTTCTAGTACAATTCCCAGTTGAGGTCTCAGAGCACAGCAAGCAGGCCTAGAACTTTCCTCTCCGAAACTGCAGGGAAGGGCCTCGAGAGACGAGGCACAGATGGGAAGGCCCTTGCCTTGAAGGCTACAAACTCTGGTTCCATCCCTGGCACCTCATGTAATCCCTCTTGCACCTCCAGGACTGACTCCTGAACTCCATCGGGTGTGGCCCAAACACCCCCTTCCTAAGCAAGGGTTTGCTCAGGGGTTACTCCTGGCTCTGCACTCAGGAATTACTCCTGGTGGTGAACCATATGGGATTCTGGGAATCGATCTGGGGTCTGCTGCATGCAAGGCAAACGCCCTACCGCTGCGCCATCGCTCCAGTCCCAGCAAAGGGACTTTAAAAAATGCCACAAAGCCTTCTTTTCTGAGTTAGATGACTTATAATGTAACACGCAGGCTGGGGAACGTCTTTTGCATGCAGGAGGTGTCATCCGCCGTCACAGTAAGCCGTGGTCCCCCTTCGCTGCCCTAGCAAAGGACTGGGAGTGGAGTCCCCAAACAGAACTGTGGCATGTCTGGAAATGGCAGTAGTACTGTGCGGGGTCAGGGCAGGGTGCTGGTCCCCCCAGCATGACCCTGCCAAGGGCAAGAGAAGAGATTCCGTGGCCCCGGGAATCAACCAGAAGACACTGGCCTTGTCGCTCAGGTTGCGGCTTCAGTGTGGAACTAGTACTGAGCAGCAGGTGGGTGCAGGGGAGAGAGATGAGAGGCTCTGGGGGGCGGGGAACGGGGTCAGCACCCCTCCCTCTACAGGGCGGCTCTGCTGAGTGGAAGGCGGAGATCTAACAAAGGGGGTGCACGCTTCCTGCTGCCCCCAGGCGCTGCCTGATGCAGCCAGCGGGGGCTTGGATGGATACTGGGAGACTTCACGGCCACCCCAGGATGCAGTTCACTCTCCTCGCCAGACAGGGGAGGCCAGTGCAGTCCTGGCTGCCCCCCCCCCCCATAGGCAATGTGGGCTGAGAGCCAGTAAGCTGCCCCGTGGGTTCTGAGCAGAATGAGGTCCCGAGGGCATCCTGGGAGTCAGGAGGAGGAGCCTGTTAAGATCCCTGGTGGGGAGGAGGGAAGGGGGCCATGCATCTTATCTGGAATCTCAGAGAAGATTGGGAGAGGCGCTTTGTGACATCCTGACATCCTCTTCCTATCCCATTTTGTCTGCTCATTTTAGAGACCCAGGACCCTAATCATCCAATTCGATTCTCTCTGCCTGAGGGCTGAAGCTCAGTGGTCAGAGCCATTTGCCTACCCCATTCCTTCCCGCATCCAGTCCTCCCCAAACCTCCAGTTCCGCTGATAGGAGAAAATGTAGCCACATTCCCAGAGCATCCTTCCCCGGGGAAAATGTGCTGCAGCAGGAAATAGACAATGCTTGATGCAAGTGAATGGTCCTTAGGGTGGTTTTAGACATGGACAGACAGACCAGAGACTATAAAACCCACCTCCCGGAAGCGCACAGCATCCTATTATCTAGTTCTTACTCTGGAGAACCTGGCAGACTACCAAAAGTATCCTGTCCACATGGCAGAATCTGGCAAACTCCCGTGGCGTATTCAATATGCCCGAAACCAGTAACAATGATGGGTCTCATTCTCCTGACCCTGAAAGAGCCTCGAAGGTGGCATTTTCGAAAATCTCAGGGCTAGGACGAAGGAGACGTTACTGGTGCCTGCTCGAGGAAATCGATGAACAACAGGATGATCGTGATACAGTGATACAGTCCCAGGATGGGGGATGGAGTCAAAGTTAAGTGAATCCAAATCCAAGTTAGGGGATTTTTCAGTCACAGAGTGAAAGAGTTAATGGAAGTCTCGAAGGGACTAACTACTCAAACAGCGGCTGGAGCGATAGCACGGTGGGTGGGGCGTTTGCCTTGCATGCTGCCGAACCAGGTTCAATTCCCAGCATCCCAATATGGTCCCTCCGAGCACCGCCAGGAGTAACTCCTGAGTGCATGAGCCAGGAGTAACCCCTGTGTATTGCTGGGTGTGACCCAAAAAGCAAAACAATAAATAAATACTCAAGCACATTCTTTGCCTCCGAGCTATCCCCAACCCTTCCCCTCTTACTCCTCAGGAGGAGTGTTTATGTTATGTAGTTTTTGTCTTTTTGAGTTAGAAAAGAAGACTGATGAAACCAGGTTCCCTGAAGACATTCCGAGACAGCTTCTGTGCTTAGGGATAGGATTCATGTGACTCGGAGCCTCTGTCCCTTTCCCTTAATTTGTTATCTTGTTAGTTGTGTCTTGTGTTTGCCATTTTGTTTTGTTTTGTTTTTGTTTTTGTTTTTTTCCCAGAAACCAAAGTAGAGTTCTTAGGTGCAAGGTCTTCAGGTTGTCTCCTGCTGGGCTCTTTTAAAAGCATTTGTAACACAGCCAAAGACATGATCTTTCTTTCTGTTGCAAGTCCCTGTGTCGATCTAAAACTGTTTTGTTATTTTTTTCACTTGCCCTGTCTGTCATTCCACAGCCATTTGTTCTCTTCTTCCCTGTCCGCCCCCCTCCGGTCGTGGTCTCCAAGGAAGATGGAGAAAAAGACAGGAAAGAAAAGGGCAGAGGGATTCTTAGAACAACTCTTCAGGAGAATGGGGACCAGACAGATGGACAGCGGGGAAGGCACCTGCCTTGCATGCAGATAATCAGTGCTCCAACTCTGTCACTTGGGTCCCCGCCAAGGAGTGATCCCTGAGCAAGGAAGTAAGCTCTGAACACAGCTGGGTGTGGCCTCAAAAACAAACAAACAAACAAACAAGGGGCTGGAGCAATAGCACAGCAGCGGGTAGGGCGTTTGCCTTGCATGCTGCCGACCCAGGTTCAATTCCCAGCATCCCAATATGGTCCCTCCGAGCACCGCCAGGAGTAATTTCTGAGTGCAGAGCCAGAAAAAAAACCCTGAGCACCGCCAGGTGTGACCCAAAAAGAAAAAAAAAAGATAACAAACAAACAAAAAACCCACAAACAATTCATTCAGGACAGCCCAGACCGGTTTTCTTTAGGGACAGTGGGAAAGGGTGACAGGTAAGAAGCCCTCAAACCTCGAGCTTTAGTGTCAGAAGCGACTCCAGAGTTTTCAATTCTGCTGAGAGACGGGACTGCAGGTGTGGCTGATGCTGATGAAAGGTCCCTGTGCATTTTGGGACCTGAATTCGCTTTAGGAGCCTGATGGAAGTTACTGGAAACTAAGCAGACAGAGACACCCTCGGCTCCTCGGGATACTGGATGAGCCTGTTTTTCAGAGGTGACTCGCTCTCCATGAGACACCGACTCTGCTAATTGACCAGTGTTCCTGGCTTTGCTTGACATGAAGGCATTTGGCAAAGCAATTCTCAGAACACTAGTGTGTGGCAATTACTGAATTTACTTCTTTCCAAGTCGGTTTGGGTAAGACACACACACACACACACACACACACACACACACACATTTTCAGCAAGTATTGGAACACTGATCTGGAGTTATAATATAACTGACCTGTGGATTGCTCATTACTTTCTATTGTTACTGTTAAATGTGTCATTGTGGAAAGTATTATTTATCTTATTATCTTTTTTTTATTAATGTCATTAGTAGCTAAACGTACCTTTCTGTAAATGTGTCTGTACATTGGGATTATAATGTCTGTATGTTACAAAATCAAAATCCTGTAAGACTTGTCTCAGCCTTGTTTCACAACTGCATAATGAAACACGCTCAAGCTAATGTAACAATGCTCTCTGCCCCAAAGATGATATGTGCATTAAAAAAAATCTATGTGGCATTATTATAAGCACCTGTTATTCATAATAATTTGATTTTATAGTGGGTTTTCAAGACAGTGCATATAACCCATCCACTGAGCTTTATTTACTCATTTGATAAAGACGCACATTTTGACTAAATATTAAATCTACTCTAAGAACACTTTTGAAATCTTTATTTTGCCACAATTCTTCCTACGACTAATTAGAACAATCTCATGTATATCACACAAAAATCAAACTTTTAAAAAGCACACTCTAGGGGTAAAGGCAGCTCAGATAGAGAAGGGAGCACCAAATAAAGGGTGCTGGGAAGATCCGCCCAGGATGGGAGATGCATGCTGAAAGTAGTCTATAAACCGAACATGATTGCTACCCAATGTCTCTTCTGCAGACCACAACACCCAAAAGGAGAGATAGAACAAAAGGGAGTGCCCTGCCACAGAGGCAGAGTGGGTTGGGAGGGATGGGGGGTGGGAGGGATACTGGGATCAGTGGTGGTGGAGAATGGGCACTGGTGGAGGGATGGGTGTTCGATCATTGTATAACTGAAACCCAAGCACAAAAATTTGTAAGTCTATAATTGTACCTCATGGTGTTTCACTAATAAAACAAAACAAAACAAAAAAAGGGGGAAAAATGACTAGTAGTTGTTCGACTGATCCCAATGCTATATGGTATTAGTGTTCTAAGCATAAGGTGCCTCGAATGTTCTCGGGCCGCCCTGATGTGCCAACACAGCATGGCCTAGACGCCTCCCTGCCCATTTGCCTCGACTTGTCGTTTCTCTTAGGGTGTCTTTGCAACTCACTTTTCAAAACTGAAATAAACAGTTGGCCAATGAACAGCTGTTTACACATTGTGCTTCTAAGTTGGGAATTTCCCCTCCAATGCAGCACCACCAAAGTATCTGTGGGGGTCGGGGGTGAGGGGAATCCGAGCCTCTGACATACATCCACTTTCTGCATGTTTGTCCAGTTCCTGTCCCTCTTATCCACTCCCCCTCTCTGTGGCAGTCACTGCTCCCCTGGCTTTCCCACAGATGGTGCCTCCACCTCCCGCGCCACTGGGCTGGCTCTGAGAAAGGAGAGGAGGCGCCATTCAAGGCTGCCTCCACCCGCACTTCCTGCCTTAGTTCATGGTGTCTGAGGCAACTGTCAGGAGACAGACGGGGGAGTTGGGGATGTGGCTTGCTGGTGTCCACCCACTAGACTGTAGGAATTCAGCAAGAACTCATCACTAATTTGTTCTTTCAAACCACCTGTGGAGAGGCATGACTTCCACTGTCGGGAAGGAAGGAGGGGCTGCATGATGCAGTCAGGGCAGGCGTGTGCACACACACACACACACACACACACACACACAGATATAAACATAGACACACACACAGACAGATACAGACACACAGATGCAAACACGAACACATAGAGAGACACATACAAGCACATACCAAGACATATACAAAAATAGACACACAGGCACAGAGAGACACACACAGACACACATAGACATACATGCTCACAGAGACAAATAGACCCATACATAGGCACACAGACACATACAGACACACACAGACATACACAGACACACGCAGGCATACAGAGACATATCTACAGACACACGTGGGCACACAGAGACATACAGGCACAGAGAGACAAATAGACTCATACACAGATACACAGGCACACAGGCACATATGTACAGATACACACAGACATACACGCAGACACACACACAGAGACATACACAGACACACAGGCACACACAGACACACATAGAGATATATACACAGACAGATACAGACACATAGAGACACATACATACAGACACACACAGAGACACACAGGCATACACACAGAAAGACACACACAAGCACACATAGGCACACACAGACACATACAGATACACATACAGACATACAGGCATGCACACATATACAACAATCCATGTAGGCAGACATACACACAGACAAATACACAGAGACACTATACAGAGTCACAGACTCATAGGCACAGGCACATCCGCACGTGCGTGCACACACACATGCATGCATGCACACACACATGCACGCACACATGCACAGAGTTTCTCCAGCTCCTGGTGTCCACCACATGAATTGCGCATTGCACAATTCTGCCCTTCTCTGCCAACACCACCTGCTCCAGGGGAGCAACCCAAGTACTGGGCAGGGTCACCTGCCCACGAGCTGATTTGCTTGCCCTTGTTGGCCCTGGCTGGCCCATGTTGATCTTGAGGGAGGGAAATTCCAGGGCCAGAGACAGGGAAGGAGTAAGAGGCAGGAGATGTCTCGAGAGGCCCCGCCCACCCCAAACCAGTCATTCCCACAGAGAACACCTTCCATCTGACAACTAGTCATTCACTTAAAACACTTTTATTTTTAAATGTTTTAAGAAGCCCTACTGTGGAGTTCCTACTTCCAGGGGACAACCATGAGTCTCATTTTGACAGCCACATTGTCCCCTTCAGTTTTTAGAGAGCTACACTTTCATCTTTCTGTGTGAACCCCCTTTTCATCATGTGCTCTTTCTGGCCCTCATCAAAGGACTTTTTCCCTCCCAGTGCTGGGTATCAAATCTGGGTCCTCACACACCAAGTGTTCTGTTTTCTGTACTGAAACCCAAATGCATGTCATACTGATTTCTGGTCTGTGATGCAGAGCTCTCCAAATGGTCACATGTGGATTTCTTGGCGTCTTCCTAGGTAATTCCCTCCGAGGGGAATTTTTCCAGGGTTAGATTTGAGGAAATTAACTTCTGGTCTCGCCCTGCTGCTAAATGAGGTGCACTGCAGTCTGCCAGAAGTTCCTGCGATTCCTCTGCCTTTTCCTTTAAAGGGGCAGCAAGGTCTTGGAGCACTCAGGACACCGCCATCCTTACCTTTCCTTATTCTGATCAACACTCAGCTCTGAGCACTCCCCAAACTCATTTAGAGCCTCCGGCAGCCCAGACCAACTGATGTGCTCACCATCTTCCCCAAGATATCACTGTCACTGTCATCACTGTCGCTGTCCTCCCGTTGTTCATTGATTTGCTCGAGTGGGCCCAGTAACATCTCCATTGTAAGACTTGTTGCTACTGTGTTTGGCATATCGAATACATCACGGGGAGCTTGCCAGGCTTTGCCGTGTGGGCAAGATAGTCTCTTGGAGAACCCCAAGATATAAACATAACAAAAATCATCGGGGAGGCACAGGGGCGGGAGAACCCCAAATAATTCTTCTTGATATCATTTTCTAGTCTATTTAACTCTAGTTATATGTAAAACATAAATCTATTCATTATATTCAACAGTACCTCCAAGCGTAGCCCTAAATATGTTAGAGACATTGTCTAATTTTTCTAAAAGGTAGTTTTACTATTTTGGGTACCTCCCAAGCAATGTTCGAAATAGGTAGGGGGCACCAAGGTCTCTGCCCGGTTTCCAAACCACCACAGTGACTCTCACAGGGCCCTGGAGTGCCATGAATTGAACCCGGTCAGTCACATGCAAGGCTGGTTCTGCTACAAGGTCATCTAAAATGTAATTCCTCATCAAGCACTATTCTATGACAGATGGTTTAGTCATATTTAACTAGCAAAGAGATTTTTTAATAAGACATTCATTGTCAATGACAATTAAATCTTTAAATGTTTATTCATTTGAATTCACTAACTTATGAACAATGGAAGACTGACCAAGGTCTCAAGAAGGTTTCCATTTGGACATCAGAATTACAGAGTCAGCTAGTAACACCTTTTTTTTTTATAATTAATATAAGAAGCACCTTATAAATATGCATTATTTTACTTCCAGATATAAATCTAGGAGAACCATTTTCTTTTTTTTTTCCTATTTGTTTGCTCTTGTATTTTTTTAATATTTTTTTATTAGTGAAACACCATGAGGTACAGTAGGAGAACCATTTTCTTATGAATTTTATTGCCCTCAAAACTAGATACAAACCCATAGTTCTAGCTTGTGAAAAAAAAATAGCCACTAAATACCAAATTATTTCAAATATATAGGTAGTTCTAGCCTAAAATTAGTACCATTTGGGATTGGGGATAAGATACTATTTGGTATGGCTTAAAAACTGTATAAATACTGTGAAGGGCTATTGTGATGACAATTTATTTAAAGTTGTGAATGAAAGTTCTTTGAATTAAACATTTTAAATGTGCTTTTTTCTCTCTTTCCCCCTCTCTCTTGTTTTTTGTTCACACCCACTGGTGCTCAGGACTTACTTCTGGCTCTTTGTTCAGGGATTCCTGGTGGGGCTCACGAACCATATGAGATGTTAGGAATGAAACCTGGTCAACTGTGTGCAAGTCAAGTGCCCTACCCACTGTACTATTGCCCCGGCCCTTCTAACTGTCACCTTGGCCCCTCTAATCTTTCTTTTAATTAATCAATCAATTAATTTTTTGGCTTTTTGGGTTACACCCTTGCTCTGCACTCAGGAATTACTCCCGGCAGTGCTCAGGAGACCATATGGGATGCCAGAGATTGAACTGGGGTCAGCTGTGTACAAGGCAAATGCCCTACCTCCTGTACTATCACTCTAACCCCTAACCTTTCTCTTTCACTGAACATTTTCCTTCATGCTTCATCCCATGTTTTTGGAAGAAAGGAGTTAGGGAAAATGACTTGGATTTTTTTATGAATTATGAGACTGGCATTTCTAATCTCCAATTACAGGTAGAGAATAAATTTCATGAAATACTTGGAAGATGGAAATCAAACTTAGGGCATTTTCATTTCCTTAAATAATAACTCTCACCACATTCCTACCAATTTAGCTTTATCCCACAAGCATGGTTCAGTTCTTGTATTCACCATGCAGCTTCTTCTTCCCAAGAGGAACGTTCCCCAGAGAAAACGGTGACTTAATATTTAGCCGATCTCTCTCTGCCTCCTCTTCCTCATTGTATCTCTCGTCCTCATCATCATCCTCCACATCACTGCTCTGAAGGCTGGAGACTTGAGAGCCTGAGGGAGAAGGTGGTACCGAGGAGGGCCTGGGGAATTTAAATCCTTCTGTCTGCAAAAGACAAAAATGGAACAAACGTGATTTTCAATGATGCAAATTCTCTGCATTGGATGTGAATGAAGAACATATATGGGCAACTTCTAGGGTTTGTTCAGTGAACCAAAAGGAAAGTTTTATTCACTTTGCTTTTGGTACCAACAAGCTCAAGATTCATTAAATAAGTAGATTTATGAAGGATTGGAAAGTGCCAGGTCTCTCTCTCTCTCTCTCTCTCTCTCTCTCTCTCTCTCTCTCTCTCTCTCTCTCTCTCTCTTCACACACACACACACACATACCACCAACACCAACACCACCAACACCACCACCATCACCACCATATAATCTTCCACCCTCTGTGATGAGACACCAAGATTTTGATGACTAAATCACCTTTTAATCCCAGCTGCCATGTCACACTGATACTAGCAATCTCTATGTCATCCTTCAGATGTGCTCAATGAACATAGGTGGCACAGACGTGACCTGGGCAGTGACCACTAGAAAGAATTTTGGCAGCCAGGCCACTTCGTTGATCATGAAATCCCACCATGTTGATACTATTTCCAGTAGATATGCAGTTATCACTGTTTTTTTTTCTTTTTTGGGTCATATCTGCTGATGGTCAGGGGTTACTCCTGGCTTTGTACTTAGGAATTACTCCTGGCAGTGCTCGGGGGACCATATGGGATGTCAAGGATAAAACTCAGGCTGATTGCATGCAAGCAAATGCCCTATTCATTGTGCTATCAGTCTGTGATACCCTTATCACTGTGTTTTTTTCCACTTATGTTTCTACCTCAGATTCACTGAATGAACTCACTTGGTGAATATAGAGAGAACACCAAAAATGGGTGAGGCACCATCACACCACTCAATCAACAGAGATCCCAAGCGTGATCCCTTCCTTACAGGCCACACACTCAGGGAAGTTGCACAAAATTCTAAAAACGTCACTTGTCACTCTGGATTTCCCGGGGTGTTAACATTAGTATGTCATACACATGCTGTTCCTTCAGAATCCATATCCTTTAACGAAAGCAGTGGAGTGTAGGATGAGCTCAGAGTGGGGGATCAGAACTTAACTAAAGTATATGAGTGGATGAAAGAGTTGAATTGTTATCAAGTGGCGCTTCCATCTCTAAATAACTAGCCATTAACAGTGGGTGCAACTACTGGAATTGTGGAAACTGGAATTGTGAATGAAGAGTTAAGAACAGTCTTCCACTTTTGATGGCAAACTTGAATTCGGTCTAATCAGTCTGTTTCTCCTGGGTGCCTGGCACAGATAGGATGTAAATTGTATTATTAAGAAAAGCTGTTTTGCATAGAAATGACAGTTGAATTAAATGGGACTATAGATATTTGATGAGAATCCCTCGCTTTGGGGAATCCCTACATGAAAGAACTCCTGTGGGCTCTGTCCTGGGGTTCTCTGTAAGCTTGGTTGTGGAGACTAACATGAGACGCTGGTTCCTGTGAGACATGGAAACCCAAAGCAATAATGGGTTCATGGGATCTCTCTCACATAAACTGTCCCCGAGTAGACATGATCCCATGAGGAAAAGAGAGGTACCCTGATCCTGCAATCACTTTATATTGCACACATATATCCATGACTATGTATAGATTACATATATGTATACATATATGTCTCGATATATTAATCAAACAGGTAATCACACAGTATTTTAGGAGACCCGTGCATTATCCATTAGGCTACTGGAGAGTCTTGTATTTAATACTTTCTTGAATAGTGAATTTATTTCCTATTATGCTCATAGGCTTGTTATTTAACAATCTCAAAAAGCTGGATGTTCGATGGAGCAGCTTCAAGCAGTAAGACCTAGAGAACTGTAGCATAGAGGTGCTTCTTCAGTCATACAAAGCAGGGAACTGAGCAATATTACAGTGTGAAGGGCATTTGCCTTGCACTCAGCCGACCTGAGTTTGATCCCCAACATCCCGTTTTGTCCCCCGAGCACCACCAGGAGTAATTCCTGAGTACATAGCCAGTACTAACCCCTGAGCATAACTGGGTGAGGCCCCCAAAATAATAACAAAAACAATAATATAAAACAGCTAGCTGCTCATTCTGAAGTAAGGCTCACTCCGGGGTTTAAATGAGTCTAGTTTGTCAGTTCTTTTAGTCCTTGACAAAAAATTTATTGAAGAGTATTATAGTATATGTTCTTAGATGTCTTCAAATAAAAAAGTAGTTTTTGGACTTGCTTGAATTCAGAAATTTAGCTGCCCCCACACCTAGCTGTCCTCACCGGGGCCCCTTGGAGGCGGGTGGGTTGAGTTCCCCGGCAGCTGAAGACATCTGGAACCAGCCACAGCCATGCTTAAGACCACTCTCCACATGTTTGGATGAGCCTCACGTATGAAGGAACTGGCAGAGGAACCCAGGTGTGCGGGACCCGGGGTTGAGATCTCCATGCCTGCTTGGATCGGGACTGGGCCTTCTCCACCCAGATCCCCCATCTTCCAGTAGCTAAGCATTATACCCACCAACTGACCCCAGCGCCATGTTATCCCATCAATGGCTAAGACCCAGGGACTATAAAACCCAGCTCTCAGAAGCCTCTTATTGTCTAGTTCTCACTCTTGGAGAACCCGACAAGCTACCGAGTGTATTCTGCCCGCATGGCAGAGTCTGGCAAGCTCCCCATGGCATATTCAATATGCATGCCAAAACCCAGTAACAATGATGGGTCTCATTCCTCTGACCCTGAAGGAGCCTCGAATGTGACACTTTCTACAATCTCAGGGCTAGGACGAATGGAGATGTTACTGGTGCCTGCTCGAGGAAATAGATGAACAACAGGATGACAGTGACACAGCGACACAGTGAGCTTTTAAAATGAACGATACATAGATATTTACCGTTGGTGGTGATGTGGGTTCCATATGGAATTTTTCTGGAAAAGCTCGGCTTAATGTCAGGTGCCTGGCATGCTGGTAATACTAAAATAGAAAATCAATTCACAGGTTTAAAAACAGGTTTATACAAATAAAGGGTGTTGGGAGGATCCTCCCAGGATGGGAGAAGCATGCTGAAAGTAGACTACAGACCAAACATGATTGCCACTCAATGCCCCTTTTGCAAACCACAACACCCAAAAGGAGAGAGAGAACAGAGGGGAATGCCCTGCCACAGAGGCAGGGTGGGATGGGGGAATGGGAGGTGGGAGGGATACTGGGACCCGTGGTGGTGGAAAATGGGCATTGGTGGAGGGATGGGTACTTGATCATTGTATAACTGAAAGCCAAGCACAAAAATTTGTAAGTCTACAACTGTACCTCATGGTGTTTCACTAATAAAAAATTTTTTAAAAAAACAGGCTTATAAGCCAAATCTTAATAACCAAGGTATTATATATCATATCCTCCTAGGTATGAAACAGACTTTATAAACGTGGCAGGCCCAATTTACCAGAATCAGAAAACAAAACCAGTTTATCATTTCATTCCTGTTCTGGGTACAGATGAAGAAATGCTCCCGGAGGCCAGAAGGAAGCTCCAAACTAGCCTGACTGAGTTATGAATGGATTACTTAGGTCACCAAAAACACAGTGTGCAGAGATTCTCAGCCAATGGGAATGGCTGTTGTTTGGCGGAGCTGAGCAGTTTTCCTGTCAATGATATGTGAAGACAAAGTTGACTCATTTTATTTAATAATCCAATGCAAGATATGTGCGCATCTCAGTGTCTATAAATGCGATGTACATCTGAAAGGAGTTGTGTCTTGGACTGTGCACGATGCAAACAGTTTTATTCCCTATATTCCCAGAATTGTTACTCCCAGGAGCTGAGGAGTGTGACCACATTGTCTTCCTCGAGTGACGCTAAACAGCTAAAACTGCTCTTTTCCTCACCTTCCTCAAACATTCCTGTGTTCCTACAAGGCATCAAGAACATCTAGAACCAGTCAGATCCCACTAGGGCTAGCAGGAATGGGCTCAGGCTTGATGTGAGTACCAGGACTTGTAAAATTTATCTTACGTAAAAAAGTTTGCAGGAAAACGTTGCTGACACATGGACAGTTCTGATACTGAGCTGACTTTACAGCTTTTGCCAGGAGGCTTTTGCAAATGTTTCTCTAGCCGGGGGCCCCTTGGAGGGGAGCAGGTTGAGTTTCCCTCCCCGCCCTAACTAGGGCTCTGGCAGCCAAAGACCTCCAGAACCAGCCACCACCATGCTGAGACCACTCTCCACACGCATGAAGGTACCGGCAGAGGAACAAAGGCATGTGGGTCCCGGGGCTGAGATCTCCAGGCCTGCTTGGATCGGAGCTGAGCATCCTCCACCCAGATCCTCCAAATTCCAGTAGGCAGGGGTCACACCCACCAACTGGCCCCCTGGTGCTGTGTAATCCCATCAATGGCCAAGACTCAGAGACTATAAAACCCAGCTCCCGGAAGCGACATCTTATTATCTCATTCTTGCTTTGGACATCCTGGCAGGCTACCGAATGTAACCTGCCCACACGGCAGAGTCTGGCAAACTCCCCGTGGCGTATCCAATATGCCAAATACCAGTCACAATGATGGGTCTCATTCTCCTAACTGTGAAAGAGCCTTGAATATGGCACTTAAAAAAATCTTAGGGCTAGGACGAAGGAGACGTTACTGGGGCCTGCTCGAGGCAATCGACGAACAACAGGATGGTCATGATCGTGATCGTGATCTCTGCAAATAGCACAAACTTGCTTACTCTGCCTAAATATCTCCAGTCCAAAAGATCTGAGAGCCTCTCGGTCCGGTTCCTTTGAATGATTCTTTGGCGGCGTGACTGTTTGCAAAACCCATAAAGAAACTGAGTCAGCTGATTGCAAGAGTCATCTGGTGAGCGGAAGCGCCGGTCCACGATGTAGATACCTGTAAAGGCACAAAAAACAAGATAGGTTGGGAGCTGGACTCACCTGGACGCTTCCCCCTGATGTCCCATCACTGCCTCTGCCTGGTGCACTTCCCTTCTGCCTTCATCACTGCCTCTGCCCCAACCCCAGATTCTTCCACTACCCTCAGTTTGTGTTTCCAAAGCTCTACTCTTCTTGACATCTGAATGGTTTATAACTGCAAGGACATGGAGAAGGGGTCTTGCTGAAAGCCACTGGCAGTGTAGGAGTATAACCAGCATCTCTGGGATGAGACTTGGGCATCAGTGATTTTTAAGGTCCCTGTGGTTCCCAGGGAACAGGATAGTGACAATGTTCTTCAAAGACCAAGGAACTGACCATGTGGGCAGAGACTCTATCCATAATCACTCTCCTTGGTGAACATATATATACGGGGATATGCAAATTCTCCTGTCATCTTATACAAGTTCATTCTGCTAACAGGGAACAGAGATTTTAGATATTTATGCCAACCAATATCCAGACTCTAAGGTGAGGGCTACTGTGTTATCACTGCTGGATCTCAGAGGGTTAGACCAAGTCAGGGAAAGAAGCGAAGGGTAAGAGAGTTTTGTGCAGACTTAGCTTCCTTTTATAACGTCCTTCAGGCAGTTTTCTGATGTCGAGAGTCGTTCCTGAAGGCCACACAGGGTTACTTTGAGTGAAACAAGAAGCATACGCACTATCATCAGGACAGCCTCAGAGTCAGATTCCGTAAAGCCAGGGGACCCTTCTCAATGAGTTAGATTAATGGGGAAGGACCTTACCATACGCAGTAGGGTCAGCCACGTGTTCTTGCATGAAGCAGCCAAAGCCAGAGAGGTTGGTTGTCACGCTGGGGATACCCATCACAGTGCATTCAGCTGCCAGGGGAAGGGACAAAGTTCAGACCAGCTCTCCTCACCTCTTAAGAACACCGGGAGAAACTAGTCCCCAACCAAATGGCAAGAGCAATGCTCACTTAGCACCTAACCAATTTCGAAGGGGCTGAAAGTGGCTAAGTTGCTTGCCTTGCACATGGCAGACCCGGGTTCAATCTCCAACACCTCATATGATCACCTTAGCACTCCAGCACTGGTTTCGAAGCACAGATAGAACCTGGGTGTGGATGATTCAACCTGGGTTGGCTGTGTGCAAGGCAAACGCCCCACCCGCCGTACTAACGTTCCCACCCAATTCCAGATATGTCTTAAGAAACATTCCTGGACCCAACTAGTACAACGATAAAGGCACTTTCCCTTAAGGCAGCTGACCTGGTTCAATCCCTGGCACTCCATGGTCCCTGAGTACCACCAAGAGTGACCCCAAGCACCCCTCTCCCCAAAATAAATATTCCTACTCTCAGGAATATCTGTATTTTTTCAAGGTGAAATCACAGGTTCTTTTTTCTTTCTCTTTTCCATCTTATTGATAAACTATGTCTCCCAATTTTTTTATTAAAAACTGTCATGTCCACCCCAGCACCCAGTCTGCTTCTATGCCAGACACTTTTCTCCCCTCCCACCCCCCCCCCACTCTCTCTCTCTCTCTCTCTCTTCTCTCTCTCTCTCTCTCTCTCTCTCTCTTCCTCTCCTTTTGGTCATTCTGCAAGGTGGGAGGGGGGTGGAAGGAGGGAAGTTGGAGACACTGGTGGTGGGAAATATACACTGGTGAAGAGATAGATGTTGGAACATTATAAGACTGAAACCAAATCATGGACAACTTTGTAACTGCTTATCTCACAGTGATTCAATTAAAACAATTTTTTAACTTGTCATTTTTTAATAAGACACTGTAGCACTGTAGCACTGTCCTCCGTTGTTCATCAATTTGCTCGAGCGGGCACCAGTAACGTCTCCATTGTGAGACTTGCTGTTACTGTTTTTTGACCTATCAAATACATCACGGGTAGCTTGCCAGGCTTTGCTGTGCAGGAGGGATAATCTTGGCAGCTTGCCGGGCTCTCCAAGAGGGACGGAGGAATTGAACCCGGGTCGGCTGCATGCAAAGCAAATGCCCTACCTGCTGTACTATCGTTCCAGCCCACTTTAATAAGACAAAATAGCAAAATTCATTTTAAAATATTTGCATATTTAACAAGAAATTTTTTCTTGATTATGAAATCATTCTTGATTGTCAGGGTGGTGGAGTAAGAAAAATTGCCCGCGAAGAAATGCTATGCAACAGTCAGATTGTCCCTGATTTGCTTTGGTATTCTTTATTCTTAAAGGAATCTTCCTAAAGCTGTAGAGGTCAGTGGCTACCTAATTTGGGGGGGGGGGGGGGCGGGGGAGAGCGGAGGGAAATGGGACAGGGGACTACTGACCTATTAGACAATCTGACAAAAACTCTGAAACTACCCCTTGGACAACTCTTCGTCAATCTATGCACACAAAATTTCATCCACAGAGCCATGGAAGTTCACAGGTCATTATTTTTATCAAATAGTCACTAATACACAAGTAGTAAAGTGCCAGGTTCCACTTAAGTATGTCTCCAATTGTTCAGTCATAAATTTAATAAAGCCGTGCTTATACTCATCAGATTTTCTCAAAACACAGACTTTATTATTTTCTGGGGGAAACATACTTAGTTATCATGTAAAATATTATTTTAAAAATTAGTCATCTAATGTGATAATACCAAATTTATACTATCTAATGTGATAATACCAAATGTATACTTTAAAGGTCTCCATTATTTCTGGAAATACAGGTTAGATGACAAGTGCCCAAGTTCTGGTTAATTTAAAACAGAGTAACTCATTTACAATGGAGTTCTTATCAAATTCCTTCTCTGTCTACTTAACTTTTATAACACCTTTGCAGGTCTTTATCTTAAAACATGAGATACAGCCTCCCCTCCTTATCATTTCCTGATAACTTTAATTATATCCTATAAAAAGATATTTTGGTGAAAAGTTGACTGCAAGTTGTATAAAATTCTCTTTATTCACCCTAAAGTACTTCACACATTTTCTCAGTTACTCATGCTTTGGATTTAGGCAGCTCTATTCTTGAAACATTCTTGATAATAAGGTGTGTGATTTCCTTGATATAACAAGAAAAGGGGCCAATGATGAGGCATGAAGTTTATCAGTGATGTGTGTTTTATGTTCCTCAAGTAATAAAGCTCCATTATAGGGAATGTAGGATAATTATGTGGGCAAGTCATTAAAAATGAGATACCATGTCACAAAAAAAATGGAATCAATGAAGTAGAAATTTTTAGAATCACAAAAATTTCTTTCCTTTCTCTCTCTTTTCATAAGGTAGGGAATTGAACCCAGGGTTTCTCACAGACATCATCTATATGCTGCCACCGAACCATCTCCCTGCCTCTTCATCACTTCTCCATACCAGGTTTCAAAATAAGTCTTTGTTCGTTTATGCCAAAAATTGTAATAATTTTATAGCTTCTGGCTATTATCTGGTTCTTAGTGAAACCCAGATATATCAAATTGAACCTCATGACACAAAGACACTGAGGGTTCCTATCACTTCTATTGCATTATCTGGAAGTTTACTTATAAGACAAAGAATTTCTGGGGCTGGAGAGATAGCACAGTGGGTAGGGCGTTTGCCTTGCATGCGGCTGACCCGGGTTCGATTCCCAGCATCCCATATGGTCCCCTGAGCACCGTCAGGAGTAACTCCTGAGTGCAAAGCCAGGAGTAACTCCTGTACATCGCCAGGTGTGACCCAAAAAGCAAAAAAAAAAAAAAAAGACAAAGAGAATTTCTAAGTGTTATTTAAATATTTATATTTAAATAATAAATATATTTAAAATCCCAGGAACAGAAATCAAAGATTAGCTACATCCTTTCCACAATGCAGTCTATGATTCCCTAACATGACCTCTGCCTTCCCTTACTTGGAAAATGATAACACTGAGATATGGAAGGCAAAATTTGTTCATTAAAAAACAAAAGCGCTTTTGCTTTGTCCTTTAAAAAAAATTATTGATGGAGAGCCAGAAAGACAGGACAGGAGGTAAGGCACTTTCCCTGCATGTGGCCAACCCCAGTTCAATCCCCACCAACACATATAGTCCCCCAAACAACTTCAGGAGCATAGAGCCAGAAGTAAACATTTATGTATGACAAAAAATATCCAATATTAATATGATATTAAATTAAATAACAAATGGAGTCATATTCAAGCTATAATGAAAACAAATCTCTGATTATACAAGAAGAGATGGAAGTTCATTATAGTATCTACATTGGTATGTACTTAAAAGTGTTTGCTTCCTTTTTCAATTAGGCATTTCAATACAAATACAAATCATTCTTGATGCCAAAAAATAGTGGATTCTAGTATCTATGATCTGTTAAAAATCAGGAAAGTGGGAAGGTTGGTTGAGGGTGGTCACTGATCACAATACCTATCAGTGAGTTGGTGTTTTATCTTAAATCACTTCTCTCAAGGGATAGGATGTGAACAAGACATTTTACTTTTTATACTATTTGATTTTTTTACATTTTTTGTTTGCTTTATTTTTAGACTGTTTGATTTTTACACTATTTGATTATATATTTTTGCTTTGTTTTGTTTTTAGACTATTTTATTTTCTATTTTGCTCTGTTTTCTTTGGGGCCGGACCCTGCTGACTACCGATCCAGGCCTACTCCTGTCTCTGTGCTTATAGGTCTCTCCTGGAGGTGCTCAGAATCCCAGGAGCTGAACCTGGGTTGGCCCCTGTAAGACAAGCACCTTTCCTGTTGTACTACCTCTCTGACATGCTATTTGATTCTTTCACCATGTGAACATGCTACATACTAAAAGTTAAATCTCTTGGTCCAGGAGAATAACACAGGGGTCACAGGGACAAGCATATGTCGGACCAATCCCTGGCCATAGCATGAGCCACCAAAAACCACCGGTGCTAGCATTGAACAGTCCATCCCAGTTGACTAGAGCTAGAGTCACTCCTGGCCTTCCTAAATACTGCTCAGAAGCACCTACCCCCAGTTAAAATTAAACATATCTCTTTTTAGAGTATTCTGAAAATTTGGGGGAACCATTATGTTGGACAATTGTTTCCCATAACTTTACTTGCAGAGTCATTTTCTCCTGACATTTACAGATGGATTGTAAATATAAATGAAGCTAACTAAACTATGTATAACCTTTACAAAACATTCTTTTTCTTTGGAATGCAGTTAGGTGGTAAGTACTAAAATATGCCCAAGCATTTCTGGTATATTTACATAATCTTTGTCCTTATTTTTAGGGCAGGACCTACAAAGTGTAAAATTAACTCCTGAGAGATATCCAGCCAAAAACACTTTTAAAGCAAACTACAAAACTAAAGCCTTCGTTGCTGTTACAGATCAGCACTGAGTGTTATATCCACACGTACCAAAGAAAATGATGATGAAATTCAAAACATTTCACTGTCGGTACATGTCACATACCTGGAGTATAACCCCAGGGCTCATAGTATGACGGAAATACTCCAAGATGACAACCTCGAACAAACTCTTCATAATCCATGGGTAATAAGGGACTGGTGGAAGAGAGGAACTCGGGGTGCAAAATCACCTAGAAAGAAAGAAAGAAAGAAAGAAAGAAAGAAAGAAAGAAAGAAGAAAAGTAAAATTCTAATAATGAAATTCTAATTTCTAAAATTCTAATGCTTTGCATGCAGGGGGGAGGGTTGAGTTTCCCTCCTCGCCCCAAGCAGAGCCCCGGCAGCCGAAGACCTCCAGAACCAGCCACCACCACGCTGAAACCACTCTCCACAAGCATGAAGGTACCGGCAGAGGAACAAAGGCATGAGGGTCCCGGGGCTGAGATCTCCAAGCCTGCTTCAGATCGGGGCTGAGCATCCATCCTCCACCCAGGTCCTCCATCTTCCAGTAGGCGGGGGTCACACCCACCAACTACCCCCCCCAAGCCGCCCCCTCCCGCACTGTGTAATCCCATCAATGACCAAGACCCAGAGACTATAAAACCCAGCTTCCGGAAGCATGTGGCCGCGAATGAACATCTTATTATCTCATTCTTGCTTTGGACATCCTGGCAGGCTACCGAATGTAACCTGCCCACACGGCAGAGTCTGGCAAACTCCCTGTGGCGTATTCAATATACCAAATATCAGTAACAATGATGGGTCTCATTATCCTAACCCTGAAAGAGCCTTGAATGTGGCACTTTTTAGAATCTCAGGGCTAGGACAAAGGAGATGTTACTGGTGCCTGCTCGAGGCAATCAATGAACAACAGGATGATCGTGATCGTGATCGTGATCATGACCGTGATCGTGATCGTGATCGTGCATGCAGGAGCCCAGGGTTGCAGCCCTAGTACTGCATGATTCCCCCAAGGCTGCCAGGTGCTCCAGCTAGCTCAGAGGTGAGAGGCAGCCCTTGAAAATTAAAACAATCGCCTACAATTTGCAGAATTGTGTAGAATTCTAGATTTAGGGGAGATCAAAAGAGACAAGAAAAAGGGGTTAGAGGGATAGTACCGTGGGTAGGGTGCTTGTCTTGCACACGCCTGACGTGTGTTCAACCACCTGTCCATCTGGGTTCAACAACTGCACCAAAAGTGTCGAGCAAGATTGGAAATGTTGCAGAGACTGAGCATGTGCTGATGCAGGGAGGATGTAGGACTTTCATACTTTCTGTGCAGTGTCGAATGAAACCAAAGTCCTCAAAACGTAAAGTCCAGAGGACAGAGAGGAGAGCAGGAAGGGGACATTCCTTGCACATAGCTAAACTGGACTCAATCCCTGGCACTGCATGTGGGCCCCAGAGCCCTGCCAGGAGGATCCCTGGGAGCAGAGCCAGGAGTAAGTCCTGATCACCGCCAAGGGTGGCCCCCAAGCCAAAATAAAACATTTTCTACATAACATATATATTACTCCTTACTGCAAATTCTCTTATCAATTCTCCTAAACTGTTTTCATTCATTTTTGCCAAGATCTTGTATTTGTAATCACCCTATGGTTTAAGTGGATGACTAAATGTAGTTCTGAGTAAGCACTGGTTATTCCTTTGTTAATTAGTGGAAGAAAGGAAATACAGAATAAATATTAGTATTTCATAGCCTCATCAGTATCAGCAATAC
This sequence comes from Sorex fumeus, assembly GCF_029834395.1. NCBI lineage: Eukaryota > Metazoa > Chordata > Mammalia > Eulipotyphla > Soricidae > Sorex > Sorex fumeus. Next base: position 6,282,795 of record NW_026606157.1, read on the forward strand.
AACTTCTACTTTTTGGGGTGTCATAGAGTGATGATCACCACAAAAAGTAGAAGCCCTATGGGGATGATGGGCTGAACTTGGTGATGGTCATGGTTTACTCCTGGTTCTAATCTCAGGAATCACTCCTGGTAGTACTCAAGTAACATATGTGGTACCAGGGGATCGATCCAGGGTAGGCACGATTAAGGCAAGTGCCTTAACCCTTATACTATCTCTCCAGAACTTGCTTGGACATTCGTTTTGCACGCTAGAAAAATATCTCATGATTTTGAACCAATTACCACCAGTTTTCATGGGCTACTAGGGTCCTTGGTAATGCAATGCAAAGAAGAACAGAAGAACGTGACTTTTAGGGGAAGTGATGAACAGAACGGCTACTCCACTGAGAGAAACACTCTCCTCTTTCTCCTAGTCATTCTCAGATTCCCACGGAATGACTAGGAGTTTTGCCTGCCTCCACCACAGCTAAATACTGTCACTGTAAGCTCTGTCCTCCCGTTGTTCGTCGATTTGCTCGAGCGGGCCCAGTAACGTCTCCATCGTGATACTTGTTGTTACTGTGTTGGGCATATCAAATACGTCACGGGGAGCTTGCCAGGCTTTGCCATGCAGTGTAGCTTGCCGGGCTCTCTGAGAGGGGCAGAGTAATCTAACCTGCTCGGCCAGCCAGCTGCGTGCAAGGCAAATGCCCTACCGCTGTGCTATCGCTCCAGCCCACCAGAGCTAAACAGTTATTGAAAACAAATGTAAGGGGCCAGAGTGATGGTGCAATGGGTACAGCACTCGCCTTGCAAGAGACTGACACCTGCATAGTGGTGGTTTCCTGCAGGCCCAAGGATCAAGCCTGAGTGTCCTGGACACAAAGCTGTGCTCCAGTCCTTTACAATACTTTTCTTCCTTACATTTAACTTTATTTTAATTTCTTTATTGATTCATTGGTTTGGAGGCTACACCCTATCCTGCTCAGGCATTACTCCTGGTTTGTGCTATGACAAAGCTGATGATTTTTTTGCTTTCATCTCTTGATTAAACTCAGGTAATTCTGACTTCCTTATGGTTGTTATTCTGTCTCCCCCAGAGTGGAACTGTTCAGGGAGGGAAAGAGAAAAGGGAAAGAAATAAGAAGGGTGAAAAGAAATCCTTTTTGTTTTGTTTTTAACAAGCCCACTACTCCTTGACTTTTTTAATTCATGAAATACGGGCTGGAACTATATCCCGGAGAGGCAAAAAAGTACAGTCGAAATGACATCTTCACTTCTATGTTCACTGCTGCACAGTTCACAATAGCCAAGATCTGGAAAAAAAAAAAACCCGAGTGCCCGAGAACAGATGACTGGTTAAAGAAACTTTGGTACACCTACGCAATGGAGTACTATGCAGCTGTTAGAAAAGATGAAGTCATGAAATTTACATACAAGTGGTACTACATGGAAAGTATCATGCTAAGTGAAATGAGTCAGAAAGAGAGGGACAGACATAGAAAGATTGCATTCATCTGGGGAATATAAAGTAACAAAATAGGAGACTAATACCCAAGAATAGCCGAGGTAAGTACCAGGAGGTTCACTCCCTGGCTTGAAGGCCAGCCGCACATGCTGGGGGGAAAAGGCAGCTCAGATAGAGAAGGGAGCACCATGTAAAGAGTGTTGGGAGGATCCTCCCAGGATGAGAGATGCGTGCTGAAAGTAGACTATAGATGGAACATGATTGCCACTCAATGCCTCTTTTGCAGACCACAGCACCCAAAAGGAGAGAGAAAGAGAGAGAGAGAGAGAGAGAGAGAGAGAGAGAGAGAGAGAGAGAAGAAAAGGGAATGCCCTGCCACAGACGTTGGGTGGGATTGGTGGGGGATGGGCAGTAGGAGGGATACAGGGATCAGTGGTGGTGGAGAATGGGCACTGCTGGAGGGATGGGTATTCGATCATTGTATAACTGAAACCCAAGCACAAAAAGTTGTAAGTCAACAACTGTACCTCATGGTGTTTCACTAATAAAAATTAAAAAAAAAAATAAGGGCTGGAAATGGGCACCCTAGGGAGCGGGGGGTGGGGCAGAGTTTCCACTCTGGTAAAGCCCAAGCTGGCGCACCCACACCACAGAGCTGATGCCATGTCAAACGCCCAACCCCACTGTTTCTGAACTAATCTCTGCAGAGACACTAAATTTCAGGTACACTTGCTTTCAGGCTGATAGTTCTGGACTCTTCTCTGAAAAGGCGTGGGCAACCTCCCTCTATCCTCGTCCTGTACTGCCAGAAGACCTGGCAGCCACACTCACATCCTACAGCCACTGCTACATAAACTCACTGGCCCAGTTCTATAGGAATGCCAATTGGGCTCAAGAATACAGCCTTTCACCCCCACCGGAGGAAGTGGGCCGGCCAGCCCTTCCTGGATCCCCTCTGACTGATACGGGTGGCTCTTCCGGGCTGGCACACCGGGCAGTAGCACCACCCGAAGGAAGCAGCAGACACACAGCTGCTGCCGCTCCTCTGCGCGGGACACCACTGAATGTAGGGGCAGCCAAGCTGCCCCTGAGACCGACTGTCACAGGCGGTGGACTGAACGCCAGGCCAGACAGGCCCATAGCAGAAGACGCTGGGGATCTTTGCTGCCCACTCCCCCAGGCCACCACCCCGCCCTCTGTGGACAGGACAACAGGCCCCAACTTCACGACGGAGTACCCTGCTCTCGGTCGACCCGAGTTCGATTCCTTCACCCCTCTCGGAGAGTCCGGCAAGGTACCGAGAGATCCCGCCCGCATGGCAGAGCCTGGCAAGCTCCCCGTGACGTATTCGATATGCCAAACACAGTAACAACAAAGTCTCCAGTGGAGACGTTACTGGGCCCGCTCGAGCAAATCGATGAACAACGGGAGGGCAGTGGCAGTGGCAGTTCTATAGAGCCAGGAGTTCCTAGAAAGTGCATGGCCACATATGTGGATACTTGACCCCTCCACATCCTGCAATACTGACATGCTGGTCGAAACACACCAAACTGGATAGGAAAGTCACGTAGGAGCCAATCAAGCTCATTAACAAAAGCAGGAACACAGAAGCTCAACTAACAGCAAACAGCTCCATAAGCCCTCAATGAGCCCATGGTGGGCTATAACAATTTTCACAAATTTTCTCTTATTGTAGTATTTTTAAAAATAATTTCATTTGCCATTTAGTTGTAACAAACAATATAAAATACATTATTTTGTACCTGCCAAGGGGCAGGCATGTGGGGAGTGGGGGGAGGAAATGGGGACAAGGATGGAGGGAAGGTCACACTGGTGTTGGAACTGATGTTGGAACATTGCATACCCGGAAAAACTGTCTTATGAACAACGTTGTAAACTGTGGTTTTTAAATAAAAGAAAAAACTAGGGCTGGAGTGATACTACCACAAGTAGGGCTTTTGCCTTGCACTCGACCAAGCCAGGTTTAATCCCTGGCAACCCTCACCCCCTCGCCCCCCACTATCCAACCCTCCACCCCAATCCCTACTAGGAGTGATCTCTAAACATAGAACCAGATAAAAGTCAAGTTAGGTACCCCCAATTTTTTTTTTGCTTTCTGGGTCACACCCAGCGATGCTCAGGGGTTACTCCTGGTTCTGCACTCAGGAATTACTCCTGGCAGTGCTCAGGGGACCATATGGGATACTGGGAATCGAACCCGGGTTGGCTGCGTGCAAGGCAAATGCCCTACCCACTGTGCTATCACTCCAGCCCCCACCCCCAATTTATTTTTAAAAACAGATTCATGAGGGGCTGGAGTGATAGCACAGCAGGTAGGGCATTTGCCTTGCACGTGGCCGACCCAGGTTCGATTCCCAGCATCCCATATGCTCCCCCGAGCACCGCCAGGAGTAATTCCTGAGTGTATGAGCCAGGAGTAACCCCTGTGCATCACCAGGTGTGACCCAAAAAAGCAAAAAATAAAAAAATAAAAATAAAAACAGATTCATGAAATACGTATATATGTATATAGATAGATATAGATCTGTCTATATCTATATATTTCCCCCCAAATTCCTAATTTAAGAGACCTTATCAAAAATGATAGCACACTGCATCATATCTTTGTTACTGCTATTTTCACATAAATCATCATTTTTTACTGCTATTTTCACATAAATCATCTTTGAGCACAGCAATTTTTAAAGGAGGGTGAGTAAACATTTCTATTCCTCATTTTAGAAGTAAAGAAACTAAGTCCTTGAAGGCATAAATTCCATCTCAGTTGATCCATGAAAAGGAGCTGGGTTAACGAAAGAAAAATAAAGAAAATGGTATAATGTCCAAGCCAGGACCTAAAAAAGGCAATAATGGATGCAATCACAAGAAACATAGTTGGTAAATATTTCCCTCCACGGGACGGGATTTGAACATTTAACTATGTGTAAGATGAACCTTCCCACACACACTCTCTCAGGGTTGGAGAGTCCTGTGTCTACTCTGGCAATTTCCAGCCCATGTGTAGTCCTCCAAACCTTTGTCCCATTGTAGAATATGAAAACATCAGGACTCATTTGTTTTGTCCCCAGCCAAACAGAATGACAGCAAAGCTAAAATAAGAAAGCAGCTGCTCTAGGCCCGAATGCAGACAATCACAGGGGCCCCCGGGGGTGAATGAAAAACTAGCAGAGGTCAGCCCAAGGTTAGAGAGAGAATCCAGCGAGACCTTATACAATGATAAGTTGCTTCCCAAACACACACGCACAACTCTCTCTCTCTTTCTCTCTTTTTCTTTCTCTCTCCACTCTCTCGTCTCTCTCTTCTTTTCCATTCTTTCTCTGTTCTCTCTCATTCACTCTTCTCTCTCTCTTTGTTCTCTCTCTTTCTCTCTCCTCTCTGTCTCTCTCTCACAATACACACAGAGACACACAAACAAAAAAGACACAATCACGCAGACACAGAAACACACACACACACACACACACATGCTTGCTCACAGTGGACTCTGGATCAGTAGGGGAAAACAAGTAAACACAACAACCCTTGTCTAACTGTGTTCAACCAAGAAGCTAGCTGATTTCACAGTGACCTGGAATCTGCAGAGCACACGTTCCTCTCCCTACCACACAGTCAAGGCAGGATACAAGATTATTTGAAATTCAAAATCAACTGTTGTGCTCAGTCAAATGGCCACGAGCAGAGAAAACCGCGTCACTCTTCCACAATGAGAACCATGGAAGCATGATTCTTCAGTATTCTGTAACTGCACAAGCGACCAAACATGCACTCACAGGAACAGATCCCGAGTTAGTCAAACTTTTATTTTCTTCTTCTTTGAATTTTTAAATTTTTATGAATTTTTGTTTGTTTGGTTTTGGGCCATACCTGATGGTGCTCTGGGCTCACTGCTGGCTCTGTGCTCAGGGATCACTCCTGGCAGAGTTCATGCACGTGGTGCTAGGGGTCAAACCAAGTTGGTGACATGCAGGGCAAATGTCTTACCCGCTGTAGTAGCTCTTCGAATTTTAGTCAAGCTTTTAGAAGATGCGATTTTAATGAAATACTTAATCCAAAATAACTTTTATTTCAGTTGTTCAAATGTATATTGTTTTAAAAATGGGTACTCTTCTAAAATTTATTATGTTTTTATTTGTTTAAGAAAACAATCATGGAACTGGAGTCATAGCACAGAGGGTAGGGCATTTGCCTTGCATGTGCCCGATCCGGGTTCGAGTTCCAGCATCCCATATGATCCCCTGAGCACTGCCAGGAGTAATTCCTGAGTTCAGAGCCAGGAGTAATCCCTGTGCATTGCCGAGTGTGACCCCCCAAAAAAAGAAAGAAAGAAAACAATCAGGGGCTGGAGCGACAGCACAGTGGGTAGGGCGTTTGCCTTGCACGCAGCCTACCCAAGTTTGATTCCCAACATCTCATACGGTCCCCTGAGCACTGCCAGGAGTAATTGTTGAGTGCAGAACCAGGAGTAATCCCTGTGCATCACCAGGTGTGACCCAAAAAGCAAATAAATAAATAAATATATAGAGGGAAAGAGAGAAGAAAAAGTGAGAGATGGGTGCAAAATTGCTACAACTTTAAGACACTCTGGTCTTAAATTCTAGTGGATAGAATTGAGCAGTGATAAAGAATTTGCTGCTACTAAAACATTTTTCCAGGGGCTGGAGTGGTAGCACAGTGGGTAGGGCATTTGCTTAGCATGTGGCCGACCCAGGTTTGATTCCCAGCATCCCATATGGTTCCCTGACCACTGCCAGAAGTAATTCCTGAGTGCAGAGCCAAGGAGTAACTCCTGAGCATCGGCTGGGTGTGACCCAAAAAGGCAAAAAAAATTTTTTTTTAAGTATGATATTTGGGGGAACTGGGTCACAGCCTGTGGCTGTCTTTTCCTCCTTTGAGTTTTTGAGGTCAATCCAGCATGGTGCTCGGGGGACAGGGCAGTGAGGGAGATTAGGGGTCAAGCTGAGTCCCAACTCCTCGAGCCACCTCTGGGCCCCATCCCGACCCACCCCTCTCATCTGACTGCCCCTCCCTGCCAGCTCCTGCTTGCGTTTGCCGTGTCCTTCACCAAGGATGTTCCTGTCCAGTCCTCTCTGAGTCTGTTTCTCAGAGGATGTCTAGATCAAGGGCAAAACAGAAGATGACGAACGAATCTTTTTTTTTTTTTTGCTTTTCGGGTCACACCAGGCGGTGCACAGGGGTTACTCCTAGCTCATGCACTCAGAAATTACTCCTGGCGGTGCTCAGGGGACCATATGGGATGCTGGGAATCGAACTCGAGTCCGCCGCATACAAAACAAACGCCCTACCCTCTGTGCTATCTCTCCAGCCCAATGACAAACAAATTTTCAAAATAGACAATTTGGTCCCCAAACTTTTTGACAGAGAAGAAAAGAAAAAGCAGAAATATTTTTTTAAAAAAACCTGCTTAAAGAAGATAGGATGGAAGTAAACTGTGTTTTTTCCATGTGGAGAAATGTAAACAACATGGGTAAATCTCGTGGGAAGGACTGAGTAAATCCACATCATCAAAGAGTCGTAAAGTAGGAAGAGCAAGTTCCTACCAAAATGTGGGAGAGAACGGGGTCCCCAAACAGCCCTTAGAACTTGGAAAAAAAAGAGTATGCCAAAATACAAAATGATCTGTCTCTTATATGGGATAGGAAAAAAAAACATAGTAGAGGAATAATAAACGCCCAAAGGCAATAGGAACAAAGATGAAGAGAACCTGTGTCCAGTTGGAAGCTGGCCACTGGGGAAAGCTACATTAGGACATTGGTGGAAGGAAGTGGTCGCTCTGGAAAAGAAAAGAGTGCTGAAAGGAGGTATAAAGTGCCGACTGCAGAGGCAGGCTGGGGGCGAGAGGGTAACTGGAGACACTGGGGAGGGAATAGACACTGGGGAAGGGATAGGTGTTGCAGTATTGTATACCTGAAACTCAGTCCTGATCACATTTGTAATTTTGTAATTCGTGGGGGTTCCATTTTTTGAAAACGGCAAAAAATAAAAAATCTCTATAGCTCAAAAGACTGAGCACGTGCTTTACAGGCAAGAGACCTGGGTTTAGTTCCCAACACCGCATGGTTATCTGAGCGCCACCAGGCACAATCCCTGGACTGGTTCTACAGAACCAAGAGTAGTTCCCAGAGCACTGCCAGGTATGGCCCCAACAGTGTGCCCCCAGCAACTCTCTATTGGATGGACAGTGAAGGAATCCACAACTCCGTCTTGATGAGAGAGTCAATGAAAAGGGGGGGGGGGGGGGGGGGAAGAGAGGCTGGAGGCATAGCACAGCGGGTAGGGCATTTGCCTTGCACGCAGCCGGCCCGGGTTCGATTCCCAGCATCCTGTATAGTTCCCTGAGCAGTGCCAGGAGTAATTCTTGAGTGCAGAACCAGGAGTAACCCCTGTGCATCACCAGGTGTGACCCAAAAAGCAAATAAATAAATAAATATAGAGAGGGAAAGAAAGAAGGAAAAAGTGAGAGGTGGGTGCAAAATTGCTACAACTTTAAGACTCTTTGGTCTTAAATTCTAGTGAATATAATTGAGCAGGGATAAAGAATTTGCTGATACTAAAACATTTTTCTGGGGGCTGGAGAGATAGCACAGTGGGTAGGGCATTTGCTTTGCACGTGGCCGACCCAGGTTTGATTCCCAGCATCCCATATGGTTCCCAGAGCACCGCCAGGAGTAATTCCTGAGTGCAAAGCCAGGAGTAAACCCTGAACATCCCTAGGTGTGACCCAAAAATAAATAAATACCCTCTTGGAGAGCCCGGCAAGCTACCGAGAGTATTCGTATATGCCAGACACAGTAACAACAAAGTCTCCAATGGAGACGTTACTGGGCCCGCTCGAGCAAATCGACGATCAACGGGAGGGCCTTTACATTTTAAAATAAATACATAAATAAATAAATAAATAAATAAATAAAACATTTGTCAATTGGCCCTAGTCCCGTGCCCAGAACAGACAAGGCTCTTAGTAAACACAGAAATGAAGTTCCACAGTAGCAAAAGCCGTTTCACTCCCACAGCTGATGCTGTGCCTCGTTAATCTAACACTCAGATCAGAAGAATGAACCGGTCCAGAGAAAATTATACTAAAGCATCCTCAGCCACCTTCTCTGAAACTGGAAACTTCCCCTCTTATCCCTGTAGATTGAATTTTAGCAGGAAACATTCATGTTCATCTTGGAGACTCACTCATTCAAATATTTCAAGAATATATTTGGATCATAAAAATTTAGGACATCTCTTTATGCTTGCTACTAGTAAGATGCAAAGAAAATATTTATGCTGGCTGTAAGAGGCAAAGAAAATCATGCTAAAATTATGACTCAGACTCATAAGTATTCTTCAGTTTTCAAGAATGTTACTAAAATAGTTATTGGACATACATTACCGAAGTCAGGAAAGAATTAATTTTCTATTGTTGCTGTTTGGAGGCAGTGTTTAGGGACTATCCTAGCTCTATTCATGACTTGCCACGTGGTCCCAGAGATCAAACCCAGACCGCCTGTGTGCAGAGCCCACATTCAACCTACTGAGTCCTTTCTCTAGCCCAAGAACTCCTTTTCTTTAGAAATACCATTTGAAATGTTCTAAGCAGATGTCAACATAGATTCCTGAACTTCTGTGGCAGACCACACCCTCTTCAGAAAAACATTATTCTGTGTCCTCAGGAAATCTCCTTTCAAGTGAATAAGCAAAATAATGTCCCTTCCCTCTACTTTCTCCTGCAGTTCCTACCTCTGCCCTGGATGGTTCCAACTCACTCTCCCCAGGGTGGTTGAACACACTTTGGAAAACACAGTTGGAATCTGTAAGGAAGCCTGCTCCCCAAAAACGACACAATGGAGGGGCGGGTGAATTTGAGCAAAGGGCTGGAGCCCAGGCTTTGCACACGGAAAGTGCTGTGTGTGTGTGTGTGTGTGTGTGTGTGTGTGTGTGTGTGTGTGATGGGGTGGGGGGTTAGAAGTGGACAGCACATCGCCAGGAATAGCCCCAGAGCAATGCCAGGAAAATAAGTAAATAAGCATATTCCGTGTCACTCGGAAGTGCCCGCCCTGCCCGGCTCCTACCTTGACTCTGTCCGTGCGGCTGTTGAACAGCCCGATGCGGCGGATGGTGCTGAGGATGGGGTCGGTGGAGTCGTCGATCATGTTGTGGGTGGTCACGGGAGGCAGGGAATGCCGCTGCAACCAGAGAGGAGAGGACAGTCGGGGTGTGGCTCACCTCACCCACGGCTCAAAGGCGGCGTGGCCCCTGCCCCACTGTTGTCTCAAGAAAGCAGGGACCACACCAGGGACCAGGGTTGGAGAACTCTGAATACAGCCCCCACGGGAGGGAGGCGTTGCCTCCCCACCTTAGCCACTGCCCGGGATGCCCAGGCTGCTCACTGCTTCTGGGACTTAAGCGGCCCGCAGGAGTCAGAGTGTGGGGCTCAGGATGGGGTTGCTCCTGGTTCCCCTTTGCAGTTCTGCTCTAATGCCTGGTTCATCCCAGGTTAGTTCCAAGCAAACGTTCAAGAGCGGGCTGGAGGCTGGAGCCATATAGCACAGCGGGTAAGACGTTGGCCTTGCATGCGGCCAACCTGCATCCCAAATGGTCCACCCTCCCAGCACAGCCAGGAGTGATTCCTGAGTGCGGAGCCAGGAGTAAACCCTGTGCATCACCAGTGTGACCCGAAAAGAGAGGGGAAAAAAAAGAGCATTTGCCACTCTTTTGGGGTCATAATTACATGTGACTGAGAAACACATTTTTTGCAAATGGAGACGTTACTGGGCCCACTGGAGCAAGTCGATGAACAACGGGAGGACAGTGCTACAGTGCTATAATGCTTTTTGAAAAGTTTAGGAATGAAATATAAAATGTATAAAATGTAAAATGTATATATATTATACATTATACCAATATAAATATTATACCAATATTATACCAATTGGGCTGGAGCGATAGCACAGCGGGTAGGGCGTTCGCCTTACAAGCGGCCAACATGGCCGACCCGAGTTCGATTCCTCCGCCCCTCTCAGAGAGCCTGGCAAGCTACCGAGAGTATTCGATATGCCAGACACAGTAACAACAAAGTCTCCAATGGAGACGTTACTGGGCCCGCTCGAGCAAATCGACGATCAACGGGAGGGCCTTTACCATTACCTTTATTATACCAATTATACCAATATTATACCAATATACCAATATTATACCAATACTATATTATACCAATATAAAATGCATATATATTATATATTTCATATATGTATTTACCTTGGTAATCATAGAAATTTTATATGTAAAGATAAATTTTATGAGATTCTTAAACAGAAGTTCTGAAAACCACTCATATAAAGCTGTAATTCAGGTGAATATTTTAAAAGCTCCTGTTCTTATTCAAGGTTTAAAAATGTCCCAAATTAGTTCCTTTCAATACATCAAAATGATGGTTTAAAATAAATTTAACTATTAATGGAGGAGGTGGACACTTCTGCCATTATTACCTGAGTTGAAAAGATGGCTCTTTTCATAATTGTTAGATCATCTCGATCCAAAATATTGTTCATGTCAGGGACTTCTCCTCTGTGGGGAAAAGAATCTTAAGAACAAATTCTTTTAAAAACTAGCTGAGTGTTCCCTAACGGGGTATCAGAGATCATTTCAAGCACTTTAAAAATATGTATAAGCCAACATAGTTTTCTAATGAAATTCAAAAACTCCCTAAGTATAAAGAAGTTTGATTAAAAAACCACATTTGACAGAATGAAAAAAAAAAGAAATTAATTTTAATTATTTATTATTATTATTATATTATTTGGTTTTTGGACCACACCTGGTAGTACTCAGGACTTACTCCTGGCTCTGTGCTCAGGGGATCACATGCCTTGCTGGGAATAGAACCCAGATCAGCTGGGTATAAAGCCCTACATGCTGGACTATCTCTCTGGCCCCTTGAAATTCAATTTTATTTATTTATTATTTTTTTTTGCTTTTTTGGGTCACACCCGGCAATACTCAGGGGTTACTCCTGGCTCTGCACTCAGGAATTACTCCTGGTGGTGCTCAGGGGACAATATGGGATGCCGGAATTCGAACCCAGGTTGGCCGCGTGCAAGGCAAATGCCCTACCCAGTGTGCTGTCACTCCAGCCCCTTGAAATTCAATTTTAAAGTATTGATATTGACCATCAGGGGGACTCTCGCATGATATTCTCCTAATTACTGAGGGCTCTGTTCTGAAGGAGCTATAGCTGTCCATCTATAAGTTATTTTTACAAGTAAAAGAAAGACATATACCAGTCCCCTGGGCCAGGAACCAAAACAAGCTCTCTAAAGTCACAGATTATGAATCATTGTTATAATACATTATTATTTGATTTAATTATTTATATTTTATTCATAAATTTTATTTATACACGTATCTTTATTTTAATGAACAAAGTTTGCTATTTAGTTAGTAAATACTAACTAATTTAGTTAGTAAATACTATTCACAAATGGTATTAATATAAATATTATATATAAGAATCAAGGAATATTTAACTTGAAATAACCCGCAGGAAATATTAACCATTAACAAGATTTTCCCTGAATTCGAATCTGTCTGCACATACAAATATTTCCTGGCAACTATTTACAACCACTTGTCAGACAGAAAGAAAGGGAGGAAAGGAAGCGAGTTCACATGATGTGAGGCACCTCCAAAGACCATAAATTTCTTAGTATTTGGAACCAAATTTATTTACATCAGAGTGTCTATACCGTGAGATCCCTGCGCCTACCTTAATAATGCATCATAGAGCTTCTTCCCAAACTTTTCCTTCAAGGTATGTGCAGTGTCCCTGTACAAAGAGAAGGGTTTACAACAGAAACAGGAGCACACCTTAAAGTGTATTAACTATGAAAATGCTGCTACATTCGTGGACAGCCCCGATCTCTTTCGCATAGTCACTTGGAATGTTTTCCTGTTTGCCTTCAGTTCAGATTTGATTGAGTTCAAGCTCAGTTTCAATCTTTGTCTTTTCGACCCACTGTCTTGTCAGAGCAAAGACAGTGGGACACTCTGGATGGATTAACAGGGGGTCGCGGGGGGCTTGATCAGGGGAGAGTTTAAGATGGGAGGGTGAACAGATGAAGGCACAGACATAACAAGACTGGAATTGACTGATAATGGCTGGATGGGTTGGAGCATGGAGGGAGTTATACTAATCTCCTTGCTTTGACATCTGTTTTCAGATTTCCACAATGAATTAAGAATACCACCCACCGTGTTGGAATTATGTGCATGCAAGACCATTATTAATAATATTACAAATCACAGGCTCAATAACCAATCATTTTAAAATAAGTAAAATTAAAAAATAAAGATTTTTACAGTGGCCTTATCCTTTCATGTTAGGTCATTTCCATTTCTTTAGTAACATTGTCTTATAAGGCATTAGATCATCACTGTCTATTGAGAAGAGAACCCAGGAGTATTTGTGTGGTAACAGTCTTGGAGCGGGGAGCAAATTAAAGAGCTATATCAGAAGTCATTCCTGTAAGAAACAGTCCTTCCCATTCTCTGCTAGAGAACGTTTACAAAATGTGCCATTACCATAGCTGTTTGCGTACTGCCTGGCCTTTCAGGGTTTCCACATTGAAATTATTTGTCTTGGCAGGCATAATAAAAAACACCACCACTGTGACGTCATTTTTATGCATCTAACGAGGAATCAGAAAACACAACAGAATCAGTTATCCAAGAGAAAATTTTTAAAATGGATCACAAATAAACCCAAATAAACCCAAATATGGTGTTTGTAAATATTTTTGAATGAAAAAGAATATTTATGATTCACAGAGAAATTACACCCCACTTGCTACAGATTTCTTTTCAGAATTACTAAGTTAAATCTGGATTTCAATCAAGATCTTTCCAAGAAATTCAAATTCCAGACCTAAAATTTATTTCCCAGAATTAATTACCTAAGATATCTTAGAATCGCTACTGATGTCAGTGATTTTCTAGGGTTTATAAAAAGGGAAACAAATTGGAACTAATCTAGAACAAGACCAAAATCAGTTCTTTCAGTTTTTAGATTGCCAATTAAAGGAGGGTTTGCTTTTGGTTTGCTCTATTTTTCCTAACGGATTCACACTGATTTGCACAGATAGATCATTTACATTTTTACTTAAACATCTTTATGCTCGTAGCATTTTGTCTTTTGAGTCCTAATGTCACAATGGTGGAGACTACTATTGGAACACTGAATGCCTGAAATAATGACATTATGAACAACTCTGTAAACCGCAGTGTTAAATAAAAATGTTTTAAAGAGAAAAAATGTATGCTAAAGAGCTTTGTTGTGGCAGCCACTGTCCAGATGATTTAAACCCGGAGGGGACCCAATCCTCTTAAAAACCATGTACTGTTGCCTTTAGTCTTCTCACTTCTAATGTCGAAGAAGTCAGGAGTGGCTCCACATTTTCTCTGAACACCTATAACAGGCTCTTTGTAAAGCTGGAACACAAGCTGGTATATTCTTACTCCTTAGGGTCAGAGCAATAGTACAGCAGTTGAGGTGTTTGCCTTGCATGAGGCCGACCCAGGTTTAATCCCTGTCAACCCATATGGTCTCCCAAGCCCTGAGCACAGCTGGGTGTGCTCAAAACCATACCTCCACCCTCCGACACCTCCCCCCCCCCCCCCGCAAATAAATTAAAATAAATCCTATGCTTTATTTTACTCTTCCTGCAAATACTGATGATCCACATTTCTCAGAAGAAAATGACATCAAGCTGCTGTAGGAACAAAGAAATTAATGCACGTAAAACTGTGAACATGGGGGGCTGGAGTGATAGCACAGTGGGTAGGGCGTTTGCCTTGCACTCAGCCAACATGGCCAACACGATTCCCAGCATCCCATACGGTCCCCAGAGCACCTCCAGGAGCAATTCCTAAGTGCATGAGCCAGGAGTAACCCCTGAGCATCGCCGGGTATGACCCAAAAAGCAAAAAAAAAAAACCTGTGAACATGAACGTATGAATGCTCACATATTCTGGAAATGACCATCTACAGAGTGCATTTTATCTGTGGACTTTGCACTCTATGGTTTGACATTCTCTTTTGAAAACAAAATTGTATGAAAGTTTTAGAACAGGAAACCCATCCCAGTGGCAGCCAAAATGCAGTCAAAACAATTCAAGTACAATCTGTAGCTTCTGCAAGTGCTGTAAGGGCCCTCAGTGCCTAAAATGAGAGTTAACTGGCTTTTTGTGTACATCTAAATTTAAATCCACAGTGAAATGCCAAACACTGTAACAAGTGTCACAATAGAGATATTACTGGGCCTGCTGGAGGAAAATGATGAACAACGGGAGGACAGTGACAGTGACAGTGACAGATAGCCTCAGTATTTCACTAACATTAAAATTTTACACTGACCTGCAGTATTTTATTATTTATTGTACATCCTTATGTTAGTATAAACCAATACCTTTAACCTACATGTGTAACATGGCTATTTTCTAGTTATTTCTGTGGACTTAGTGTGTGTGTGTGTGTGTGAGTGTGTGTGCGTGCGTGTGTGTGCGAGTGTGTGTGCATGCGTGTGTGTGTGTGTGTGTGTGTGTGTGTGTGTGTCTGTGCACGTGTATGCTGTCTGGATTAACTAGAAGCTTATTAAAAATCACATCTTCCTTACCATACCGTGATCAGGGAGTGAAGCACCTAGTTTCTGGAGGAGATGTGGTTGGTGACTTGGGAGATGAACAGAGTCCGTCTGTGTCTGCCCAGGCCCATGAGAATATCTGACTCTCAGCCACGATGGTATGTGCTTCCCCGAAGGCCTGTCTTATGCCCATGGAGGACAGGAACGGTGGGAGAGAAAAATACGTGTAATAGCATGGTACTGTGTTAAGAAGACTTCTACCCATGTACTACATCTGCATGAGACCACCTCATTCCATATCATTACTGTGTTTTGAAAAGGTGAAATTTTGTTGTCTGTTTGCTAGCGTTCTGTTATCTTTCAACTGGGTACAAGATCTTGTGGTCTAAGGTGAGGGAATGTTATTATGTCATCTTTTAAAAGAGCAGATATCATCAATAAGCTTATGGCTCTCAAAAATAAAACCCTGACGGGGCTGGAGCGATAGCACAGCAGGTAGGGCGTTTGCCTTGCACGTGGCCGACCCGGGTTCGATTCCCAGCATCCCATATGGTCCCCTGAGCACCGCCAGGAGTAACTCCTGAGTGCAGAGCCAGGAGTAACCCCTGTGCATCACCAGGTGTGACCCAAAAAGCAAAAAATTAAAAAAATTTAAAAAATAAAACCCTGGCAACATAATATACAACTGAACAATGTGACAACCTCCATGTGAACAGAGAAGGACTGTGGCCACTTTAACTCTTCACAGCCATATACATGCTTAGGAACTATTTAAGATGCCAGAAAGTTCTTCACTTTGGTGGAAGAAAGTCCTTTATAAAAGCCGGGTCTTAGGTTCTGGAGTTTTCTTACCCTCAGCAGGAAATTGAGCCTGGATAAAGATTCCAGGAAGATGTCAGCTCCTTTGTTTGAAAACTCATACCTCCCAGCAATGAAAAGGAACAAAGTCTTTTCCAGATCAAAGTCCAGATGACTAAAAAAAAAAAACAAAGCAAAACAGTTTCAGGAGAAACAGAGAGCCAGCAACAAATTGTACAAGTGAATCCCCTTCAAGTCCAGAAGGGGAGGGAAGATAAACATTTACCTGTTTCTCTACACCAGAAATTCCTAAAATCACATGGCAATGTTTTTGTGTGCGTATTTAAAGAGTAGCATACCCATAAAAATGACCTCGAACAAAATCTTGGATCTTGGCTTTGTACATGGCGTGGAGATTTTGAAACTCATGCACGGCTGAAAATTTCTTAACACTCAGGCCATTTGGAGTAACCACATCTAGAAAAGAAAAAATAAATCATCACAAAAATTCTTTAAAAAATTTCTTTAGAATAATATCATTGTAGAAAGCCGTGTTTTTTAGATTCATAAAATGAGATGTCTAATAATGCTTTTATTTTATGACTATCTCTGATTTGAACACTCATAAAACTTCACAGTGCATTGTTGGAATAAGAAACCAGGTATCCCTTGTAAATCTTTTTTTTTTCAATTTTTAAAAAAATGTTGATTTTTTCAATTGAATCACAGTGAGTTATTCACAGTTATAAAGTTATTCATGATTGAGTTTCAGTCATATAATGTGCCAACACCCGTCCCTTCACCAGTGTACATTTGTATGTACCCCAGTTGTACATTTCCCACCACCAATGTCCCCAGTTTCCCTTTGGCCACTGCCCTGCCCAGCAACCAGCCCAGGAAACCAGAAGTCCTTGACTAAAAAAATTAAGCTCAGTGATTGGTACAATGGAATAGTTTCATTAATAACAAAATTTATTATTATTACACTTCCTATTTTTTTGGTGGTTTGGGGCCACTCTATTCTCTGCTCTGTGCTCGATTGCTCCCGACAGAGCAAGAAAATCATCAGGTGCGAGAGATCAAACCTAGAAACTTCCATCCTGTTGAACTATCTACGGCTTCACTTGATCACTTGATCACTTGACTTCCCGTTACTCATCGATTTGCTCGAGCGGGGGCCAGTAACGTCTCCATTTGTCCCTGTTGCGTGCTAGTGTAGCCCAATGGCATCTGTTTGTTCTAGGAACACGAAGAGCCTCAAACCGATCGTTCATGATCTTGACGAAGAAGTCTGACCATCTGGTAGGTGGGCAGCCACGCGGTCTTTTGACGTCCTGTGGAATCCAGTCAGTAATGGCTCTAGTCCAGCGGTCATCTTTAAATCTCATTACGTGTCCAGCCCATCTGATTTTTGATGACTTAGCAAACGAGACAGTGTCCCTGATTCTTGATCGTTGCGGAGGTCGGAACTCCGGATTCATTCTCTCATTTGAGTGAAGCGTGATACTCCAAGCATAGCTCTTTAGATTCCTTTTTGGGAGACCTGAACAGCATTCTCATCCTCTTTTCATAGGGCCCAGGTCTCTAAGGCATATGTTAATGCAGGAAAAACAGTGGAATCAAAGAGATGTGCCCGGAGCCAGAGGTTCTTCGTCCTCTTAGCTATTTCTTCAACGCTCTTGAAGGCATTCCAAGCCACTCTCTTCCTCCTGCGCAACTCAGGTGCCAGGTCATTCATCATGTTGACTTCTCGACCTAGGTACACATAACTGTTGCATTCGGAGATGGTCATTCCATTGAGAGAGAATGGAGCGTCAGGAATGAGGCTGTTTCTCATAAACAATGTCTTCATGAGATTCAGCTGTAGTCCGACCTTTCCACACTCACGGTCTAAGTCGGCCAGCATTTGTGCTGCTTGGCTAACGTTTGGTGTTATTAGAATGATGTCATCAGCAAAGTGGAGGTGGTGTAGTTGCCGGCCATCTATCTTCACTCCCATTCCTTCCCATTCCAGTCGTCGCATGATGTTCTCAAGGGTGGCACTGAAGAGTTTCAGTGAAATGGTATCAACCTGCCGAACCCCTCTCTTGACATGGATGATTACTTCTTTGTAGGATGGTGAGATCCTGGTAGTGAATTCGTAATACAGCTCATGGAGGATCCTGATGTATTGAGTTTGAGTGCCCTGATTGGCTAGGGCTTCAGTGACCGCTTCCGTCTTAACAGAATCAAAGGCCTTGTTTAAATCAATGAACGTTAGACAGAGCGGCATCTTGAACTCCTGAGAAATCTCAATGAGCTTGGTTATCGTGTGGATATGGTGATGATGCTGAATCCTTTTCAGAACCCGGCTTGCTCGCATGGTTGTCCTTCATCTAGTGTTCTGCCAATCCTATTCAGGATACCTGAGTGAACAGCTTGTAGATGACAGACAATAGGCAGATTGGGTGATAGTTGCCAATGTCGTGGATGTCTCCCTTCTTGAACAGTAGTACAGTCCTGCTGGTTTTCCATTGGGATGGAACCTTGCATTCAGACAGGTAGCATGTGAAGAGCTGAGCCAGCGTATTGATGAGTACTGACGGCAAGTTCTTCAAGTGTTCAGGTCTGACCTTGTCTGGGTCAGGTGCTGTTCGTTTCTTTACTGACGAAATGGTGTGTCGGATTTTGGAAGGAAGAACTTTGGGAACGACATATCCATCCTGCGGAATTTGGTATGTTGGCAAGTGGACATGGCTATTGAAGAGATCTGAGTAGAAGTCATGGATAATCTTCTCCATTGCCCTTTTGGAAGATGTGATAGATCCATCGGGACGTCTGAGGACAGTCATCTTGGTCTTGTAGTTGGCAAAAGACAGACGGAAGTTAACGAATGTTTTTCCTGGCTTCTGCTGCATCTACCAGCATTTCTGCTCTTCTCTCTTTGAGATCTTCCTTTATCACATCTCTGCACTGCTTTGCGAGCTTGGACATTTGCTTGTGGTTGCCTGAGGCATGCGCTAAACCACATTGGCGAATAAGCTCAAGAGTTTTCTAAGTCAGGCATTTTTTTTAAGGCTTCAGTCCCTAAGTTTCTTTTATTGGTAACTTAATTGTGCACCAGGCTCAACTCTAGATGCTTAACAATGTAACCCATTTTATCCTTGAACAACGGAGGGTGTGCTTTTATCTATATTTTCCAAGGCAGAAACTGAGACACTTAAGGAATACATGCAAAATGCAGTATTCCTCACCTAGTTAAATGATGAAATAGTGCCACTTGCCAACAAAATGGATGGATGTAGGAATATTATGCATCTGGGCAGGAGCGATTGACACAGTAGGCAGGGGCCTGGCTCACCCAGGTTGGACCCTGACACCACAGAGGATCCACTGAGCACTCCATGACACTTGAGTGCAAAGCCAGGAGTAAGCCATGAGCAAGGCCAGTGACCCCAAACCAACAAAACAACAAAACAAATATTATGCTTAGTGAAGTAGGTCAGAGGGAGAAAGATAAACAGTCTCATTTCACTTACATGTGAGAGATGAAGAAATCAACCCATCAACAAAACAAAGCAAGAGAAAATGATCAGATTCTGAACAGTTTAGAGTCTAAAAACAGGATCACTGTACCCCCATGACCTTCCTGAGAAATTACTCACGGACTAGTGTTTGTTTGGGTCGGAACTGAGTTAAATGTCAAATTGAGTTCGCTTACCTGACTCACCTTAATTTGACATTACAAACCCTGTATTATTATTGTTGTTGCTGCTGCTGTTATTGTTGTTGTTAAAGTGACATACTATAATCGTGCTAATGTTTATAGTGTTGATGTACAGTTGTCACACCTCACCACCCCAAAAGTGCTGACACCCTCCACTACTGTCTTCATGTTATTTTTACTCCTCTTTCTCCCACATTCTCTTACTTGGTACCCTCAGTTTTCCAATTCTAGGCCAAATACAAACCCTATATTAAGAAACATTCCATCTTGTAGAGTTTAGACAAATGGTACAATTCTGCAACAGAGTCTAAATAGTCTTAAAATACATTTACTCTTCTAGTTAATTACATCTCTAAACAAAGTTAAATGGTTCTATACAGAACCACAGAATTGTGGTTCAAGTGTCTCACAAGGGCAAAATAATCACATGGTAAAGGGGACCATTAAGTGACTTTATAGGCTGTGTGAGTGCATAGGCTGCCGTTGGATTAGAATTATGCACTTGTGAGGATTTTTACTGTTCCCAAGTAGAATAAAAATTCCTCAGTATATAGTCCATAAGGGCAATTGTGTATATCATGTTCAAGATTCAAATCAGACTTTATATTTAGCAGGGTATTTGTAATTAGTAAATTTATAATGCTGTTTTTCTTATAAATATACAGTATATATACATCCTTTATATATATACAACATATATATATGTGTATATATATATATATTCGCCAGTATATATGTACATCCTTTCCAACATCTGAAATGATTTTGAGTTGAATTTATGGGCACAGCACAAGAATATAGTGATAAAGAGGCCTTTGATAACCAGATATCTGGTTCCTTTTTTCACACGTGACTGACCAGTTTTTCCAGTACCATTTACTGAAGAGGCTTTTCTTCATTCTTTCCATGCTCTTACTTCCTTTGTCAAAGATTAGATGATCACAGACTATGGGTCTATAATCTCTGGGCTCTCAATGGATAGCCCATTGATCTGAAAGTCCATCCTTATTCCAGTACCACATTGTCTTGGTTAAAATGGCCTTATTACATAAAGTAACAAAATAGGAGATTAATACCCAAGAATAGCCGAGATCAGTACCAGGAGGATTACTCCATGGCCTAGAGGCCAGTCAGGCATTTTAGGGGAAGGGGCAGCTCAGAGAGAGAAGGGACCACCAAGTAAAGGGTGTTGGGAGGATCCTCCCAGGATGGGAGATGCATGTTGAAAGTAGACTATGGACCGAACATGATTGCCACTCAATGCCTCTTTTGCAGACCACAACACCCGAAAGGAGAGAGAGAACAAAAGGGAATGCCCTGCTACAAAGGCAGGGTGGGATGGGGGAATGGGGGATGGGAGGGATACTGGGATCCGTGGTGGTGGGAAATGGGCACTGGTGGAGGGATGGGTATTTGATCACTGTATAATCAAAACCCAAGAACAAAAATTTGAAAGTCTACAACTGTACCTCATGGTGTTTCACTAATAAAAATACATTAAAAATAAAATAAAATAAAATGTCCTTATTGTACAATTTAACGTTGAGAGAAGAAAAGTCTATCTTCTTTTTTCTTAGAATTACTTTGGCTATGTGGAGGGTAAGGGTGGGGGTGGATTTTATTGCTCCATATGAATTTCAGCAACATCTTGCCTATGTCTTTAAAAACTGTGGGGCCAGAGCAATATTATGGTGAGTAATATGCATGTCTTACATGCAGTCGACCTGGGTTTGATCACTGGCATCGCATATGGTTTCCTGAGCCCTGTCAGGAGTGATTTCTGAGTACAGAACCCAGGAGTAATCCCTGAGCACAGCCGGATGTGGCCACCAAACAACGAAACAAAACGTTATGGGCATTTTCATAATGCACTAAATATGTAGAGTGCTTTGGGAAGGCTGCCATTTTTAACAACTTAGACCCTTTTCTCATACCATGCACAAAAGTCAATTCAAGATGGATTAAACACTTCCATATCATACCTGAATCCACAAAAAATATTAAGGAATATAGGTATAACCCTTCATGACACTGATTATAAAAGCATTTTTAATGATGTAATGCCATCAGCCAAGCAGATGGAAGCAAAGATAAGCAAATGGGACTGTATGAAATTAGGGAGCTTCTGTACCACAAAAGAAACAATGACCAGAATAAAAAGATACCCCATAGACGAAGAAAATATATACCCGCCACTCAGCTGATAAGGGATTAATGTCCAAGATATGTAAAGCACTTGTAAATATTAACAAGAAGAAACAGTCCCATCAAAAGGCAGGAAGAAAAGATGAGCAGAAACTTCCTCAAAGAAGCCATACCGATGGCCAATAAGTATATTAAAAAACACTCTGCATCACTTATTATCAGGAAAATGCAAACTGAAACAATGATGAGCTATCATGGCAGGAAGTCTAGATTGGAGATCGTATTAACCCATGGTGCAGCTAAGGAGCAGAGAGCTTCAATGTTTACAAAGCCACGCCCCTTATAAAATATATTTAATGTAAAACAGCTCCTGAATTCAGGTAGTTAGACAAGAATTCTTACCTTTACACCTATCTAAATTAAATACCAACAATTTAATAAGTAAGTAAAGGCCCCTCCCGTTGATCGCCGATTTGCTCGAGCGGGCCCAGTAAAATAAGTAAGTGTATAGAAAAACAGCATCTGAAATATTGTCTTAGAAAATGCCTGCTTTTAGTGAGAGGTGAAATGAGTTTTTTTTTTTTAGAATAGGAAAAGACAAGGCATTTTCATGAATCACTTAATCACTTAATCACTTAACTTCCCGTTAGTCATCGAGTTGCTCGAGCGGGCGCCAGTAACGTCTCCATTTGTCCCTGTCACGTGCTAGTGTAGCCCAATGGCATCTGTTCGCTCCGGGAACATGAAGGGCCTCAAACCGATCGTTCATGATCTTGACGAAGAAGTCTGACCATCTGGTAGGTGGGCGGCCCCTCAGTCTTTTGACATCCCGTGGAATCCAATCAGTAACAGCTCTAGTTCAACGGTTGTCTTTAAATCTCATTACGTGACCAGCCCACCTGATTTTCGACACCTTGGCAAATGAGACAGCGTCCCTGATTCTTGATCGTCGATGGATGTCAGAACTCCGGATTCTTTCTCTCATTTGAGTGAAACGTGATATTCCAAGCATAGCTCTTTCTATTCTTCTTTGGGAGACCTGAATAGCGTTCTCATCTTGTTTGCGTAGGGCCCAGGTCTCTGAGGCATATGTTAATGCAGGAAGAACAGTGGAATCAAAGACATGTGCCCGGAGCCGGAGGTTCTTCGTCCTCTTAGCTATTTCTTCAACGTTCTTGAAGGCGTTCCAAGCCGCTTTCTTCCTCCTGCGCAGCTCGGGTGCCAGGTCATTTGTCATGTTGACCTCTCGACCTAGGTAGACATAGCTGTTGCATTCGGAGATGGTCGTTCCGTTGAGAGCGAATGGGGCGTCAGGAACGAGGCTGTTTCTCATAAACATTGTCTTCGTAAGATTCAGCTGTAGTCCTACCTTTCCACACTCACGGTCAAAGTCGGCCAGCATTTGTGCCACTTGGCTGATGTTTGGTGTTATTAAAACAATGTCATCAGCAAAGTGGAGGTGGTGTAGTTGCCGACCATCTATCTTCACTCCCATTCCTTCCCATTCCAGTCGTCGCATGATGTTCTCGAGGGTGGCACTGAAGAGTTTCGGTGAAATGGTATCACCCTGCCGCACCCCTCTCTTGACATCAACGATCACTTCTTTGTAGAATGGTGAGATCCTGGTAGTGAATCCACAATACAGCTCACGGAGGATCCTGATGTATTGGGCTTGAATGCCCTGATTGGCTAGGGCTTCAATGACCGCTTCCGTCTCAACAGAATCAAAGGCCTTCTTTAAATCAATGAACGTTAGACAGAGCGGCATCTTGAACTCCCGAGAAACCTCAATGAGCTTGGTTATCGTGTGGATATGGTCGATGGTGCTGAATCCTTTGCGGAACCCGGCTTGCTCGCATGGTTGTCCTTCATCTAGTGTTCTGCCAATCCTATTTAGGATGACTCGAGTGAACAACTTGTAGATGACAGACAATAGGCAGATCGGGTGATAGTTGCCAATGTCATGGATGTCTCCCTTCTTGAACAGTAGCACGGTCCTGCTGGTTTTCCATTGGGACGGAACCTTGCATTCAGACAGGTAGCGTGTGAAGAGCCGAGCCAGTGTATTGATGAGTACTGATGGCACGTTCTTCAGGTGTTCAGGTCTGACCTTGTCTGGGCCAGGTGCTGTTCGTTTCTTTACTGACGAAATGGCGTGTCGGATTTTGGAAGGGAGAACGTTGGGAACGACATATCCATCCTGTGGAATTTGGTATGTTGGCAAGTGGACATGGCTATCGAAGAGATTTGAGTAGAAGTCATGGATAATCTTCTCCATTGCCGTTCTGGAGGATGTGATGGATCCATCAGGACGTCGGAGGGCAGTCATCTTGGTCTTGTAGTTGGCGAAGGACAGGCGGGCGTTACGAATACTTTTCCCGGCTTCTGCCGCATCTACCAGTACTTCTTCTTTTCTCTCTTTGAGGTCTTCCTTGATCACATCTCTGCACTGCTTTGCGAGCTCAGACGTTAGCTTGCGGTTGCCTGAGGCATGTGCCAAACCACGCTGGCGAATTAGCTCAAGAGTTTTCGAAGACAGGCGATTTTTTGTGGCTATCTCTCTCTTGGTGTTCCTCGCACATTCATGGAGGTGCTGAACCAGTCGATGGTATTCTTCGTCAATGTTGTCAACAATGGCATCTTCCCATGTTGCTGCAATAGTACCAAAGAGTTCCCAGTTGGTGGTCATTCTGGGAGTTCTCTTTTTGAACTTTGCAGCCCTTTCTCCCTGCTCTGTGAAGTAGAATTTTGCACAAAGGAGACGGTGGTCCGATCCCGTTCGAAATTTTGGGACAACAGCGACATTGGTCAGGCAAAACTGTCGATTGAATATGATGTGGTCTATTTTGTTGTGGAATCGTCCACCGGGAGACTCCCATGTCCATCGTTTAGATTCTGCCTTCTGGAACTGTGAGTTACCATGAATGGTCTTGGTCGACATGATGAACTCAGACAGTCTCTCACCCTGTTCGTTCCATTCTAGGCCATGGGTCCTTATGTGAAGTTCTTCAGCTGATCTTCTCGGTCCTATCTTGGCATTAAAATCATCCACAATGATCTTGTAGAAGGTGTGGTCTTCTTTATAGAACTTCTCTAGCTCCATGTAGAAATTCTCGATTTCTCTTTCATCATAATGAGATGTTGGTGCGTAGACAACGAAGATAGAAACTGCAGGCAGTAAGCCACATCTATTCAAATGTAAACGTCCGATTCGGGTTGTTAGGCATTCTAATGAATCAATGCTCTTGGCCAAGTTTGTGTTGACAAGGACACCAACGCCTCCAACACCTCTTTTATCGCATGTTCCGAGGAACAATTCTTCTCCAGTGTCGAAAACGGCATGGTGGGATTCGTGCCTTCTTGTCTCAGTCAGACCAATGATGAATAAGACACCATAAATAGAAGGCAATGAAGATCCAAGAAAAGAAACGAGCATATTGTTGAAGTAGACATAAGAACCACAAGACATCTATACAATGCAGCCGTTAGAAAAGATGAAGTCATGAATTTTACATACAAGTGGTACTACATGAAAAGTATCATGCTAAGTGAAATGAGTCAGAAAGAAAGGGACAGACATAGAAAGATGGCATTCATCTGGGGAATATAAAGGAACAAACTAGGAGACTAACATCCAGGAATAGTCGAGATAAGTACCAGGAGGTTCACTCCAGGGCTTGAAGGTTAGCCACACATACTGGGGGAAAAGGTAGCTCAGATAGAGAAGGGAAATCAAGTAAAGGGTGTTGTGAGGATCCTCCCGAATAGGAGATGCATTCTAAAAGTAGACTATAGACTAAACATGATTGCCACTAAATGCCTCTTTTGCAAACCACAACACCCAAAAGGAGAGAGAGAACAGAGGGGAATGCCTTGCCACAGAGGCAGGGTGGGATGGGGAACATGGGGGGATGGGAGGGATACTGGGATCATTGGTGGTGGAGAATGGGCACTGGTGGAGGGATGGGTCCTCGATGATTGTATAACTGAAACTCATGCATGAAAACTTGTAATGTCCACAACTGTAACTCATGGTGTTCCACTAATTAGTTTTAATAAATAAATAAATAGAAAAAAAAAGAACCACAAGATTTAGCATTCAACTGAATCTAACAGAATCTTTTGAAAGAAAAAAAATAGCTAGAATAGCTTAGGATCTTTATGAGGGCTTTATTCAAATACTTTGGATTCTCTTTTTAAAGAAAATTGTCTAGCACCTTGAAATAGATATTTGAAGGAAAAACAAGTAAAGCCAAGATGGTAGGAGAGAATATAGTAATAGGAATAGTCAGTTGAAATTAACAGAAATCTAACTGGCTGTCACTGTCACTGTCACTGTCCTCCCATTGTTCATTGATTTTGCTCGAGCAGGTCCAGTAACATTATGAGACTTGTTACTGTGTTTGGCATATGAAATACGTCATAGGTAGCTTGCCAGGCTTTGCCGTGCGGGCGAGATACTCTGAGTAGCTTGCCAGGTTCTCTGAGAGGGGAGGAGGAACTGAACTCTGGTCGACTGGGTCGGCTGTACCCACTATTCTATCGCTCCAGCCCACTACGTGGCTTAGATGTAAAAATGAGGAATTTGTTAATAAAATCCTATTGGGGAACTGGAGCAACTGTATTAACAGCAGATACGGGGCTTGTCTTGTATTCGAAAGACCTGACTTTGATCTCCAGCATCCCATATGGTTCCCCAAGCACTACCATGAGTAATTTCTGAGTGCAGAGACAGGAGGAATCTCTGAGCATTGCTGGGAGTGACCCAAAAACTGTCATTGTCACTGTCACTGTCCTCCCGTTGTTCATCTATTTGCTCGAGCGGGCCCAGTAACATCTTCATTGTGACACTTGTTACCATGTTTGGCATATCAAATACCTCACGGGGAGCTTGCCAGGCTTTGCCGTGAGGGCGAGATACTCTCGGTAGCTTGCCGAGCTCTCCGAGAGGGGTGGAGGAATCGAACCTGGGTTGGCCGGGTAGGCCCTGTGCAAGGCAAATGCCCTACCCACTGTGCTATTGCTCCAGCCCGACCCAAAAACAAAACAAAAAATAAGTAAGATGCTAACAGATGTTTCTCTGTGAACTTTCTTTGCATGTGTGAGACCCTGGTTTTAAAAAATAATAATAAAAATCAAATATTTAACTACATGTCAGGAATCTATTTAAATTATGATCTAATGGAGCATCTGAAAAGTTCTATGTCTGTCTATCTTTCTTACTAAATAAAGAAACGAATACTACAGTTTTCAACACATTTCTGTTATGCAAGAGGGCATTTAAACCGAAACTTAGCTATTTAGAACCTTTCCTATGGAGTAAGGATTTTGATTGGCATGAATTATGTCACGTGTCTGCCTCTGGATCAATAAACTGTAGGAATACGAATATCCCTCTTGGCATTGCAACCTCTGCATGTTTTCGGAAACAGTTCTTGGAAAAACTTGCAAGGAAATTTGAAGAGAACTAAAACAGTTATCAAATAGGACCAGTGAGACCATGTTACAAGGTGTGGTGGGTTTTTTTGAGCCACACCCGGTGGTACTCAGGAATTACTCCCGGTGGTACTCAGGAATTACTCCCAGTAGTGTTCTGGAGACCATATGGGATTCCAAGGATCGAACCCAGGCCAGTGCATGACTAGTGCCCTACTTGCTGTGCTATCATTTAGTCCCAGACAGTGGTGGTTTTACAAGAATTTCCAATATTTGCTGCACTTTTCTTTTTTTTTTCTTTTTCATTTATTTTTAGGCCACACCCAGCTGTAGTCAGGGCTTACTCCTGGCTCTGCACTCAAGGGATCACTCCTGGAGGTGCTCAGGGGACTATATGGGGTGTTGGGAATCGAACCCAGGTCAGGAACATGCAAGGCAAGAACCTTTCCAGTTGTGCTATCTCTCTGGCCCTGGACTTTGGTTTTCTTTTCTTTTCTTTCTTTCTTTTTTTTAAAATTTTTATTAGTGAAACACCATGAGGTACAGTTGTAGACTTACAAATTTTTGTGCTTGGGTTTCAGTTATACAATGATCGAGTACCCATCCCTTCACCAGTGCCCATTCTCCACCACCACTGATCCTAGTATCCCTCCCACCTCCCATCCCCTCCCCCCCCCCCCCCCATCGCACCCTGCCTCTGTGGCAGGGCATTCCCTTTTGTTCTCTCTCTCCTTTTGGGTGCTGTGGTTTGCAAAACAGGCATTGAGTAGCAATCATGTTTGGTCTATAGTCTACTTTCAGCATGCTTCTCCCATCCTGGGAGGATCCTCCCAGCACCCTTTATTTGGTGCTCCCTTCTCTATCTGAGCTGCCTTTTCCCCTCGCGTGTGTGGCTGGCCTCCAAGTCATGGAGTACATCTCCTGGTACTTATCTCGGCTATTCTTGGGTGTTAGTCTCCTAAAAATATGGAACGCTTCACAAATTTGCGTGTCATCCTTGCACAGGGGCCATGCTAATCTTCTCTGTATCGTTCCATTTTTAGTATATGTGCTGCCGAAGCGAGCACTGGACCTTGGTTTTCTTAACACAGAAGACAGCTCTGCTTATTTACACACACGGAACAAGTCACTGTGAAAATCTAGTTTCAATCCCGCAGCACTGCAAGCCCAGTCCATTTATTCACTAAGCTCAGAATGAACAATACTGTGTTCCAGCTAGAGCCTGTTGCTATTACTGAGAATCTACTGAAATTGAAAAATTTAAAATATGAAAGGATTTGGGACATAATAATAAATGCATTTTCCAGTAAAAATTAATTAACTATGCATTAGACCCAGGTACAGAAGTTATCTTTGGGTGTCTAGTGGTGAACCAACCAAGGACCATTTCACCAACTCAGCATCTAGTGAGTGAAACAAAGGCCGAATGACTTTGTATGTAGAAGTGTGTCCGTGTCTATAAATACGTATAGCACACAGCTCTATGCTTCAGCCTTGTCCACCATGAACATAGATTCCTCTTCTTTGTGAAATTGAGAAAAGAAATTTTCAATTTAAGTAGATTCTCTATGGGGCTGGAGTGATAGCACAGCGGGTAGGGCACTTGCCTTACACGCGGCCCGACCCGGTTCAATTCCCAGCATCCCATATGGTTCCCTGAGCACTGCCAGGAGTAATTCCTGATTGCATGAACCAGGAGTAACCCCTGTGCATCGCTGGGTGTGACCCCCCCCCCAAAAAAAGTTAAGTAGATTCTCAGCTTTAATTGTTTTAATAATGTCAATGGGTGCAATGTTTCTCCAATTATATTTTTTGGTTTTATGTTGTTTTGTTTTGTTTTTAAAATTGTTTGCTTTTGGGGCTTGGGGGTCATACCTGGCAGTGTCTATGATGTAGTCCCGGCTCTGTGATCAGGGATCCAGCCTGGCAGTGCTCAGGGGACCCTGGGTGGTGCCAAGGACTGAACAGGGGTCAGTTGTGTGCCAGACAAGCACCTGAACTTTCTCTGGTCTTATCCTTTTTATTTTATTTATTTATTTATTTTGCTTTTTGGGTCACACCCGGCAATGCACAGGGGTTACTCCTGGCTCTGCTCTCAGGAATTACCCCTGGCAGTGCTCAGGGGACCTTATGGGATGCTGGGAATCGAACCCAGGTTGGCCACGTGCAAGGCAAACGCCCTACCCGCTGTGCTATCACTCCAGCCCCTCATCCTTTTTATTTTAAAATTTTCCATACAGCTAATGTCACTTTGAACTGTGAGGTTGGCACACACACGGGGACAGTACTTACCAGGCTTTCTCTTCAGCATATGCTCTGCCTCGATGGCTGTTATTTCCGAAACGGTGGTGAACACGTGGGCACAGTGGACAGAAGCTCTCTCCATGCAGTAGCGGTGGTAGATCTGTCTCTCTCCCGCCTCCTTGTCGATGTTAAACTGTTAGAAACAAAATACAGCACAGGCACGTTGGCTTCCACTGGCCCTTCCACACGAGGAAAACATGCCACGCCTTTCTCTACAGGCTTTCGGTGAGACCCTGAGAGAAGGCAGCACCGCAAAGAAAAGAAATGATAAGTTGATTTAATCCAATTGCTAAAATGCATAGCTCTGAGCAACAACCAGCCCGGGAAATCCTCAGACAGCAACACCACTGTGAGATACAACCCTGCTCACAAACTGACTCTTCTTGATCAAATTTTGATAATTCCATTGGCCTCAGCGTTAGAATAAATAATATCAAGTAAATTTGTTTTTCTCTGCAAGGGGCAGAGTGGAGTGGGAGGAAACTGGGAATACAAGTGTAGAGAAGGTGACACTGGTGATGGCACTGGTGGTGGAACGTTTAATACCTGAAACAACTAGATTAGAAACAATTTGGTAAACCACAATGTTATAATAAGAAAAAAAATGTTTTAACAGAGGCCAGCCACATGTTCTAGGGGAAAAGGAAGCTCAGATACAGAAGGGAGCACCAAATAAAGGGTGTTGGGAGGATCCTCCCAGGATGGGAGAAGCATGCTGAAAGTAGACTATAGACCAAACATGATTGCCACTCAATGCCTCTTTTGCAAACCACAACATCCAAAAGGAGAGAGAGGACAAAAGGGAATGCCCTGAAACAGAGGCGGGGTGGGATGGGGGGATGAGGGGGGTGGGAGGGATGCTGGGACCTATGGTGGTGGATGATGGGCACTGGTGTAGGGATGGGTACTTGATCATTGTATAACTGAAACCCAAGCACAAAAATTTTTAAGTCTATAACTATACCTCACGGTGTTTCACTAATAAAAAAAAAAAAGAAGACATTGCTTCTTTGAGATCAGTTTGGTGCTCTTCACAGAAATGTGACCTTGGAACTATTCATTCTTCAGAAATGAATAGTTCATTTCTGTACTTTCTTTCTCTTTTTTTTTTTTTTTTTTTTTTTTGCTTTTTTGGATCACACCCGGAGATGAATAGGAGTTACTCCTGGTTCATGCGCTCAGGAATCTCTCCTGGAGGTGCTCAGGGGACCACATGGGATGCTGGGAATCGAACCTGGGTCTGCCGCATGCAAGGCAAATGCCCTACCTGCTGTGCTATTGTTCCAGCCCCTGTACTATTCTTTAATTGCTTTCTCCAAAGCCAATAGTTCCCCTTATCAAGGATCACACAGAATTCTTGAATTTTTTTTATTCAAAATATACTTTTACTTATCCCAAAATTTCGTCTGACTTAGAACTTAGCCAGAGGTCAGGAGAGATAGCACAAAGGCTAAGGCACTTTGGTTTTAGATCTGACCCTGGTTCGAATTCCAGCACCAAATACACAGAGGACCACCAGGAGTGATCCCTGAGCACTCTCAGGTGTGACCCCAAAACTAGAACACACACACACAGAGTTTAGCTGTAATATTGGGGGTGTCCTCTCAACTGAAAACACCAGGTCCCTCTCCTTCTCCTAAGATCCAGATAGACATGTGCAGATAGGTCCATTTCCTCTAGACTAACAGTCACGTTGAGTCTTCCTATATACGCAACAAAATTTGGTCTTTTTTTTTTCGGGCTAATTTGCCTGGTGTTACTGACCAGCCTGAGAAGGACCAGAGAGAAGAATTCTCCCCTGAGCCCCCAGAGTACTCGGAAGTGAAATGTTCAAGAAGTCTCTCTAATATTTTTATTCCAAAAGTCAAAGTTGGCTCTTCTCCAGGAAGTGACCGCTGCGCATATCACAGATCACTGGATTGCCCTTATTATCCTTTCCACATTATTGTCCAGAGGACATTTCCCTGGTCTCTTGACTTTCCAAATTCCCTGGTGACTTTATTTTCAAAGCTCTTATGTTTACCTTTTGACCTTTGCGTTAGACTGACATCTGGAAATGAAAACTCTCATGTAGACCAGTCATTGCTTTGCAAATGCTAAAGTTTAAAGAAAGAACTTCCCTGCTATGGGTGTCTTTGAGATAGAAATAGAACTTTCCACCACCGTTATTTAAGCCATATTCACGCATTACACACAAGAACAGACTTAAACTTTTCAACATGGGAGATTCCTTAGAAATCAGTATTTCAACTTCCTAATGTTCTTACTAGTGAAACAATATTAAAATGCTAAATTGATTGTATTGGCAATATATATACAACAAACATGCAGCTACCTTGACTTTCAGGGTACTCAAACACTTTGTTGATATGTTTGTTTGTTTGTTTGTTTGTGTTAGGCCACACACAAAGATGCTCAGGGCTTACTCCTGGCTCTGCAACTCAGGAATCACTCCTGGTGGTGTTCCGAGGACCATATGGGATGGTGGGGATAGAAACCAAGCTGGCCATGCGCAAGGCAAGAGCCCTACCCACTGTACTATCTTTTTGGCCCCTGTCGACATTTTTGATGTGATGAACTAAAAGATTTCTTTCTTTTTTTTTCTAATTTCTAATTTTTTCTAATGTTTTATTAGTAAAACACCATGAGGTACAGTTGTAGA
This sequence comes from Sorex fumeus, assembly GCF_029834395.1. NCBI lineage: Eukaryota > Metazoa > Chordata > Mammalia > Eulipotyphla > Soricidae > Sorex > Sorex fumeus. Next base: position 6,314,956 of record NW_026606157.1, read on the forward strand.
CTTACAAATTTTTGTGCTTGAGTTTCAATTATACAATGATCAAATACCCATCCCTCCACCAGTGCCCATCTCCCACCACCACGGATCCCAGTATCCCTCCCCCCCATCCCCCCCCCCCCCTCACCCTGCCTCTGTGGCAGGGCATTCCCTTTTGTTCTCTCTCTCCTTTTGGGTGTTGTGGTTTGCAAAAGAGGCATTGAGTGGCAATCATGTTTGTTCTATAGTCTACTTTCAGCATGCTTCTCCCATCCTGGGAGGATCCTCCCAACACCCTTTATTTGGTGCTCCCTTCTCTATCTGAGCTCCCCTTTCCCCTAGCATGTGTGGCTGGCCTCCAAGACATGGAGCAAAATTCCTGGTACTAATCTCGGCCACTCATGGACATTAGTCTCCTATTTGTTACTTCATATTCCCCAGATGAATGCAATCTTTTTATGTCTGTCGGTCTCTTTCTGACTCAATTTACTTAGCATGATACTTTCCATGTAGTACCACTTGTATGTAAATTTCATGACTTCATCTTTTCTAACAGCTACATAGTACTCCATTGTGCAGATGTACCAATGTACCAAAGTTTCTTTAACCAGTCAAAAGACTTCTTTCTTATTCATCTGAATTAACTGAGGGCAAACAGGAGAAATCCAAACTGAATGTTGGATCATAGATCCCTGCAGCCTTCCCAGAGAGTCCTACTCAATCTCATGACATGGACTTACCTCTTTGTTCTGTTTCTTTCTTTCACATGCCTGGAGTTGAACCCAGGACTTTTCATGTGGAAAGGACGCACTCTGCCTGCAGTTGAGCCACTACCCAGCCCCGTATTTCTCTGTTTTCACTAAATTGTTGTGCTGGAACCCCATAGACACTCTTCCTAATCACTTGCAAATCACTTTGGAGAAATCCATTCACTTGGAGGCTATGGGAAGGCAGGTTCATCGAGCCCACTGTTCTAGAAGGATTTCTATCAACTGTTTAAAGAGGGGGAGAGTGAGAGCAAGCCCAGAGCCCAGCCTCCATGGGAACCAGGCCCCTCTGTCCATTCAGGGTCTTAGTCCCACCGTGCCCACTCAGATTCGGATCTATGCCTGGGAGGGAATTGCACAGCTGAACACCGTGAGCCCTCGGTGCCCTCCTGGGAGTCCTGTCATGAATATCAACCAGCTCAAAGGGCACCGCTGCCGTCTGGCTGGCAGGTGAAAGGCACAGATCAATACATCCGCTGTCTATTTCAAGGCTCAGAAAGGTGTGGAAGCCGGGAGGAGGAAAGTGGGTGTTTACCTCATCCAGATGGTTGTAGAAATCGATGTTTGCTGCACACAGATATCTCCCGAGCAGAGTGGCATGGGTGGTAAATATTGTCGCGATCGGAAGTTTCCGGGCCCGAGACAGGATTAGTCCAGTTCCAGCCTGCCACTCGTGGAAATGGGCGATGACGTGTCGCCCATCCGCGTGATCTGTCACCTACATCAGAGAAGGAGCATTCAGAAAAAGTGGTTGGCAACACCCAAAAGGAGAGAGGGAACAAAAGGGAATGCCCTGCTACAGATGCAGGGTGGGATGGGGGGGATGGAGGGTGAGAGGGATACTGGGATCCGTGGTGGTGGGAAATGGGCACTGGTGGAGGGATGGGTATTTGATCATTGTATAACTGAAACCCAAGCACAAACGTTTGTAAGTCTACAACTGTACCTCATGGTGTCTCACTAATAAAAATTTAAGAAAAAAAGAAAAAGTGGTTGGTGATATTGGCTCTTGCTTATGTCCCCAGACAATAGTTATCATACCAGCAAATGATCACAATTTAAAGGGGTCTACACACAGGGCACGGACATCTGTGTGTTATTAGGACTCAATAGCATGTTTGCAAAGTTCATGTATTTTTCATGTTTTTAATGCTCACTTTTGGTGGTGAATCAAATTCAATTCTCTTATTTGCATGAGTTTGGGGTTGCAATAGTAGTACCTAATAAATATTCATTGACTTGATGACAAATTATGATAAGAACAACATCTTAAGGTCTAGAAAGTAGCTGTAGTTTAGTGGAAAAATACATACTATGTATGTGCCAGGTGGCCTGAGCTTCATTTCCTGTCCCATCCTTCACAAATATTAGTAATAGCATCCTTGAAGATACTGAATCAATGGGGGTCTAGCTATTTATCTTTACATAGAAGCAATAAAGGACCCCAAATTTGGAGTCACTCTTATTTGAACTTTTCTGTTCCTTGAGTCAAAAAGACTTAGACTGGTATTTAGTAATATGGGGTTGGGGGCCAGAGAGATTGCCCAGTCGGTAAGGTGCTTATATTGCATGAAACCATCCTGTGTTCTAACCCCTGTACCACACGGAGCCCTGGGCACAAAACCAAGACTGAGCCCTGAGTACTACAAGGTGTGGCCCCCAAACAAACCAATGGAAAAAGAAAAGAGAATCACAAGAGGGGGCAAAGAGATAACACAGGGGTTCAGGCTTTTGACACGAATGATTCAGAGTATAGAGCTGAGAGGACCTGCCAAGCACTTTATTTTGTGGTTCCACTCCCACAAAATAAATGTTTCCCCACCAAAAAATATGGAATTGAGGATGAAGAGAATAATAAGTTGCACAAAAAATGAATTTGTAATTTAGTATGGTCGAACAGAAAACCAGGAAGGGTTTAGTTTCTGACTTAAAATTGTCTTGGCTCACCCTTACAAAAAGTTAATATTTACACTCCACTCCCCTTACAACTGCTTCTTCCATGGGGAGCAGAACTGGTAATGCAAAACATTTGTTCAGGAAGCCTGAGCGGAGAACTGGAAAGTCTGGAGAATTCACCCATGACAGTAGTTCTCCCACTTGGCCCACATCAGAATCATCTGGAAGACTTGGGATACGCTGCGGTCTGCATCCCGAGGAGGAATGAGAGAGTAAAGATTTGACTCAGACTTAAGAGAGTACAGATTTGATTCATTAAGCAAGGTCTGTTTTCTAATGTCCCAGTTTCTATTTTTTTTTATCCCAAGAGAATAGTTCATCTCTCTAGACTCCAACTGTTGAGATGGCTTCGGTCCCATACAAATGATTTAAAAAAAAAAACTAATAAGGATAGCTCAGTTGCACTAGTACTCACACATTTAACACACACACACACATTTAACACACACATACACATTTAACACACACACACACACACACGCACACATGGGCCAGAGAGATAACACAGCGGGCAAGAAGGCACTTGTCTTGCATGTGGCCAACTCATGTTCCACACACAGTTCCCTGAGTACAGAGCCAGGAGTAAGCCCTGACTATCGTTGGGTGTGGCCTCCAAACCCTAACAACTACAAATAACTCAAGCAATTTTCTACTCCTGAGATTCTAAAACTCACATACACAGGGCCTGATGTGTGTACATCATGTTATTTAAACTTTGACCCAAGACAAATATCAATAAGCATCGTTATCACCCTGTTCCAAAGACGAATATTAAAGAAAGACTGATCATTTCTTTATCCCAAAAGCCTTTGAAATATGCTAGTCCACTCAGAAATGCCACCAAGCAGAGTGTTCTTGCTCTAACGGCCAGACCATTTGGAGACACAGTTGTATGCTCTGCAGCGACCATACCTCTTTTAAGAACCAGGCGGTTAGAGATCCAAAGATCAGCATATCGTTGGCTTCCTGGTCCTGGTAAGGGATGCCCACGCTGCACGCCTCCCAGAGATCTCCTTTCCACCTATCCAGATTTGACGCGGAGTAGCCTATGTCGAAAAGCACCACGTAAGGGCTCCCTTCTATCAGCCATCTTCCAAAATGCACCTGCCACACACAAGACACAGTCAGCTGGGATGATTTGGGACCACCAAAGACGAGATTTGGGGGTTTATTTTAGTTTTATTATTTTTAAAAAATTTTATTTTAATGAATCAATGTGACTTACAAACTTTCATGCTTACATTTCAGTCATACCAGGTTCAAGTACCCATCCCTCCACCCGTGCCCATTCTCCACCACCAATGTTCCCAGTATCCCTCCTGCCACTTTCACCCCTTCCCAAAGAGGAGATTTTATTTGAGCTGCAGGAACAACACTTTAGACTGCAGCAGGAGACCACCCAGAGGGAAAGCCCTGTGAACACACAAGTCACAGCTTCTACAGAGCCCCCAAGCCCTTTTATCCAACTGGACAGGTGTGGTTCACACAAGGCACCTCAAGTCCACTTAAAATCAAGGTCCTCCTCTGAGGAGCGTGGGGCAAACCTAACCCGAGCACTTGGCAACTGTGTGTGTTCATACCTGGCAGCCGTGTGTGTTCATGGCCTCCACAGCCCGTTTCACGGCCCTGTTGACCGGCTCACATGCTTCCACCTGAGTTTTCATATTGTGCTCAAAGTAGGGGCCGATCATGAAGAAGTTTTCTCCCCACTCCTCTGCGGTGGTTTTGGCTTTGGTCTGAATCACGGTGTAGATGCCGCCGACTGTGGAAAGGAAAGATCAGGTTAGCGTTGGGGAAACCATTGGTGCCTTTCAATGGCAAAAGGGTGCAAACACGCTCTGGTCACACCTGTGTCTGATGGACCCCGAAGGTTCAGAAAGACCTTTTCAAAGGGCGGGAAAGGGGGGCGGTGAACTCTGAGAAGGCCCCCTCACACGCACCCCTGCGCCAGCCCTGTGCCCGTGCAGTGCACTCCCTCCCTGCTTGCTCCGTGGGGCCTTGGAGTGAAGCAAGATCACGCAGTGTGGGTCTGCCACGAACACCCATACCTATGCCCAATTCATATCTGGAAGGTGAGTCGGGCAGAAGGGGGGTGCTGAGCGCTATGCATGGCCTGGAGAAAGTGACCAGTGTAACTCGCAAGTTTGTTCATCCCTCACCTTCCAAGGCAAGGTGCTCAGGTGTCTCCAGGCCAGGAGGGGTGCAGAAGAACTCAGACTTTTTTGTGTGTTTTTTATTTATTTATTTTTTCTTTTTACAAAGCTGTTCATGATTGGGTTTCAGTCATACAATGTTCCAACACCCATCCCTTCATCAGTATAACCTTTTAAAAATGTTATGTATCAACATTTTTATTTATATACAAGAATTGTGATGTCCATTTAAATATTTGTGTGTGATCATGTAGAATATTTCCACATATATATTAAGGATTCATCTCGGGGGGGGTGGGGTAGGTCATCTATGGCTGATGCATAGGAACGAATGAAAGACCAAAGCTTGTCTGCTTTGCCTTTTTACTTATTTATTTATTTATTTTGCTTTCTGGGTCACATCTGGCAATGCTCAGGGGTTACTCCTGGCTCTGCACTCAGGAATTACTCCTGGCGGTGCTCGGGCAGCTACTTTGCACACGGCCCGCCCGGGTTCCATCCCTGGCAACCCATAGGGTCCCCGAGCCTGCCAGGAGTGATTCTGGAGTCCAGAAGCAGGAGGAACCCTTGAGCATCACCAGCTGAGGCCCATAAATGGGAGGGAGGGGGGAAGCCCTTGGAAGGCCTGGACCCTCCCTCCGACGCACCCCTGCGCCAGCCCTGTGCCCGTGCAGTGCACTCCCTCCCTGCTTGCTCCGTGGGGCCTTGGAGTGAAGCAAGATCACGCAGTGTGGGTCTGCCACGAACACCCATACCTGTGCCCAATTCACGTCTGGAAGGTGAGTCGGGCAGAAGGAGGGTGCTGAGAGCTGTGCATGGCCTGGAGAAAGTGGCCAGTGTGACTCGCAAGTTTGTTCATCCCTCACCTTCCAAGGCAAGGCGCTCAGGTGTCGCCAGGCCAGGAGGGATGCAGTTGTCGGCTGGACCCCAGTGTTGGGGACATTTGACCTCTGGGCAAGAAGCAGGAGGAGAGGGCTGAGATGCAGTAGCAGGTGAGGGTAGACATGGGTGCCCTCCGGGAACTTCCCTAAGACTTGGCAGAGCTTCTGGGCTGGCTCTTAGTAGGAAAATGAAAGATGCCTGAATCCTTTATTCCCCCCTACCCCCCAAAAAAATCTGTCGGGGCCGGAGCGATAGCACAACGGGTAGGGCATTATTTGCCTTGCAAGCAGCCAACCCGGGTTCGATCCCCGGCATCCCCTCTGGTCCCCCAAGCACCACCAGGAGTAATTCCTGAGTGCAGAGCCAGGAGTGACCTCTGAGCATCGCTGGGTGTGACCCAAAAAGGCAAAAAAAAAAAACCCAAGTCTATCTTGAGCAATACTCTGTGGGTGAGCTATAGGGAAAGGGTTGGTTGGTGCAAGTCCCGGGTGAAATCCCAGAGCTAATAGGAGGATCCCAGCACCGGCCTCAGCTCCGTTCCCAACAGCCTCAGTCAGGTTGTGTGTGAGCGATTGTTCACTCGTGATACCAGTAAGATCCTTCTCAGTTTTCCCTTTGGTTTTTCAGTTTATCCAGATAGAGGGTTTGGTGGCCACTGCATCTCAGATTTCTTGTTTTAGTAAATTAGTTAGTCTTTCTGTGATAACTCTTGTAGATTATCCTAACTGCTGGTCGCGGTAGCACTGTCACCTAATTTTTTTCCTTTAAACCCAAACAGTGCTTGCTTGCTCTCTCTGTCTCTCTCTGTCTCTGTCTCTCTGTCTCTCTCTGTCTCTCTTTGTCTCTCTGTCTCTCTATCTCTGTCTGTCTGTCTGTCTCTCTCTTTCTCTCTCTCTCTCTCTCTCTCTCTCTCTCTCTCTCTCTCTCGTATCTACTTCCATTTGATTTCTGGCACTCCACTGTCCTGAAGCAGCTTGAAGAAAAACTTGACTAGTTGGAGTGCACCTTAACAGGAGCACAGAGCTGGGAGCAGCTCCAAGCACCGCCAGTGATGCCTCCAAGGAAGGCAGATGCTGATACTTCTATCACCGCAGAATTCATCATTCACACAGGAGAAGCGCTCCTCTAACTTCCAGACATGGAAATATCACATGGAAGAAATTTCCACATGAACTGGCTGAAACTCACTGTCCTGAAGAAGAAGGAAAAACTTTTGGCTCTCCTTAAGAAAAATGTAAACTTCACTGGAGCAGAGAGAGAAAACAAGGACACGGAGAGTCACTGCTCAGTGGCCGGTGAAGAGAGCCTAGAGCCACGCAGAGTCTGTCAGGCCTGCTAGCACCCGCCTCCGCCTCCGCAGGACCAGGAAGCAGGACCCACCCACCCCTAATAGCGCACCTGGGCCTAATTCAATTTTTCTTTCAAATATCTAAATTCGTTATAACGTTCACGATTGGGTTTCAGTCATATCAAGTCCCAACAGCCATCCCTTCACAGCATCCACTTCCCCATATCCCACCACCCATGTTCCCAGTTTCCCTCCCACCTGCTACATCAATTCAACTGATGGCAGAATCAGGGGCACTTCAATATTTCCCCCATGGTAAAACACTTAATGAACCACCCAAGCGATTCCTTGAGGAAAAACAAATTTAGATAAGTAGAGAAGTGGTTTGTAAGGAAAATAGAAAAGAAGGCTTTTTTTTTCTTTTTGGGTCACTCCCGGCGATGCACAGGGGTTACTCCTGGCATAAGAACTCAGGAATTACTCCTGGCGGTGCTCAGGGGACCATATGGGATGCTGGGAATCGAACCCAGGTCAGCCGTGTGCAAGGAAAACGCTCTACCTGCTGTGCTATCACTCCAGCCCCAAGAAATTCTCTCTTTTTTTTATGTTTTTTTTTTTTTATTAGTGAAACACCATGAGGTACAGTTGTAGACTTACAAATTTTTGTGCTTGGGTTTCAGTCATACACTGATCAAGTACCCATCCCTCCACCAGCGCCCATCCTCCACTACCACGGGTCCCAGTATCCTTCCCACCCCCCCCCCCCATCCCACCCTGCCTCTGTGGCAGGACATTTCCCTTTGTTCTCTCTCTCCTTTTGGGTGTTGTGGTTTGCAAAAGAGGCATTGAGTGGCAATCATGTTTGGTCTATAGTCTACTTTCTGCATGCTTCTACCATCCTGGGAGGAACCTCCCAACACCCTGTATTTGGTGCTCCCTTCTCTATCTGAGCTTCCCCTTCCCGTAGCACGTGTGGCTGGCCTCCAAGTCATGGAGCAAAATTCCTGGTACTAATCTCGGCCACTCCTCTTTTAAGTGTGAAAACAGAAATGCGCCTTTGTTTTGCTTGCTGCCTCCCATTGTGACGGTGGTGGCACTGTGGTACCAGGATAGAACCCAGAGCTTCACACATACAAAGGCTGGCTCTCACACTTGGAACCTCAGTCTTAGATGGGACCAGAGAGAGCGTAGAACAGGTAGGGCACTTGCCTTGCAAATGCCCAACCCAGGTTCGATCCATACGGTCCCCCAAGATCTACCAGGAGTGACCCCTGAGCACAGAGCCAGGAGTATGCCCTGAGCACTTCCAGGTATGGCCCCAAATCCAAAACAAAAACAAAAAAAGTCTGGCCTGAGTATCACACCTGGGGAATATATTTGTGTAGGTATATAAGCCGTATTCAACCTCTCTGTCCTTAAAATCTTAGAATCATTTCCCTTTTCTGGAGACTTCTTCATGATCTCTGAGGGTCTGTTTTATCAGATTCTGATGACTCTTATTTATTAATGCTTTATTCACATTTCTTTTGTTGAAAACTCTACTATTTATTTACAACGTTATATCTTGCCCAGAGATCTTAGAGCATCCCCTTTCATTAGACTATATATTTGAAGTTCTAATATATGTGAATAAATACATATGTGTTTTAAGGGATGGAAGGGAGAGGAGAAAGTCTCATTCAAGAAATTCAAAGATAGGGGCTGGAGAGATAGCACAGCGAGTAGGGCATTTGCCTTGCACGTGACCGACCCAGGTTCAATTCCCAGCATCCCATATGGTCCCCCGAGCACCGCCAGGAGTAATTCCTGAGTTCTTATGCCAGGAGGAACCCCTGTGCATCACCGGGTGTGACCCAAAAAGAAAAAAAAAGAAATTCAAAGATAAACATATTTCATAATTTGCTGGGGTTTTTTTCCCCAATTTGAGGCCTACAGTTTCCAAACACCCCGAAGGTGCTTATAAATACTCTAATCATGCTCTTCAGATCTATCAGAAATAAATGCCTAAAATTCGTTTTTAAACCCATCCTTGGGGACTGGAGAGATAGTACAATGGGTAGGGCCCTGGTTTTGCATATGGTGACCTGGGTTTGGTCCCCAATACTCAATCTGGCCCACCAGGTCACTCTAGGACTGATCCCTGAGCCCAGAGCCAGGAGTAAGCCTTGAACATTATTGGGTGTAACTCAAAACAAACAAGCAAAAAATAATTTTTTAATACCCTCTTTATTGTTTGGGGCCTGGGTATAAATAAATCTATACCCATACTCCTTGTGCAGTATTATTGTGGGAAGATCTTTATACTACATTCTCAAACATATTCTCAAGAGTATAGTTGTTTCTGCTTATTCCCTTGCCATCTTTATAACCAGCCACTTTTTTTTAAAATAACATTTATCACCTTTGGTCCCGGATTTCTTCATGGGTACACTAACTATACATATGTGGCATGCCACAGATACAGGGTGATTTCTGCTTTCCAATATGGATATTAACTAGAGGTTCACCAACACAGACTTTTCAACAAATCCATGTCCCATCACAATGCAAGTTGTTGAATTTAAGCTTCATTTTCAAACGTGTACTTTGTATTTTATTGATCTATATTTTCCTGGAACTGTATGGGAACACTCTTTGGTGTGAGAGCAAAGTATCAGCCTTTCATAAAAAAAAAAAAAAGATGAGCTACCAGGGCAGAGAGGCCAACGAGATCACCCAGACCCACATTTTCATCTAGAGATGCTGAATATTGTAAAAACCAGGGTTTCAAAACTGTGGAATGTGACCACCAGCCCACATAAGGGTGTAGATAGGGAAAGAAACCCTACAGTTAACAGTCCTGTAAACTACAGTGCCTAAACTAAAATGTAAAACATGTAAAGCTTCTTCCCTGTCTTTAAATACTAAAATGTACAGTATTGGGAAGTCACGTGGCTTCTGTCTCGGCATAACTACTAATCACAGACACAGAAGCACGGTTGGCCATCATGCAGCTGGAAAACACGCATCTCTGGGCAGCAGGTCTGGGAGAAAGAAAAGAAACATCACTGGTGCAGATGGTCAGCAAGTCTCTGTGTGGCCAGCACTTGGCTGGGTCTCCGGCACTAGGCCCAACAGCCACATCCCTGTGCAGTGGGAGGCGACATCCACCGGGCAGGACTCATCCCACCCAATCCTGACTCTACCATGGGATTTTACCTGGAGGGCCTGGGACGTGACCATCTGGTGGAAAAAGAAGGGGGGAGCCCCAGGGTTTGTTTGGCACCTCACATGGGTTTCCCTGTGATTTGAGTGGGAACTTCTGCCTGGGATGCTGTGGACGTGACTACAGTGTTCAGTTCCTTTTATTTATTTATTTTGCTGCATAGGCATTCTGTATTTTGCTTTTGTTCGTCACTCAGATGTGGCCCAAAATATCTCTATCAGAAGAGATAGAGAACCCAAATTAAGTGGGAAGTCCTTCTCTCCCCACCATGCAGAATCTTAGAACTCCCTTCCCTGGCCCTCTGATTCTTGCGTTCCCCATATTTGACAATAACTGCCTGGCCAACATCTGTGTTCTTCCCACATCCAAAAGATCAAAAGCAACCGGTGTTGGTGTGGATGTGGGAAGAAAGGGATTCTCCTTCACTGCTGGTGGGAATGCCGACTGGTTCAGCTCTTTTGGAGAACAGTATGGACGCTTCTCAAAAAATTAGAAATTGGGGCTGGAGCAATAGCACAGCGGGTAGGGCATTTGCCTTACACGCAGCCAACCCGGGTTCAATCCCCAGCATCCCATATGTTCCCCCGAGCACTACCAGGAGTGATTCCTGAGTGCAGAGCCAGGAGTGTGACCCTGAGCATCACTGGGTATGACCCAAAAAGCGAAAAAAGAAAAAAAATTAGAAATTGAACTCCCAGCAATACCAGTTCTGAGAATATATCCCGGAGATGCAAAAAATATATAGTAAAAATGACACCTGCACTTGTATGTTCATTGCAGCACTGTTTACAATAGCCAGAATCTGGAAAAAAAATCCAGTGCCCAAGAAGAGATGAATGGTTAAAGAAACTTTGGTACATCTACACAATGGAATACTATGCAGCTGTTAGAAAAGATGAAGTCGTGAAATATGCATATAGGTGGATCAACACGGAAAGTATCATGGTAAGTGAAATGAGTCAGAAAGAGAGGGACAGACATAGAAAGATTGCACTCATTTGTGAAATATAAAGTAACAGAATGGGAGACTAACAGCCAAGAATAGTAAAGATAAGTATCAGGAGGATTACTCCATAGCTTAGAAGCCGGCCTCACATGCTGGGGGAGAAGGCAGCTTATACAGAGAAGGGTCAACCAAGTAAAGGGTGCTAAGAGGGCCCGCTCAGGATGGGAGATGCATGTTGAAAGTAGACTATAGACTGAACATGATGGCCACTGAATACCTCTATTGCAAACCGCAATGCCCAAAAGGAGAGAAAGAGCAAAAGGGAATGCCCTGCCACAGAGGCGGGATGGGGTGGGGGGATGGGGTGGGGGTGGTGGGAGAGATGCTGGGACCATTGGTGGTGAAAAATGGGCATCGGTGGAAGGATGGGCACTTGATCATTGTATGACTAAAATGCAAGCACGAAAGTCTAGAGGTCTCTAACTGTACCTCATGGTGATTCACTAAAAAAAATTTTTTTTTAAAGGCCCTCCCGTTGATCGTCGATTTGCTCGAGCGGGCCCAGTAACGTCTCCGTTGGAGACTTTGTTGTTACTGTGTCTGGCATATCGAATACTCTCGGTAGCTTGCCGGGCTGATAAATAAAAAATTCTTACCAAGACTGAAGAACAACCGTAGCATTGTCCTCCCATTGTTCATCAATTTGCTCTAGTGGGCACCAGTAATGTATCCATTGTGAGACTTGTTGCTACTGTGTTTGGCATATCGAATATGCCACGGGGAGCTTGCCAGGCTCTGCCGGGCGGGCGGGATACTCCCGGTAGCTTGCTGGGCTCCCCAAGAGGGCCAGAGGAATCGAATCTGGGTCGGGTGCATGCAAGGCAAACGCCCTACCTACCGTGCTTTCATATCTGTGTTCCTGAAGTTTTTGTAAACTCTGAAGCTTGGTATCAGTCTCCATTGTTAACTTCCCACTTCTAGCAGCTTCCATTGCTGAACACCTGATAAGCACTTGATGGATCTTTATTGGATAATAAATGGAGGTAGCAATACTAATAGCACAGCTGATAAAAGCAAGAACATTTGGGGAATTGGTTTCTAACAGTTTGACTCTGATTCCCTCATTTGTTATGTTTTACAGATTTCCATTGCTGATTGGCAACGTTCTGCCAATTAGGGATTTGTTTGTTTGTTTGGGGGTTATACCTCCCAGGACCCAGGACCCAGGACCCAGGACCAAACAGTGAAGGGGTGAAGTCTTCTGCATGCAGGCCTGTGCTCCAGCCCACCGAGCTATCTTTCTGACCCCACAATTGAAAAAAATTAGGGCATTTTTTTCTGTAAACAATCTTTTATTTTTAGCATGTATCTATTTTTTTTTACTTATTGTATTAACAAGGATCAATCCCGGGAGGGCCTCCCCCATATAGGCACGCAACCTCCTGTTTGGTTCTGTCATTGGTCCCAGAAATTTTAATTTTCTGGGAAATAAAAACATTCATTGTTCACCAGAAAGCATCGCAAGATGACAAATACGACATCCATTTCATTGAAAAATCTTATCTAGAGATACCGTCTGCGACATCTGTTATGACCTTAGGTTGGATTCCTTTCTTTCATCTGTTGGACATTTTCGTGGACAGTGGAAGTTTTATCTTTCGATTACAAAAAAAAGTGGATGGGCTGGAGCAATAGTACAGCAGGTAGGGCATTTGCCTTGCATGCGGCCGACCCAGGTTCAATTCCCAGCATCCCACATGGTCCCTTGAGCACCACCAGGGGTGATTCCTGAGTTCAGAGCCAGGAGTAACCCCTATGCATTGCCAGGTGTGACCCAAAAAAGTAAAAAAAAAGTGGGGTCGGGGGCACACGGGTAGTGGCAGTGAAAGTTTTCAGAAGCATTTGAGAGACCAGGGGTGCCAGGGATTGAACCTGCGACTTCAGCACACTCATGTGCTCCAGTCACTGAGCTATCTTCCCACCCTATTCATTTTTTGAGTGTGTTGTAGTTAACAAAGAAAGAGAATGATTGGCCTTGGAGGAAACTGTCGTTTGCTTGGTGACTTGTCTATGGAGCACAGTTGCTGAGCGCCGATCTCTGGGCCACCTCTGATGGCTGCAATGAGCAACCGGCACAGAAAACATTTTAGAAAGGCACGATGGTGTCGGGGACAAGCGCAGGAAGGTCCAAACCTCTAGAGAATGCCACCGTGGGGGCTGTAGATCCAGCTACATGAATGAGCGCCCTATTCATAAAATCTCTCGGAGTTTGGAGCTGGAGCGATAGCACAGCCGGTAAGGCGTTTGCCTTGTGTGCAGCCAACTTGGGTTCAATTCCTCTGTCCCTCTCAGAGAGCCCAGCAAGCTACCGAGAGTATCCCACCCGCATGGGAGAATCTGGAAAGCTCCCTGTGGCGTATTCGATATGCCAAACACAGTAACAAGTTTCACAGTGGAGACATTACTGGTGCCCACTTGAGCAAATTGATGAACAACGAGAGGACAGTGCTACAGTGCTACAGTGCTCGGTGTTTGGCTAGGAATCTGGAATGATCAGAACCTGTTTCTTTGGATGTTCAGACTCTGTGGAACATTTCTGAAGTTTTCTGTGCTGGGAAGGAAATATCAAATAGCTCCCAGGGTACGGGAAACTAAGATTCACACTACGGAAGGATGGATGGTCTGTCGGGGTAACCAGATTCACACCCGTCTCTGTGTAGGCTTGTATCCGAGAGTTCTTTTGTTCCGTTGGTGGACACTCTTCCGTGTCTGTATGTGCCAGTGTTTGGAACAGGCCGTGGCATATGGTTTATCGGTTCTCTCTTCACATACTTCTGTCTCGTCTGCTGGGTCTCCTCAGGCAAATGACTAACTCAGTTTTTTTTTTCCATTTGAAAAATGGAACTATCAACATTTCTCACTTGTAGGGGGTTGTCACTTGATCACTTAATCCCCCGTTATTCATCAATTTACTCGAGCGGATGCCAGTAACGTCTCCATTCATCCCTGTTGCGTGCTAGCGTAGCCCAATGGCATCTGCTCATTCTAGGAACATGCAGAGCCTCAAACTGATCATTCATGGTCTTCACGAAGAAATCTGACCATCTTGTAGGTGGGCGTCCATGCAATCTTTTGACGTCCCGTGGAATCCAGTCAGTAATGGCTCTAGTCCAGCGGTTGTCTGTAAACCTCATTACATGTCCAGCCCATCTGATTTTTGATGCCTAGGCAAATGAGACAGCGTCCCTGATTCTTGAGCGTTGACGGAAATCAGAACTCCGGATTCTCTCTCTCATTTGAGTGAATTGAGATATTCCAAGCATAGCTCTTTCAATTCCTCTTTGAGAGACCCAAATAGCATTCTCACACTGTTTTCATAGGGCCCAGGTCTCTGAGGCATATGTTAATGCAGGAAGAACAGTGGAATCGAAGAGAACAGTGGAATCGAAGCTCTTAGCTGGGGGTTGTCATTGAAAATTAAATGCGTCGATATGTAGACGTGTCTGGGGCATACTGTTTGTTGTTTGCATTTTAGTCAGCTCTCAGATAAATACAGAAAAATTTCCATGAATATTAAAGATTGTGGTGCAAATCATTGTAGGACCTAGGTCAGGGTAACACAATCAAGGATAGGATCAAAACCCTAGTTTTACAATTGTAAATACTGAGCTTTTTTGACTTTATGGTCTTACACAGCATTTGCAACATCTCAAAATTGTAGGATAACATTGGTTTGTCCTTTCTCCATTGCTACAGGGAACTTGGGTTTATTGGATTACACCAATCACAGTGCTCCCAAGACACTCCCATTCCTCTGCGTTCATCTTTAACTTCTCCTTTGTGCTCTGCTTCCCTTATCTGTTAATCACTCATTTCCCCTCATCAGAACCTGTGACTTGTCAAAGTCAAATTCTTCAGAAATCTCTGGATTTGTAATTTGTAAGTGAAATATTGCTTTTCTCTTTCCCTTATGTCCTTTGTACAGTTTACTTTAGAACACTGTCCTTTTCATACAGACACAGGGAGACAGTTAATGATCTGCTTTTGTAACTTGAAGTTAATTGACTCCGAATAATATTTACTCCTGGGATCTGTCATATTTACTCGACGTAAGCCTCAGTTGCCCTTAGTTCCTAGAACCCCCAAAGAAGGGTCCCAACAAAGGGACTGGATGGACCCAGGGCAAGCTGCAAGCTACCCTGGCATCGAAATGGGACAGGTCAAGTGCCATGAAACTTATAATAAGCTAAGATCACGGTTGTGGATGAATTCTGCCATGACCCTAAGAGAAGTGATTGGAGAAGGACCCTGCTAGGGTTAGGAAGGGCTCATCTGGCCTGAGGACTGTAGTCTGAAATCTATAACAAGATGACCCCAGGAGAGCCACTCTGTAAAATTAATATACCTTCTACGTGTCTATACAAAATGACTAGAAAGATTATTAAGAAGTAAATTTAAGATGATTGTTACGGACTAAGGAAAGAAGAAGTAAGTCCTTAGATGAAATTCTGCCCGTAAGCAGATCTCCTAGCAGGAGATCTTTTTTTTTTTTTCCCTTTATTGTATTTTATTTTTTTTAAAGTTGTAGATTTACAATTTTTTGTGCTTGGGTTTCAATTATACAATGATCAGATACCCATCCCTCCACCAGTGCCCATTTTCCACCACCATGGATAATATCCCTCCCACCCCCATCCCCCCATCCCCCCTGTCTCTGTGGCAGGGCAATCCCCTCTGTTCTCTCTCTCCTTTTGGGTGTTGTGGTCTGTAAAAGAGGCATTGAGTGGCAAACATGTTCAGTCCATAGTCTACTTTCGACATGCATCTCCCCTCCTGGGAGGATCCTCCAAACATCCTTTATTTGGTGCTCCCTTCTCTATCTGAACTGCCCTTTCCTCTAGGATACCCGGCTGGCCTCTAAGTTATGGAGTAATCCTCCTGGTGCTGATCTCAGCTATTCTTGGGTATTGATCTCATACTTTGTTACTTTATATCCCCCAGATGAATGCAATCTTTCTATGTCTATCCCTCTCTTTCTGACTCATTTCGCTTAGCATGATACTTTCCATATTGTACCACTTGTATGTAAAGTTCATGACTTCATCTTTTCTAAGAGCTACATAGTACTCCATTGTGTAGATGTACCAAAGTTTCTTTAACCAGTCATCTGTTCTTGGGCACTCAGGTTTCTTCCAGTTTCTGGCTATTGTTAGCAGGAGATCTTTGTTTTAAAAGAGCCTCCCTGGAAGGAAAGGAAGGGCTTTCATACGTTGATTGTGCTATTTTACCTGGGTGTGGTTGCTACCACAGGGCGGGAGCAATAGCACAGCAGGTAGGGTACTTACCTTGCACACAGCTGACCTGACCTAGACCACCCCTCTAGGAGAGCCCGGCAATCTATGGAGAGTATCTTGCCCGCACGCTCGGCAAAGCCTGGCAAGCTAACCATGACGTATCCGACATGCCAAACACAGTAACAAGTCTCACAATGGAGACGTTACTGGTGCCCGCTCGAGCAAATCAATGAACAACAGGAGGACAGTGCTTCAGTGCTACAGTAGTTGCTACCTTGGGAGATTGGGCTCTTGACTAAGGCTGGCTCTTGACTAAGTTGCTACCTTGGGAGACTGGGCTCGGGGAGACTAGCCTGGGGGAAAGTAGAAGACAGGAATGAGGGACAGTGTTATAGTAGAATCCCCCCCGCCGATAGTAGAATCCTCAGGAATGAGGGGCAGTGTGAGGCTGGAACGGGGAGCACGGTGAGACAGAATGAACAGCGGGATGGAGATTGGAATAAAGGGGACTGATCAGCAACCAAACTGGAGGCTCTCCATGTGTCTATTGGCGGCGGCTGCAGGCCGGGGTGGGGACATGACTCATGGTCATAGAAGGCCCGTGGTAAGAAAGTCCACGCCACAGAATATTGAATGCACACAAAATCTTTTTTCCACATTTATAAAATTCAAAAACTTATTAATGTTGAATTTTTTAAACCTCGTTTGATCGTAAAATCAGATCTAACCTGAAATGATTTTGTGTCAAGGATAATTACATATTCCTTTTATCAAAACGACATGGCAGGGAGCTGGAGAGATAGCACAGCTAGTAGGGCATTTGCCTTGCACGCTTCCGACCCGGGTTCAATTCCCAGCATCCCATGTGGTCCCCTGAGCACCGCCAGGAGTGATCCTGAGTGCAGAGTCAGGAGTAACCCCTGTATATCATAGTATATCATAGGGTGTGACCCAAAAAGCAAAATAAATAAATAAATAAATAAAAAACTACACGGCAGTTTCTACCAATACACATGTTAACTTGGTTTTGTGTGTCAGATAAATGCTCAGAACTATAGGCTCTGATAAATGCTCAGAACTATAGGCTCTGTTCTTAGGTGGCCAGAAACCTGTGATCAAGGGCCCGAGAGACAGTTCAGGTGTTAATGTGTTTGCCTTACCACCCTCCGCCAGCCAAAGGAAGACGTTGCCTCTCTTTTGACCCAGTAAAAGCCCCTTTCAATGAAGTCTTGTTCTTGAAAAAACAAACAAAAAATCCTCATCCCTATGCATGATACAACCAGTACATTCGCAATTACGTCAACTTCTGTAAACGACACTGGGATCTCTGACTCCCCCAAATCTCCTTTTCCCTTGCATAGGAAATGAAAGAACATAAGTATCAAAAATAAAGAAACAGGAATTCCTCCATTCAAACTTTCAAACCTCCACGAAACTTTCCCTGCATACCAGGCACCGGTCCAGGCTCCTGCGAGTCACATGTGTGTGTCACCCTCTGTGTGATCCCTGGCACGGCACTTGGAGGTCACAGGTGCTC
The DNA here is from genome assembly GCF_029834395.1 of Sorex fumeus. Lineage (NCBI taxonomy): Eukaryota > Metazoa > Chordata > Mammalia > Eulipotyphla > Soricidae > Sorex > Sorex fumeus. Next base: position 6,332,960 of record NW_026606157.1, read on the forward strand.
CCTGCACCAGGGCACAATGCTCCGCCCATGTTTGCTAAGTAGAGGACAGAAGGGCTCTGCTCAGGTGCTGGAACTCAACACAGCATTTGGGATTCGATGATGGCCTGCTGTCACTGGTGATCACCTCTCACCCACGCCATTCCCCCCCACTAACTAGCTGTTCTTAAGTTTCTCCCGCTGTGCAGGCAAAATCCTCCCTTCGCATCATCTCGGTCAGGGACGATGTGTCTTCGAGGGAGCTCGGTTCCCGCTGGGCGCATTTAGGCACTGCATGTGTAGGGAAAGCACATGGAAGCTGCTGTTTGTAAGCTATGTCACTTCTCCACGCTCCAGGCTCTGTTCCTCATGCTTCTTCCTTGCCTGCTAACACTTGGACTCCGAGCAAAGCTTGAACTCTTGAGAAGCATGAAAATACTTCATGAGGGGCTGGAGCGATAGCACAGCGGGTAGGGCGTTTGCCTTGCATGCAGCCAACCCGGGTTCGATTCCCAGCATCCCATATGGTCCCCCGAGCACCACCAGGAGTGGTTCCAGAGCCAGGAATAACCCCTGTGCATTGCCGGGTGTGACCCAAAAAGCAAAAAAAAAAACCCTTCATGATACGCTAACAGTATCGGAAGTCAAAATTTCGTATGGGTCCTGATCAGGAATGTGTCTACCTAAAACAAAGTTACAAAATGATGCTTTTGGAGGGGAATGGAGAGAAGAGTACAACAGGTAAGGATCTTGCCTTGAAGGCAGCCCACCTGGGTTCAATCCCCCCACATCCCATGTGGTCCCCAGAGCCCTTCAGGAGGAATTCCTGAGCGCAGAGCCAGGATTTGTCCCTTAGCACAACAAGGCATGGCCGAAAAACAACAACCCAAAAAGTGCTTTTTGGTTTTTTGACTACGAAAAATAATTACTTTATTCCTACTGTACCATCACTCATATTTCAAATTTTATTTTAATGTTCTGTCCAGAGCCACAATCGGCTTGAAGCAAGGCCACTTCAACGGTACTCAACGTCTCCTGTAAGGCCACAGCCTGTGACCCTTGGGGGACTCCACAGTTACACCTGACGCTGCTCAAGGGACCATGCGGTGCTGGAGACCAGACCAGGGTCTGCCCTTCCTCCCCATCCTTTCTCTCCAGCCCCAACGACCAGTTTTTGCCATCTTCTTCCCTTCCAAAGCGCACATCTGTTCTAGCCTGTGGAAGCAGACAAAGTTTGGCCCAACCTACATTTCAATTCATTTCCAGCCGACGTGTCCCCCAGCCCCGAGCCGCTCCCAGCACTAGGGAGTTTTCTGGGGAATCTCCCGGGCTGGGTGGGCGCAGCACAAACCTTTATTGGTCACTTCCCAGGAGACCTCGAAGAGCAGTAAATCCTCCACGGGGAGCTCCTCGACTTCCCAGCGGGGCAGGCCGCCCAGGGACGTCACGGAGAGGGAGCGTCCTCGGAGCATAGTGTCCGGAGCTCTGGATGGTCCCAGGAGTCAGTCTCAGGATGCTGGAGGCGCCAAGACCCAGTGGCCCCCGTTCCCAAGCAGGACCTGCTCCAGGCAATAGAGCAGGCGCTGGCCAGGTGGGAAAGGTTGGGTTCTGTCAGAGAAAGGGTGTCGGCCAGGGAATTCTCGGCTCCTCAGAGCTCCGACAGGTCTAGTTAGGACACTCTCGGCCACTGTGTCCCCACACAGCCCAGCCCGGAGTAAATGCTTCGATGCGGGTTGGGCCAGCACCCCCTCCGCTAGTAGAATCCTCATAGGCTGAGTGCCCGACCTTTAACCCTTGTCCTTTTGACCAAATTGCTAGAGTCAGTCACTCATGTTTGCTTCATCAGTCCCCAAATGATTCCGGTTGAGCCCTTCTCAGAGGTTATAGACCACTTGACATTGCCAGTAGAATTCATGGGGCAGATTTCCACACTTAGCTCCTTCTGCTTGGCCTAAGTTTCCTTCTGCTCTTTTAATCCCTTTATCTGGAATGTTTTAAAAATGATTTTTAGTTATTTTATTTTTTATTTGCAGACGGGCTAGTATAAATGAGTCTTGTGGTTCCATGCTGTGTTTGGCTCTTGGTCCATAGAAGTCACTGCAGAGACCAGAGAGATAGAACTGGGCTAGGGCACTTACTTATCTTGCATGTGGCCAACCTTTGCTCCATCCCCAGTACCACACACAGTCCCCTGAGCACAGAGCCAGGAGTAAGCCCTGAGCACACCAGGTGTGGCCCCCACAGTACAAACCAACAAAACAGCAAGTAAACGCAGGCACACAGTTCATTTCTCATTTGTTGCAGAGCTGAGAAAAGGGATATGGACAAGCACTAAAATAGTAAAGATCAGAGCCCAGAACACCCCTGAAGTGACTTTCTCCTTCACCAAAAGGTTTGTTCCTGTTGACATAACCTCCGTGAGTCCTGCAAATAGAAATTCCAACAAAACCAAACAGGACGTGTTGACTTGTGAAGATGGAATGACAGGCTGAGAACACAGCTTCACGTTTTCACTGTCTGTTCCGACGAGCTCTGAACACGCCTGGTGATGGCCAGTCACGTTATCCAGAGACCCTCCTGGTCCACACCGGGCACTGCGGGCTTAGTTGGGTGTTAGTTTTTCCTGGGGTCAAGTTCGATCTGCAGCTTACCTGTTATGTAACCTCAAGACTAAATCAACTACATTTTGACTTTCTTATTAAAATGGTGGTGAGAGGCGGGAGAGAGCACTGTAGAAAGGGCACTTGCCTTGCACGTGGCTGATCCAGGCTCCATCCCCAGCACCCCAGAGGGTCCACTGAGCCCTTTCAGGAGTGCTCCCTGAGCACAGAGCTAGGACAAGCCCCGAGCACTCCCCAAACCAATTATCAAAATAATTTAAAAATCAAATGATGATGAGGTCATTTACATGAGGCTTCTACGATAGGAGCTGGCACTCTGCCAATCACGTGATCATTTTAGCCTTATGTCCAAGGCTGGAGGTGCTTGATGCTTGTTTGTTCCCAGGCCTGAATGTCCCACTTCCCTGGTTACAGTGATTACTAAGGAAAGAACGGGCATAAGATGGAGGTTTATTTTTCTCTAATGTGTTGGTCTCCCAAGCAGTGCTCAGGGGTCACCAGAGCCACCCTCAGCAATGCTGGTCAGTTCATGGAATGCTGGGGATCGGACTCAGGCCCGAGTGCATGCAAGACACACGCTCTAATCAATTTCGTTCTCTCCTTGATCCCTCTTTAATATTTTCAATACTGTACGGTGGACAGTTATTACCTGCTTAAAGAATTACTTGCATACAAAAATTGGGGAGAAAGTGGGCTTAGGCGGGTGAAAATATAAGATGCTAAATTAAAGCAAATAAAAAGATTGACTGTCTCAATTTTGTCAGAAAGCACACACACTCACACACACACTTCTGCTTAGATACACAAAGAATTGGAATACATACAGCTGAACTCTTCCACGGGGTTTAAGTTGTAGTGATTATGAGGATTGCCTATGTGGTCTGTTTCGTTGTTTATTTTAATGCTACAGATTTTTGGTAGTACATATGTGTATTTGTATGCATATCTGTATGTGAGCAAAGAAAGGCAACTAGTATGTAACAGAATTAAGAGTGAAGGATCAGAAAAAATCTGTTTCCTTTCTTACTGAAATATCTACACTGAAAAACAAAATTAATAATCTAGGAACAGAAAGAAAAGATAAACAGATAGTAAGGGAAGTGGGGAAAGGCTCTTTAAACGCCTCGTCCTGAATTTCATATTTGCACTGCACTAATGTTTAAGCAGTTCGTGATAGCACAGCGGGTAGGGTGTTTTCCTTGCACTCGGCCCACCTGAATTTGATTTTTCTGTTCCTCTTGGAGAGAGTATCTCATTCGCATAGCAGAGCCTGGCAAGCTCACTGTGGCGTATTCGATACGCCAAACACAGTAACAACAAGTCTCGCGATGGAGACGTTACTGGTGCCCGCTCTAGCAAATCGATGAACAATAAGGAGGTCAGCGTTCAGTGCTCAGTTTAGCAGTCAGTAAATGAAACAAGAGGGCAGTTCGGAAAACCAAACTGGGTTCCTCCATAAGTGTTCCAGCAGAGGTCGCTAGATACATTTAGAAAAGTACACATTTGCTTCAGTGTTTCGGAATTTTCTAGAAATTGTTTACTTCTAAACAAGATTCACTTAGCCCATATTCCTATATCTAGAATGATTATTGGCGTATTTATGGGACATCTATTATGTGATTCTGCCTAAGAGTTGAAGACTTTTGTTTTTTGGAGAGGGCCACACCATGTTGTGCTTAGGGGTCACTCGGGCTGGGGCTCAGGGGATCATATGTGGTTCCGGGGATGGAATCTCGGGAGACCATGAGCACATCATGCGCCTTAACCCCTGTACTATCTCTCTAGCCCAAATTTTCAATACATAACCTATAAATGTATGTCCTTGAGTAGACAGACATTAACAATGTAAATGAATAAAGGAAAGAAGGAAGGAGGGAGGGAGGGAGGGAGGGAGGGAGGGAGGGAGGGAGGGAGGGAGGGGAGGGGAAAGGAAGAAAGGAATGAAGGATGGAAGGAAGGAGGGAGGGAGAGAAGAAGTGAGGGAGGAAGGGAGGGAGGGGAGAAAGGAAGGGAGGGAGGAAGGAAGGAAGGAAGGAAGGAAGGAAGGAAGGAAGGAAGGGAAAGGAAGGGAGGGAGGGAGAAAGAAAGGGAGAGAGGGAGGGAGGGAGGGAGGGAGGAGAAAGGAGGGAAGGAGGGAGGGAGGGAGGGAGGGAGGGAGGAGGAAAAAAGTAAGAAAGGGAGGGAGGGAGGGAGGGAGGGAGGGAGGGAGGAGAAAGGAGGGAAGGAGGGAAGAAGGGAGGGAGGGAGGAAGGGAGGAAGGGAAGAAGGGAGAAAGGGAGGAAGGAAGGAAGGGAAGAAGGGAGAAAGGGAGGGAGGGAGGAAGGAAGGAAGGAAGGAAGGAAGGAAGGAAGGAAGGAAGGAAGAGAAAGGAAAGGAGGGAGGGAGGAAGAAAGGGAGGGAGGGAGGGAGGGAGGGAGGGAGGGAGGGAAGAAGGGAGGGAGGGAGGAAGGAAGGAAGGAAGGAAGGAAGAGAAAGGAAGGGAGGGAAAGAAAGGGAGGGAGGGAGGGAGGGAGGGAGGAGGGAGGGAAGAAGGAAGGAGGGAGAAGGGAGGGAAGGAAGAGGGAGGGAGGGAGGGAAGAAGGGAGGAAGGAAGGAAGGAAGGAAGGAAGGAAGGAAGGAAGGAAGGAAGGAAGGAAGGAAGAGAAAGGGAGGGAGGGAGGGAGGGAGGGAGGGAGAGAAAACAAGGAGGTAGGAGAGGGGAGAGGAAGGGGAAGGGGAGGCCATTGGCTCGAATAGGTGCTTGAGCTGGAGGGGATTACAGGAGACCCTCTAAGGTGATTTGAATTGAGATACACATGAATAGAAACAGATACTACCTGGAGGGGTGGGAAATTTGCCTCTGAGTCTTACTGGGGTGGAAAAAAGACGTTTCCAGAATTCTCTAAAAGCAGGAAGGGTGGGTCAAAGACAGAAAGAAGTTGCCTGAAAGAAGTCTGCAGTTTGTTGTGACTTAACAGGAAATCGCAGAAGGGTCCCCTACAGGGGAGCTTGTGATCTGATTTCTGCTCTGAAACTAGTTCTCCTTTTGCTCTCTGCAGAATTCTCAAAAGAAGAGAATTCTCAGAAGAGCAAGAAACAGTGCTTCAAACCTTGAGGCTATGACCCTGCACGTCGGTCACCAAGGCTCAAAATTGAAACTATCCCTCATAGAGCTAATAAGCTCCTTTCCTCCCCAGGCAAGCCACATGACCATGAAGGTAATCTTGTGCTTGGCACCACATGCAAACATCAATCACATGGGCTCACGCAGCATCTGCCCGCCCTTCCTTTGATCAAGGTGGCCTTTATAGAGTTTCTCCAACCATGAAGGGCTTTTCCTAGGTAAAAGTCCGTTGCGAAGGAGGTTACCAGGGAGGTTGGGAGTGGTGATGGTCTTCTTTGGGCTGAATCACTAATGTTAGGGTATTCGAGGAATTTTGTTCTTGGGGAGGGGTCCAATCTCCTCAGGGTACATTGCTGCTCAAGGTCTTATCAGGTCTTCGTTCCTGCTTTTCCTGTTTTCTGCAAGGTCGGCTTTTGCCATTGCCTTGGGAGAGGGCCTTCCCTATCCTGCGGACATCTGGGGCATCAAGATTCTAGCACTGGAGAGCAAGAGTGGATGAGGCAAGTGAGCTGTGAGCAGAACACCCATGTGCTATGGTTGGAAAAGAAAGGACGTTCTCATGGGAGCAAAGAGGATTTGGAAAGGGGTTTGGAGAAGGAAGGAAGGGAGGAAGGAAGGAAGGAAGGAAGGAAGGAAGGAAGGAAGGAAGGAAGGAAGGAAGCTAAGACAGGCTCCCAGCTTCCAGACCTACTTGTTGACTTGTTAAGAAGTTGGAGATGAGTGGACAGCCCAGGAGCACTGTTCTCCTGAAGCTGAGCCTCAGGAGGCATCTCCATACACACAGACCTCATCACAGTCATGTCTCAGGCTGAGGAACTGAGGAAAAGGAGGGAAGGGATTCACTTGTGTAAATGAAGTACTTATGGTTGTGAATATCCTGTTTCAAGGTTTAAGACAATATTATCCTTTTATGCGGTGACCTTCCAACATTGTCATTGTTCCCACGGGCTCTTTGGGCTAAAGAGCGTCAGATGAGGGGCTGGAGCAGTAGCACAGCGGGGAGGGCGTCTGCCTTGCACGCAGCCGACCCGGGTTCTATTCCCAGCAGCCCATATGGTCCCCTGAGCACCACCAAGGGTAATTCCTGAACGCAGAGCCAGGAGTAACCCCTGTGCATCGCCAGGTGTGACCCCCCCCCAAAAAAAAGCAAAAAAAAAAAGAGCGTCAGATGGGCAGTGGTGGAGGGATGGGTACTCGATCATTGTATAATTGAAACCCAAGCATAAAAATTTGCAAGTCTACAACTGTACCTCAAGGTGTTTCACTAATAAAAAATAAGTAATAAAAAAAGAAAAAGAAAAAAGAAAAAAACAAAACACAAATAAATAAATAAATAAATAGAGTCAGGACCCACTGCTGGTCTTTTGTGGTGCCCATGTCTGTGACACCCTTGTCCTATGCTGTTGAAGTCAGTGGAAATTCCCCCACCCCCTACACACACACACATGCAGACATACACACACACACACGCACACGCACATGCACACACACACGCACACGCACACACTTGCCCCAGCCTTGGTCTCTGACGCTCGGAACTAGGGATCCAGATATCAGTGGCATCGAAGCCCCCCCCCCCCCCCCAGGCACACAGGGCTGCTACTCTTCCTGCCTGACTGATGTGGGGGGGGGGCTCATTGGTGACTTGTGTGAAACAGGGAGGAGAAAGACAGACACCCCTGAACATACTGAATGTGCAGCCCCCCAAAATAGTCAATGAATTGAAAGATAATACATAAATATATTACTGCGCTTACAAGTTATTGAAAATTGACCTGAAGAGAAAAATGTCTTCTTATGCATTCATATCAATATTTCCTAAGTATATTTACATTCAAAATAAATCTTTTGACCCCACTATTTCTTTATAGCACAGCGGTAGGGCGTTTGCCTTACAAGTGGCCAACATGGCTGACCCGAGTTTGATTCCTCCTCGGAGTGCCCAGCAAGCTACTGAGAGTATCTCGCCTGCACGGCAGAGCCTGGCAAGCTCCCCGTGACGTATTCGATATGCCGAACACAGTAACAACAAGTTTCACGATGAAGACGTTACTGGGCCTGCTCGAGCAAATTGATGAACAACGGGAGGATCGTGACCGTGACCGTGACCCCACTATATCTTAAAATGTAGTGAAACTTGGTCGCCGGAGGAATAGTATAACAGGGAAGGTGTTTGCTTTGCACACAGCTGACCTGGGTTCAATCCCAGGCATCCCATATGGTTCCCTGAGCACTGCCTGGTGTAATTCCTGAGTGCAGAGTCAGGAGTAACCCCTGAGCATCATCGGATATAACCCAACAAGTAAAAAATATATATATATATTAAAACATTTTAAAAGATGTATTTGTTAAAAGTTTGTGTCAACCATTGTGCTAGTGTACTTCTACTTTTTCTAAACTTTTATTGGGGAGGCTCTTTCAGGGTCAAGGGAATGAGACCCATTGTAAAGAGAGTGGCTTGGAACGCCTTTATAGAGCGTCGAAGAAATAGCTAAGAGGAAGAAGAACCTCCGACTCCGGGCACATTTCTTCAATTCCACTGTTCTTCCTGCATTAACATACGCCTCAGAGACCTGGGCCCTACGAAATCAGGATGAGAACGCTATTCGGGTCTCCCAAAGAGGAATCGAAAGAGCTATGCTTGGAATATCACGTTTCACTCAAATGAGAGAAAGAATCCGGAGTTCCGACCTCCATCAACCATCAAGAATCAGGGACGCTGTCTCATTTGCCGAGGCATCAAAAATCAGATAGGCTGGACACGTAATGAGATTTGGAGATGACTGCTGGACTAGAGCCGTTACTGACTGGATTCCACGGGACTTCAAAGACCGAGTGGCCACCCACCTACAAGATGATCAGACTTCTTTGTCAAGACCCTGAAGGATCAGTTTGAGGCTATTCGTGTTCCTAGAAAGAGCAGACACCACTGGGCTACGCTAGCACGCGACAGGGACGAATGGAGACGTTACTGGCCCCTGCTCGAGCAAATCAATGAGTAAAGGGATATCAAGTGATCAAGTGATGATTGGGGGGCAGAAAACTCGTAAGGGTTCGGGCTCTTGCCTTCCATGCCACCAACCCTGATTCAACCCTGGCACCACTTATTATCTCTTGAGTACTGCAGGCTGTAGCTTCTGGATTTGACCCGACACCTCGTTTCCCTAAATAAAACAGTATTAGAGATAGAAGCAGAGTGTGATAAACCTTTAAATTGTAATAACCAGGGCAAGAGAGATAGTACAGTGTGTAAGGGACCTGCCCTGCACGCAGTCAAGCTGGGTTCGGTCCCCAGCACCTCCTACGGCTCCCAGGAGTACTGCCAGGAGTGATCCCTGAGTGTTGCCAGGTGTGATCCAAAACCAACAACAACAAAAATGTTCAGTCACCTCATGAGGTCTCCTTGCAAAGCCCTTCACTAGTATATGTGTGCTATTTTCGTCTACGGTTAAAAATACCCCGTGCATTGGTCTTAGAATGTGTAGCTGATTAACGTGACTATTTCAGGCTTCGGGAGTGCTGAGGCCCAGCTGTCTGGTATCAGGTGAGGGCCCGATTGCCAACAACCATCCAGCACTCCACTCCACTAAGAGGATGTGTCTGACAACTGCGCGTGTTTTGCAACGCACTCGGCCAAATGTCCTTGTTCATAGAACAAACGAGGTGACCTGCCAAGTGAGTTGTCATCACCTTCCGATTGATTTCCCTCCCTTAGAAAAAGAATTCTCTGTATTATTTAACTCTACGCTTCAGGGTTTTTCTATTTCTTCCAGTTGCTGTCGTGCTGCGTGTGTGAGTAGCTGTGCTCCTGTACCGGGCTCCCTACCCCCGACTCAGATCCTTGGCCCTGTTGTTCGCCCAAACTAGAATTGAGATCATCCAATTCCAAAGCGAGAGAGTTCGATTCGGAAGGAGCCAAAGAGATACCTCAGTGGGCTGAGGCATTTGCTTTGCAGGCAGAAGGTCTGGTTTTGATCCATGGCACCCCTATCAGGAGTGACACCCCTGGCCCCGGGACTGCGGGGTATGGTCCAAACACAAGACAAAACAGAAAACTAGGTTGAGGGGCCAGAGAGAGGAAGTACAGGAGGTCAGGATCTTGCTTGGTATGCGGCTGACCTGTTTGATCCCTGGCATGCACATGGCTCCTGAGCAGTGCTAGAAGCGGATCTATGAGCACAGAGCTGAGGGTAAGCCCTGAGCAGTGCCAGGGATGGCCCCCAAGCAAACAAAAATACCCAAGCTATATTCATAACAGAAAAATCTCATCTTCTATATATCATTTTTTTCTTTTTGGGTCATACCTGGTGATGCACAGGGGTTACTCCTAGCTCTGCACTCAGTAATCACCCCTGGCAGTGCTCAGGGGACCAGATGCGATGCTGGGAATCAAACCTGGGTAGGCCACATGCAAGGCAAACGCCCTACCCGCTGTGCTATTGCTCCAGCCCCTCCTTAGTGGTTTTAAAATAAAATTAAATCTGTCTACCAGAAAGGTAAGAATTTTCCGTCCCTCCATATCTCCTGCTCAAGTCTACTGCATTTGATGTTGGAAAGTCTTTCCTCTATTATCTGAGTCAACAGAGAGGAACTCGGATTATTGAATGGCTATTTTAGGTGTCTCTCTCGAAGAGCCCGGCAAGCTACCGAGAGTATCTCGCCCGCACGGCAGAGCCTGGCAAAGCTCCCCGTGACGTATTTGATATGCCAAACACAGTAACAACAAAGTCTCCAATGGAGACGTTACTGGGCCCGCTCGAGCAAATCGATGATCAACGGGAGGGCCTTTACCTTTACCTTTATATTATTAGATATTTCAATTGTTCATTAGCTTTCGCTATGATAACTAATGCTTCATAAACTAGAATATACACTTTGTCATTCTTTTTTTTTTTTTCCGTTTTTCTTTTTTTGGACCACACCCAGCAATGCTCAGTGGTAATTCCTGCCTCTGTGCTCGGGAATTATTCCTGGTGGTACCTCGGGGTCCATATGGGATGCTGGGGATTGAAACCAGGTTGGCCACGTGCAAGACAAATACCTCCCCCTGGACAAAAGCTCCAGCCTTCTGCTTTGTCATTGTTCAGCTGGCAGGTAGAATTTACTCCCAGAAATGGAACTTCTTGGCTTTTTTGTTTCTTTGTTGTTGTTGCTTTGCTTTGCTTATTTTTTGTGAAGCAATAAAGTTTGTATTGAAACCTATTCAGAAAGATGTGAAGGGAAAGCAAGGGAGAAGCACATGTTTAAGAGAACACAGGCTCCTCCAGAGTGGACAGAAGCAAGGAAAGAACCATGGAGACGAGCAAGTGAGGTCCGTGTTCAGGGGAGAACCGGGCTTGAGGAACAGCAGAAATGAAGCGTCTGACTCAGAGAATATGCTTTGACGATTTTAATCAACACTGCCCAACTGTCTTGCATAGGATGATACCAACTCATGCTTCTTCCTGCTATATCTCTTCCTTTTTTCTGCAATTATAATATTAGAATCTTACCAAACGTCTAGTCTTTCCTACTAGACACAGATTAGCAATGGTATATCCATAAAAATTGTGTATATTTGTGCGTGTGTATATATATAATATATATATATATATATTTGCTTTTTGAAAATGAAACCCAATCACAATAACTCTAATTCACACACAATTTTTTTTTCTTTTTGGGTCACACCCAGCGATGCACAGGGTCACTCCTGGCACTGTACTCAGAATTACTCTTGGCAGTGCCTGGGGAACCTTATGGGATGCTGGGAATCAAACCCAGGTTGGCTGTGTGCAAGCCAAATGCCCTACCCACTGTGCTATCGCTCCAGCCTCTATTTGTGTATATTTGAAGGGCTTTTTGGACCACACTTGACAGTGCTGGGTGGGGAAAGTTAAGTTGCTCAGTGTTACTGGGGAACCAGGTTGTCAGGATTGAACAGACTCCCTCATGCAAAGCACATGTGAGCACTCCCTCCACCTTCTAATAGATGCTTGACATGGACTTTAAAAATTGTGTGTGTGTGTGTGGGGGGGGGACTGGAGTGATAGCACAGTGGGTACGGTGTTTGCCTTGCACGCGGCCAACTAGGGTTCTATTCCCAGCATCCCATATGGTCCCCTGCGCACCGCCAGGAGTAATTCCTGAGTGCAGAGCCAGGAGTAACCCCTATGCACCACCAGGTGTGACCCAAAAACTGTGTGTGAATTAGAGTTATTGTGTGTGAATTAGAGTTATTGTGATTGGGTTTCAGACATGCCATGTCCCAACACAGACCCCCTTCACCTGTGTCCATTTCCTTCCCACGCACCAGCTGCTCTACTGCAGTTTTTAACAATTTTTTGGCACTGTGATTTATAATACTATTACTGATGAGGTTTCACGCTTTACTCCCTTCCTTCCCCCAGCCCCGAGTGACCCCTTCCCTCCGCCATGGGGTAGTGCTCTCTTTCCTGCCCTATTCCCCATCCTTTCGCCCGTAAGCTTCCTGCTTAAGTTCGGTCCTCATGTTCTTCCTTCCTAATGCACTTGGGCATGTGTTGTTCCCTTACTGTGTTTCTTTATATCCCACATACCAGGTCATTCCGAGTCGTTCTCTTTCCCTCTACTTCACGTCCATGATACTCTTCAAATCTATCCATATAGCTGCAAATTGCACGATTTTTATCTTTTTTTTTTGTGCCACACCCGGCGATGCACAGGGGTTACTCCTGGCTCTGAACTTAGGAATTACTTCTGGTGGTGCCACAGGGATGCTGGGAATCGAACCTGGGTCGGCTGCTTGCATACAAAGAAAACACCCTACCCACTGTACAATTACTCCAGTCCCACGTGATTTTATCTTAAGGCTGAGTAATTCCAATGCATATAGGTACCTTATGTGCCAGAGTTTCATTATTCTAACTTGTACTTTTTTTTAAAATAAAGTTGAGGATTTCCTCCCACACATTTAATCATAATTTACTTCTTTGTTGTATAAATTGTCATGTCCCCTTGATTATTTTTATGGTATTTAACACTTTTTTTTTTTTTGCTTTTTGGGTCACACCTGGCAATGCACAGGGGTTACTCCTGGCTCTGCTCAGGGGACCATATGGGATGCTGGGAATCGAATCCGTGTCAGCCGCGTGCAAGGCAAAAGCCCTAACCACTGTGCTATCGCTCCAGCCCCTAACAAAGAGACTTTTAAGAAGAACTTATACACCAGGGAGTTCACTCTGTGTGGGTGATCCGAGTTGGACGTCACCCCCACCACACACCCCTCCGGCTTCCGTTCATGGTATTATCAATTTAGTTTGTATTGTTTCCAGGTAGATAGCTTTTCTTCTGTGGTTCACTGGAGTTCCCGTTTTGCATTCATAACTGACTCTGGATTTGGAAACCTAGAAAGATCATCTCAAGTTCAAGGTAATAAAGAAAAGAAATTTTCACAACCTATATAGGAAATATCGTTATTATTCTACTTCATGGGTAAGAAAATGGAAAGTTATTAGTTATATAATTTGCCTCAAATCACAGTTGATTAACAATCAAACTAACATGGTTCTTAGTCAGGCTTATAATAATAAGCCCTGTTTTGTTTTGGTGGGGGCAAGGGCTTGGGTCACACCCAGAGGTGCTTGGGCTTACCCCAGCTTTGTGCTCAGGTCACTCCCGGGCTGCTCTGGGGGTTCCCGAGGTTCCAGAATCAAATGGGTCCATTGGATTTTTAGAGCAGGGAAAATACTGTGCGAATTATACAGATAGACTATATAAGATCAAGCCCTAATATAACACACGCAATTAATAAACTTTTTCTGAGCAATCTGAAGGGTGGAGTACTGAAGACCAAAGACTGATAGAATTTAGAGAAATCTTTCATGTACTGGAGCTTTTGGAAAATCTGAATGTTTTCTCTTTTTTTGTTTTTTTTTTGGGTGGGGGGGCACACCCAGTTATAATCAGGGCCAACTCCTGGCTCTATACTCAGGAATCACTCCTGGCAGCAGTGCTTGGGGGACCAGATGGGATATGGGGAATTGAACCCAGGTCAGCCACATGCAAGGCAAATGTCCTACTCACTGTCCTATATCACTCCAGTTCCCCCGATCAGAAATGTTCCAGAAATCAGGGAATGAATCTCAAGAGCCAAAGTACACTACAGTCATTAATTTATTATTTGTTCAAAAGCTCATACTGCAAGCACTAAGCCAGTGAGGGCTTTGACTTTGGAGTGCCCCGATTTCACATGTTGAGGAAGGTAAAAGCTGACTGAGATGCACGTACACGGATGGAAACTAAAGGCGCCGGGTCCGTCACGGCGTCGCCTGCACATTTCTACAGCCTGGCAGCCTGCAGTCACAGGTCTTTGAGGTCCTTCTGGATGTTCCACAGGGTATCAGCGCTTTTCTTGAGTTGCGCGACCTCATCATCCTTCAGCTTCTGGTTGATAACACTGGTCAAGCCGCGAGCATTCAGGATGCAGGGTAGGCTCAGGAAGACTTCATTCTCAATGCCATACATTCCCTGCCGGAACGAGAAAAGCAGAGAAGGATGGAATCTGTGATGCAGCGTCTGTGTCATGTGTGACCTGAGAAGCACAAACCCATTCTCTAATTTTCACCGCTTATAGGCAACCCATTGTCCAAGACTTGTGTTCTGCTTTAGATGTTCATACACAGGCCATCAAATATACACTATGATTAAACTAGAAACTTAGTGCTATCGCTTCACAGTGCTGGAGATTGAACCCAGGGTCTCACATGTGTTATTATTAAAGGTCCTTTATTAAAGGCCCTCCCGTTGATCGTCGATTTGCTCGAGCGGGCCCAGTAACGTCTCCATTGGAGACTTTGTTGTTACTGTGTCTGGCATATCGAATACTCTCGGTAGCTTGCCGGGCTCTCCGAGAGGGGCGGAGGAATCGAACTCGGGTCAGCCATGTTGGCCGCTTGTAAGGCAGACGCCCTACCCGCTGTGCTATCGAATTTACCGAGACGATACCTCTCCTGAATCTATTCAGAATCTTGAATAAAACAATACATGTCATCAAATTAAATTATATAAAAAAGTGGTTCCTAATGAAATCCCAAAGTCCTTAAGATTCTTTAACGGAAGAGGAAATTTTGGTAGCGGCTGATATTTTGTGCTAAAATAATGTGGTCTTTTTTTTTTTTAAATTGAATCGCCATAAGATACACAGTTTTTTTTTTAATTTTATTATTTTTTCTTTTTGGGTCACACCCGGCCATGCACAGGGGTTACTCCTGGCTCTGCACTCAGAAATCACCCCTGGCAGTGCTCAGGGGACCATATGGGATGCTGGGAATCGAACCTGGGTTGGCCGTGTGCAAGGCAAACACCCTACCTGCTGTGCTATTGCTCCAGCCCCAAGATACACAGTTATAAAGTTCTTCTCTCTCTCTCTCTCTCTCTCTCTCTCTCTCTCTCTCTCTCTCTCTCTCCCCCTTCTCCACACCCCCACTCCTGACACACTTTTGGGCATTATCGTTTGCAATAAAGGAACTGAAAAGTTATTATGTATATCCCTTTATCTATTTTAAGCACTCAATTCTTGTCCAGAGAGATCATATAATTTCCAACTATCATTGTCATAGTGATCCCTTCTCTATCCTAATATTTGAAATAATATTTGAAAACCGAATGGCACTGAATATGGTGCAATTCCTACAATACCCAAAAAGTTACTGGAAAAAAAGTGTATTTCCAAAAACATTTTATCACTTTGTGTAATTTATTTACAGGGTCAACTTTACTCTGTAATTAACTAGATTACTTATTGTTTTTTAATTTTATTTTATTTGCTTTTTGGGTCACACCCGGCAATGCACAAGGGTTACTCCTGGCTCTGCACTCAGGAGACCATATGGGATGCTGGGAATCGAACCCGGGTCGGCCGCGTGCAAGGCAAATGCCCTACCTGCTGTGCTATCTCTCCAGCCCAGATTACTTATTTTTTTAAAAGTTCCTTTATATATTCTTTAAGGTTTTGGTTTTCAATATTTTTATGCATAGACCAAAGAAAATAAACATGTATACTCCAAGTCTGAGTAATTATGTATTTTTTGCCATGTTTAAAAAATTTTTGCTATTAAGAAAGCTGGTATTATGTTTTATCCCCAAATACTATCCTTTCATACTTGTGTTCTAATCTATTGCATTCACCTCTTACTTTTCCCTCCTGCCATTTACTTGTAGAAAATAAGACATGATTCATAAGAAAACAGACACTGTTTTCTTTTAAAATAATCAGTCAGGCTGAATGTGTAACTCAGTGGTAGGACAAATGCTTAACATATTTCTGGAACGGGGATTGATTCCTGCTACCGAAGAAAACAGGATAGAAAAAGCAGAAATCAAATTGATGTCGAGCAGTTTATCTTACCTTCACCATGGTTGATACAGGGTGAATCCGGGAGAGATTCTTGAACATCGTCTCAATGAGATCAGCCACGCTCAGGCCAATGGCCCAGTTGGTATATCCCTTCAGCTTGATGACCTCATAGGCACTAAGGAAAAGACCATGAAAGACGACATTGACATCAGACTCCTAGGCCTGTCTCCTGCTCTCCTATTAATGTTCTCTGAGGTGCCTGGCAACTCTTGGTGTCTTCGATGAGACTAACAATGGTCTTGATTGCCTGTTATTAAGTGATAGAATATCTATACGTATGATGATTAAAATTGTAGAATACACTGTTCACATTGAAAGGACAAAATATAGCTTGACTTTGAGGTTATACTCACCACTGTCATCTAAAATCCTTAGGCTACTTATTGACTCAGGAACAAAGTAATAACTAAATTTTTTGCTGGCAATATTTTGTGTAAGAAAACTATACCACAACATCCACAAAGTCCCCAACAGTTGAGAGGCAAGAGCTGGACTGTTAAGAAATTGGAATTTAATACACTATCACTGACTGGAAGCCTCTGGATAAGTCATATTTACCTGGGTGAGTCCTTGTTTTCTCATTTGTAAAATAAAAGGATTGTGTTCATGAAAACATTAAACACCCTTTCAATTTTTTAACTTCTCCAAATATGGGTCGAGTTCCAGGAAAAAAAAAAACAATCCTTAAACATCATTTTATTCATTTTTCGCTTTAAAAATGCACTTTTGGGGGCCAAAATAGTACAGTGAGTAACATGTTTGCATGCACATGCCCGACCTGGGTTTGATTCCTGACCCCTAGCATCCCATAGCGATCCCTGAGTACCACCTGCAGTAATTCCTGAGTGCAAAGCCAGGAGCGACCCTTGAGCATTGCCAGGTATGACCCCAAAACTAAAAATCCCATATGGTCCCCAAACTCTGCCAGGAGTGATTCCTAAGTGCAGAGCCAGGAGTTATCCCTGTGGCCCCCAAACAAAACCCCAAAATGTACTTTTTTTTATTTGTTGTAGCGCCAGTGATAATATCTGGCCTCCCACATACAAGGCAAATACTCTCACGGAGCCACATTCTTGGTCCTAAAATCAGAGTTTCAATTCTGTCTAATGACCTATTAATTACTGGGAAATTCTCCTCAAACTCTAGGTAAACTTGCTAGGTCATGTACAAAATTCACTAAGGCTTTATTACTAGAGGAATCATTTGGGGGATCATTATGATACCCCTTGAAATATTATGACTGTCCAAACTGGCATGTCTGATTTTTAAATAGCATTACATAATGATTGTTACTGTGTCTGGCATATTGAATACGTCACGGGTTGCTTGCCAGGCTCTGCCATGCGGGCCCGCAGGGCAAAGCCTGGCAAGCGACCCGTGACGTATTCGATATGCCAGACACAGTAACAAGAAGTCTCATGATAGAGATGTTACTGGGCTCGCTCGAGCAAATCGATGAACAACGGGAGGACCGTGACCGTGACATAATGATCACCACCCACCAGTTGACCTTTTATTTTTTATTTTTTAAAAATTTTTTTTCTTTTTTTATTAGTGAAACACCATGAGGTACAGTTACAGGCTTACAAATTTTGTGCTTGGGTTTCAGTTATACAATGATCAAGTGCCCATCCCTCCACCAGTTGACCTTTTTAACAGACTCTATGCTCCAATAATTTATCGGTTCTCAGATCTTTGTTATTTGCTTTGATCTTTAACTTCCACATATCAATGAAATCATATAGTAAAAATTCAAATAAAAATTATTCCATATCTAAGACAAGAGCTCATCTTACCACAATTCTCTGCAAATAATGGCGAACATTATTTGCTTGGGTGGCTTACATGCAGGATGTACCCTTTCGCTCAATTCTGTAATAATTTTGTAACTTTTCAGTACAGAAAATGGAAATCAACCTAAAGAGTAAATGCTTCATCAAGACTAGAGCGTTGATGCTGAGATTCGAATCCAAGATCTTGTTTTTTTTTGGTTTGGTTTTGTTTTTTCAAAAACAATAAAACAGTTTATAAAGGGAAGAAACTAATTCTAAGGGGAATGTATTCCTAGAGAAAGAAAAATAGAGATAGGCAAAAAAACGTAAAAGAAATCTGTGCCCCTCTGACGGGCCCAGTCAACCCAATCCCAGATTATGCCTCATCTGCTCTGATTCACAACGATGACTGAGTTTATGAGTATGAGTATTATGAAAAGAAAGGCTGATTAGTAACAAACAAAAGAGAAAAGCAAAAAAAGGAGGCAAAGATGGACTTAGAATATCCTTAACTAAAAAACTATTATTCTTCCACATAGTCAACCTTACTTGTTATTATTTCGGGGGGGTTGGGCAGCCCTACCCAGCGGCACTCAGGATATACTCCTAGCTCTGTGGTCAGGACACAGGTGCTGCTGAGGATTGAGCTCAGGTTGGTCCATACAAGGCAGGCACCTGAGGCCCTGAACTGTCTTCAGCAGCCAGAAGTCACCCTCCTTCGTTAAGGAGACCAACTCAAAGTCCTTCTCAGATGCTACTTCCACGCGTGTCACCGAGAGCCTCTCTCAAATAACTTCTTTAGAAAGAAAATAGTTGCTTCCCATAAAGGACAGGCTGGCACAGACAGCGTGGTGGGTATAAATCAGTCTGTTTGGGAAGATAACGGCCATGCACTCACTGTCCAGAGAGGACATCAGCAAGGCGCTATGGAAGCCCTTGATGGTTCTGTGAAGATGAAATGAATCCCCATAAAGCAAGCCCTTTCTTTTTCTTTTTTTTTTTTTTAGGTTTAGAGAAACTTTTCTTTCTTTTTAATTGAATCACTGTGAGGTACAGTTACAAAGCTTTAATGTTTCAGTTTCAGTCATACAATGATCGAACACCCATCCCTCCACCAGTGCACATTCCACACCACCAATCACAATCACGATCACGATCATGACCATCTTGTTGTTCGTCGATTGCCTCAAGCAGGCCCCAGTAACGTTTCCTTCTTCCCAGCCCTGAGATTCTAAAAAGTGCCACATTCAAGGCTCTTTCAGGGTTAGGAGAATGAGACCCACCATTGTTACTGGTATTTGGCATACTGGGTACACCACGGGGAGTTTGCCAGACTCTGCCGTGTGGGCAGGTTACATTCGGTAGCCTGCCAGGTTGTCCAAAGTAAGAATGAGATAATCCACACACACCACACCACCAATGTCCCCAGTACCCCCACCCCAATCCTCCCCCTGCCTCCATGGCAGACAACTTCCCCCATACTCTCTACTTTTGGCAAGCCCTCTTTCGCACTCACCTTTCCACCACCATCTTGTGCACTTCCTTCCAATTTTCACTGTCGTGGTCTGTGCCCATGTCTGGGTTCAGTTCCTGGAGAGACACACCTGCCACGTTGACGCCACTCCACACGGCCACTGTCAAGGGAGAAAGGGTTGGCGCATTCCTGGCAGTGGTTTGCAAAAGTCCTTTCCTCTCAGTTCAGATTTCCTTGGAAGCTAGACTTAAGTTATTTAAAGGTTTCTGTTAATCAATCCATTCCTCCCTCAATACGCGGAGAGGTGTGATCGTTGTGTCCACCGACAGGGCCCAGAGCAAAGACAAACAGAAAATGCGAGCACAACTGTGCCCACATCTTGGTTTCTCAACACCATCAGCCCGAGAGAAACGGGGTTCATGGAGAAACATTCAAGTAGAGCCTGGTGCCCTTTCTGTGTTTGTTTAAGAATGCAAGAAAGGGCTCAAAAGATGACAAGGCATGAGAAAAACATCATCAAAAAACAGCTGGGAGAGTGCAGCTTGTCAAATCTGGAACAACATTGCGTATCAGTGAATGTGAAAAAACATTCATAGAAAGAAATGAAAAATCTGCTTCTATGTTGGTATAAATACATGACCAAACTTCCCAAAGGGCAAGAAAATGTTCTCTCCCAGGATTAAGTACAACTAGGAAATGTACAATTTCAATATTATAAATATATAATTTTTAAATAATATATATTATAAATGTTATAATTTGAATATCGCTTTTAGCACTATCATAGCAAAAGCTTATTTTGCCAAGAACCATTAATTGGGGGTTGGGATGATGGGACCGTGGGTAGGGTATCTGCCTTGCATATAGCAGACCCAGGTTGGATTCTTGGCATCCCATATGATGCCCTGAGCACCTCCATGACTGATCCCTGAGCACAGAGACAGGGTAAACCCTGAGCATCGCCAGGTACGATACCAAAACAAACAAATTTTTTAAAAAGAATCATTAGAATTAGCAGACAAAAATGATGAGGCATCAGGTATTTACCTAGTAAATCTACCAAGTATCCCCCCATGACTTATTTGTACTGTAACACATATACTATACCAAAGTAAAATTTAAAAAAAACACACACACACACACAAAAAAGTCACAGGGGCAAAAGGAATCCCATGAAGTAGGGAACTAAGTGGTTTTGAGTCTCTTACCGCTCGAGTCACCGTGTTCTCCCAGAATCCACCCGTGGCAGCTGCTGGGGTGAATGCCAAGCTTCTCGGCCATCAGATAGCGAAACCGAGCCGAGTCCAGATTACACCCGCTCCCAATCACGCGGTGCTTGGGCAATCCACTGAGTTTCCAGGTCACGTAGGTGAGAATATCCACTGGAAAGCGGAGAACGGCACAAGTAAGAAAATCGCCACCGATTCCAACCCCTCCGTCAGTTTGTTCTCCCCTGGGCCTCATCCCCCTCCACTTCTCCCTTCCCTGAAGAAACGTGATCAGCAAGCTTTTTTTTTTTTTTTGCTTTTTTGGGTCACACCTGGCAATGCACAGGGGTTACTCCTGGCTCTGCACTCAGGAGTTACTCCTGGCGGTGCTCAGGGGACCATATGGGATGCTGGGAATCGAACCCGGGTCGGCTGCGTGCAAGGCAAACGCCCTACCCGCTGTGCTATCTCTCCAGCCCAGCAAGATGTTTTAATACTTTCACTTTTTATAGTTAGGAGATAAAGGGTCTTTTGCTTTTGAGCTGTGTGCCTTCTTTACATAATTTGGAAGTGAACCTCTTACTAGACATAGGATGTGTAAATATCTTCTCCTAGTTAATGGGGCTCCCATTTTTTATTCTGTTCTAGTTCTTTTCTCTGCGCAAAAGCTTTTTAGCAGGAAACAGACCAAAGGAAATAAGCCAGCAAAATACATCAATAGGTTAAATTCTATAAAATATGGTAGCTGACAAAAGGCAAGGGGTGGTGGGATCGGGGAAGTGGTTATATTGATCATTTTGCAATCTATGCTTTTGAAATTTTATAGTATTGTAGAACAGTGAGGCAATCAATTAAAAAAAATGATTTTTAAAAACATAAGTGAGATGAGACCAGCAAAAAATATTGGGAGAGAGGGTGGGTCACACTGACAGTGCTCATAGTACTCCTGGCTCTGTGCTCAGGAGTGACTTTTGATTGTGCTGGGGACCACATGTGGTTTAAGGGACTAGAAGGGGGATGCAGGCTAGGCAAGCAACTAGTACTTCCTCTTTCTTGTCCCCATGAAAAAAAAAATTCACTTTTTTTTTTTGGTTCTATTCCTCTGCCCCTCTCGGAGAGCCCAGCAAGCTACCGAGAGTATCTCACCGCAAGGCAAAGCCTGGCAAGCTACCCGTGACATATTCAATATGCCAAATGCAGTAACAAGTCTCACGATGGAGACGTTACTGGGCCCACTCAGCAAATCGACGAATAATGGGAGGACCGTGACCGTGACAATCTCTTAATGTACTGAAATTTCTCCCTTAGACCAAAGAGATAGTACTGGGGTGAAGGCGCTTACCTTGCAAGCACCAACCCTTGACTATGCCACCACAATGTCCCCCAGAGAGGTGTGGTCTAAATCCCCCACTTCCCAGTATTTTTTCTTTATCTTTTTCCTTTTTGGTTTGAGGGACACACCTGGCAATGGTCAGGGCTTGCTCCTGGCTCTGTGCTCAGGGATCACTCCTGGCAGTGCTCGCAGCCATATATGGTGCCAGGGATCAAATCCAGGTTGGCTGTGTGCAAGACAAGAGCCGTACTTGTTGTGCTGAGACTATACTATCTTTTAGGCCCCCAATTTTACATTTTCTTATTTCCCTTTGCTTTATCTTGTGGAAATCAATTTTTCATTGATTTATGTAATATTTGAACACGTTATCTGCAGCTTAACTTGGTGTGTATGGAGAGGAAAAGGGTGGAATCAGATCACCACTTAAGTTCTTTTCCGTTCCTAACATTCCATGACTGGGAAGGACCAGAATCATAAAGCAAAAGTAATTACAGGTTGCCAAGATGAGCTACTCTACGCTTTTCTGGGCACTTAGTATTGGTCTAATACCGCAGTAGGCTAATAATTAAATTAATTTTAGAGGGGGCATTTCTCAACTTCTGGCAACATGGATTTGACAGGAGCAACTCCCTGGAGTTAAGACTTTGAAGCAAAAATCTGGAGAGATAGTACAGCAGGAAGGGCCTTATACGTGGCAGACCCAGGTGCAAACCCTGGCAACCACATATGGTCCCCTGATCCCTGCAGGAATGACCCCTGAGCACTGAACCAGGAGTAAGTCCTGAGCGCTGCCAGGTGTGGACCCCAAAAATAAGCAAAAAAAAAAAGACTTGGAAGCACTGCAGAGGTTGGACAGCTGGTACAGCCTATAATTATCATCAGCCTCCAGTGCAAGGAAGAGGTGATCACTTCATACAGACTGACTGTCAAGCCTTCCCTACTATGTCACTAGATATAGATGAGAGACTTTTTATTATTTTTTCTTAGATGAGAGACTTTTTATTTTATTTTATTATTTTTACTTTTTTATTTTATTTTTATTTATTGAATCACTGTGGGAAAAGTTACAAAGCTTTCAGGTTTAAGTCTCGGTCATGCAATCATCAAACACATTTCCCTTCACCAGTACTTATTTTTCACCAAGAAGAACCCCAATATGCCCCCCTCCCAACCCTCCCAATGCCTGTGAGGCAGATGAATTCTAGTTAACACTCTATCTACTTTGATTAGATTCATTGTTTTGACAAAAGATGCACCATTATTATTTAGAGTTTACACCCCAAAATCAGACCTGCTGAAAAGGCATTGTGAAATAATTTGTTTTCTACAGCTGGTTATAAGAACCAAATGATGTTGGGCGGCCGCTATTGCGGCCGCACGATTTTGGATTTCTGATATTTTAATATTAAGCCTGGAAGTACTTCTGCCAAGAGTCAGATAATTATAAGATTGGTTTCTATGGCTCTGCAGCCATGGCTGTGCCTGAGAGCCGCTCCTGGGGGGCAACTCGTGACCTCGGTAGGCCGTGAAGGACGAGCCGGGAACGCCCCCCCCCATGAGGTTTCAGTCGCCCCGTTGAGAGAGACTTTTTAGATATAAATCTGAACTATTTAGTTCAATCCAGGATGGCACAATAATAACAACAGTAAAATAATCTGTCCTTGCTGCTTCTTAACTCTCGATATTCTATACAAATATTTTATAAAGGGGACGGAGTGATAGCACAGTGGGGAGAGTGTTTGCCTTGCACGTGTTGACAAGGGTTCTAGCCCCAGCACTCCACACACCCTTATCTGCCAGAAGAGACCTCGACTAAGCTCTGGGCATCATTGGGTGTGGTGCAAAAGCCAAAAAAATTTTCATAAAGAATAGAGTCCACAGTTCTTGGTTTTTATGTAAATTATCAGAAGCATTTTTTTTTGCCCATTTTACCAATATAATTATTATGCTCAACAATAGTAAACAGCAGCAAATAGAAACCGGAAAAAATTTTTTTGACTGTTGGAGCTAGAGGATATCTATCTCCAGAAGTTTTAATGTTTACTCTGACTGTGTTGGAAAGGAAAAGCAAGGAAAGCAATATCTAACTTACGATATTGGATGAGGATACATTTGTTCATGAACATGACCTATTTCTGTCTTTAAACCCAGCAGGGAAGGCTGAATGAACGCTGGGCATGTAGGAGGCACAACACGTGGTCCCCTCAAACCCTGACCATCTCCATGAGTGAGCCCCAGAGCATCGAACTGGGACAAGGCCCTAGTCCTTCTAGGCCTGGTCCCCCAAATCAAAACCAAACAAACAAAAATCCCATCAGATCAACAACTGTCTCTCTTATATTTTACTTTCCCTGGGTCATATGAGCAGTGCTCAGGACATATGGTTCCCTTGTATGTGAAGAGTGTATGTTCCCAAGCATGTCTCCATCCCAAACTAATGGCTTTCTTAAAACTCTGATTTAGTGTTGAACAGTTTGTGAAAGAAAGGCTCTAGAAAATATTTGTTTGGGGAAAAGAGGTTCAAATGTCTCTTAAAAACACTTTCTGAAAATCTGAAACCACATTTAAATGCTTAGCAAGACATCCCCGGTAATCTTTTTTTTTTATCTTCTTGGGTCACACCCGGCAATGCATAAGGGTTACTCCTGGCTCATGCGCTCAGGAATTACTCCTGGCGGTGCCCGGAGGACCACATGGGATGCTGGTAATCGAACCCAGGTCGGCCACGTGCAAGGCAAACGCCCTATCCACTCCAGCCCCATCCCCGGTAATCTTTAAACAACATTTAAAAAGCTTTTAGAGCTTTAGACAAACCCAGGTAAAAAAAAAAACAAAACAGATGACATTACTTTATAAAAAACTCTTCTCAGATTTTCAAGCACTTGACCTGGGACGGCACCATTTTTGTGCAAACATTTGTGGCCCACAGCAGAAGGCACAAGTAGCTTCTCCTGGCGCACACATGGGTAAAGCACTTGAGGTTCAAAAAGCAAAAGAAAGCGGCAGGATAGTATAGTGGTTAAGGTGTTCGCCTTGCATGCGGCTGACCCAGGTTCAATCCCTGGCTCCCCAAATGATTCCCCAAGCCCCAGCAGAAGTGATCCTCAAATGCTGAGCCAGGAATAAGCCCAGAGCAACCATCGGGTATGGCCCGCAAACAAAATCAACCACAGACATAAATAAATGAAACCAGACACCCCCTCCTCCCCACCCTGAACACTGAGCTGACACGACCTGAATGCCAGTGGGCTGGTACCTGGGTTGGAGACCACAATGATGATGCAGTTCGGGCTGTACTTGACGATCTGAGGGATGATGAACTTGAAGACGTTGACGTTCCTCTGCACCAGGTTGAGTCGGCTCTCCCCCTCCTGCTGGCGGACTCCAGCTGTCACCACCACGATCTTAGAGTTGGCCGTCACGGAGTAATCTGAAAGGGGGACACTCAGAATTGGCGGTCACAGAGTAGGCTGAAATGGGGGAAACTCTTAGAATTGGTGGTCACATCTGATATACCAGGAGTAGCACACCACATTGGACAGGATGTAAAATAAGAGGCACTCAATCTTGATTGAGAAAATATATACACGTAAGGCTTAACCTGTAGCAATATGTTAGGAATCTCTTACACAAGGGCTTCATGGCACCAGGGTGAGATAGAACAATCTCCACACGCTTTCTTTTAAGGAAACCTTTTCCCATTATTTTTACTGAATGAGTCATAGCAAGGAAAATAAATTATTTAGGACCTGCTAACTGGGGTGGGCTTACGTGGTGGTTGGGAAAATTGGAAATAATGGTCATAGGAAGATGCAATAGTGGTGGTGGGATTGGTGTTGGAATACTGAATGTAACAAGTCATCAAGAATAACTTGATAAAAATAATTTAAAAAAAAAGATTTGGTGGTCACAGCACTCTGAGAGCCTGGCAAGCTACCGAGAGTATCTCACCCGCACGGCAAAGCCTGGCAAGCTCCCCGTGATGTATTCGATATGCCAAACACAGTAACAAGTCTGACAATGGAGACGTTACTGGTGCCCGCTCGAGCAAATTGATGAACAACGGGAGGACAGTGCTAGCCACAGAGTAATTTGAAAGGGGGCGGGTAGGTACTTTAATTGCAACATCGCATCAAAATACACCATCTGTGACCTTCTGAGAAAACAAAACATGAGAATTAAACTTTCTGTGTTAGGTTTTCAAATGGTATGTTCTGTGGCTTCTAGTTCCCCCCAGGAACATTGGCACGGAGAAGGGATGAGGGAAATAAAGCCAGCCTTGACTGCTGTTTCTGGCTAACACGTTCAACTTGCTACTAATAACGTCGGAGAAACCGGATTGCCAATAACAGGCAGAGCATAAGACAAGGTCTGGCACCCGACGCTGCCCCCGACCACAGCAGAAGGCACGGGAGGGCGGCACTGAGGCATTGATTCCTGGATAGACATTCGTTTCTAAGTCAGTATTTTAAGGTTAATAATTCACTATTAAGAGGCTTCTAGGGGGAACATTTCACTGTTGCCCCCAGGAAGTATGTGCCTGCTAATAGCCACAGACTCACAGCTGCGATGTTTCACTGCACTCAACCACGCTGACCTGACTTCTGACAACCTCTAGGACTAAGTCCACTTCCTTTAACAGGGTTCACGGGAACTACCTCCATAGCATGGCCAGAAAGACAAACCATGTGTACTTCAGTGCCCAGAATGTCAAGAACCCAACGAACCAAGGCTGGGGCTAGTGTGGCTCTGTGAGGAATTAGCTTGGAGACCCACATTTCTGCATCAGTATTGCCGCATAAATGTGCCAACCACAGAGCCAGTCAGTTAGAATACGAATTCATTTAGCTTCCAGAAGGCGTTCATTTTAGAAGGCCCAAACATCTATTGCCGGAGCAATAGTACAGCAGTTAGGGAGTTTGTCTTGTATGCGGCTGACCAGGGTTCGATCCCCAGCATCCCATATGGTCCCGCAAGCACCGCCAGGAGTGATTTCTGAGTGCGGAGCCAGAAGTGACCCCTGAGCATCGCTGGGTGTGACCCAAAAAGTCCCCCCCAAAAAAATACCCAAAAACAACCCACAACATCTCATTCGTAGTCTCAGATATGTGAACTTTTCTCCAGTGTTCTAGGCAAAATGTGTGGAAGGCATGTGGGGGAGGGTTTGTACGGCTCACGTGAATGTTTATGCTCAAAGACTTGGACTGAGGAACAGCCCACACAGGATTCACGAGGATGAAGGGGAACTTCCTCAGAGTGGAGACGCCCACGCCCACTTCCCGCGGAACGCCTCAGGCATGAGGTACCTTTGTCGGCCACGATTTTAGGAGTCTGAAGAAACAGGCTCCCGTGCTGCAGATCCATCATTTCTCCTTTGAGTTTATCCTCCAACACATCCACCAGGGCAAGCTCATCCGCCAGAGACTGTGGGTGCAAGAACACGGAGATTAACGCCCACGGCTGTGGAGAGCCTTCCTGCGGCTCAGAGCCCGAAGTTTAAAACCCTCAAGGATTTTACCAAGGAACTAGATGTGGTTCTTTAATAAGCCCACAATGAAACGCACCTAGGAAAAACACTGAACACTGGGGCTGGAGTAACAGGACAGCGGGGAGGGCACTGGCCTTGCACGCGGTTGACCGGGGTTCGATCCCAGGCACCATATATACTCCCTACAGCCCCCCCAGGAGTGAGCACAGAGCCAAGGGGTAAAGACTTGAGCATGGTCAGGTGTCTCCCCCCCAAAAAAAGAACCAAAATTAAATGTTATTTTATAATGTTCAATAATCTGTTTAATAACCATCCTGTCCTGTTCTCCCGTTGTTCATCGATTTGCTCGAGTGGGCCCAGTAACGTCTCCATTGTGAGACTTGTTGTTACTGTGTTTGGCATATCCATATTTGATATTAATAGTATTAACATCAATGTGTAGGGCATGATGGTTCAGAACATCATGTTCTAGTACTCAGCTGAAGTTCAAATAGCACGATGCTAATTCCTTAAGAACAGGTAGACTGAGGCAGGAGAGAATGCCTGGCCTATGGCCTACCGAGCTTTGCACTCAGACCCACAGAAGGTCCGCGAACCCCGCCTGGTGTCCTTCTTGAGCAGAGCCAGGAAGAGACCCTTGAGCACCGCCAGGTGTGGCCCCCAATCCCGCTTCTCCACCCCCAAAAATTAATCTATCCGAGAGACAGCTCCATAGACAAGGCCATGCCAGACTTAGCCCTGAGCACCCCTAAGCACAGCCTCAGGCACCGCCAGGGGACCTCCACAAAATAAGAACAAAGCATCTAAAAAATGTAGATGACAAAGACGCCTGATGCCATCGACCTGTTCCCCCCCAGATTCAGGTCTCAGAGGTTTTCACGTTAACTGAGGGTGGGCAGTGTGAAAACCCTCGGCCCGACCCAGACCACGCTGGGCAGGTCACTCCTGCTACCGGAGCGTCTGTGGTGCAGACTGGAGTCAAATCACTCAGGGTCTGAGTGGGAGCACGGAGCCTTGAGAACAGGACTCGGGGGCTGAGTTCCAGGAGTGGGAGCGCATACTTGGCACGTAGGGACGCGCCCCGATGCCAGCACTGCCTGTTCTCACAGCGCCCCCACGCACTGCTGGGTGTGCCCACCCCCAGCAGAACCTGAAGCCCTGGTGGAATCTTCAATTGTTTTCTGGGCCACCAAGGAGGCACTCGGAGCTTACTCTGCCTCGAGATTCAAGGAACTGAACCCGCGGGCAAGGCAAGTGCCCTGCCGGCCGAACACCTCTGTGGCCCTTTTGCATCTTGGATCCTTCAGGCTGGCTCTGACTAGTGAGGATGAGTTGGTAGTGCAACAAGAGGGGACTTTGGGGGACTGGAGCGATAGCACAGTGGGTAGGGCGTTTGCCTTGCACGTGGCCGACCTGGGTTCGATTCCCAACATCCCGTATGGTCCCCCGAGCACCGCCAGGAGTAATTCCTGAGTGCATGAGCCAGGAGAAACCCCTGTGCATCGCCAGGTGTGACCCAAAAAGAAAAAAAAGAAAAAAAAAAAGAAAAGAAAAAGAGGGGACTTTGATGGGCTGAGGGTTCGGGTGCTTCTAAGTTCTCTATACACAAAAAATTCAAATTCACCAGGCCTCAGAGCGCTTATTTCAAGTTCTAACCGCCACCTTCCACCTCCCATCCCAAATATAAAGCCTGTAATCAATAAATAAACCTTCACCTAGTCATCGTTTTATGTTCCGAAACGCAGGTGTTCTAAGCTGCATAGTTTACAGCTATGTGTGTTTACATAGCTGTAAACACACATAGCTGTAAACACACATAGCTGTAAGCTATGTTTACATAGTTTATATAGTTTACAGTCTGTGTGTTTCCTACATGAATACTGGGTGGAAGAAAGCCCTGGTCCTTTCTAAAGCAATGGGTCCAGGGTGAATATGAAGATACACCCTACCACCTTTCCGCTTTGCGAGTCTGTGAGCTCACGGAAAGCCAAGACTGACAACTCTGGCAAAGCGGAGTTCTTGGGTTCTTGCCTTTGCTGTTTTTAGGACATTTCGCCAAAGTTGTGAATGGTGAGTTGATACCCGGAGCACATTTAAAAATGCAAAAGGGGGTTGATGCAGGAAAGGTCAGGTAGCTGGGGTTCAGGAAGTGCTTTAAGGGCAAGAAGGGAACCTGAAAGGCCTGTAGTGGAACTGGAGAAGTCGGCAGGGATGTGGCCAGCAGATGGACACGCAGAGGTGGGACCACGACCTACTTTCTACAAGAGCTGCAGCAGCTGGCCAGGCTTGGGCGAGGGGCCGGCAGCATGCCTGAGGGTCTCAGATTCTAGCTTCCTTGTGAGGTCTACCGAGAACTTCTGAAATGGCTCTTTCTGTGAGATGGGGTGTAGACTGTAACTACTTTCTCATTCCCATGAACACCAAATGTGACCATTTCCTTCCTTCCTTCCTCCCTCCCTCCATCCCTTCCTTTTGGGTCACCCACCCAGCGACAGTCTGGGTTTACTCCTGGCTCAGTACTCAGAAATTGATCCTGGCAGCGTGCCAGGGACCACATGGGGTGCCTGGGATCAGACCCGGATGGACCACCTACAAGGCAAGCACCCTACCCGCTATTGCTCTAGCCCCCTATTTTCATCCACTTTTGTCTTCACAGGTTTCCAAAATTCTGAAATAAGTTTTGCTCCTCAGCAGCCTCTGAAATCACCATCAATACACAATACAATGTGTACAATACACAACACAAACAATACATCATCATTTGTGTTGTGTCTGCCCTCCATGAATTCAACATCATTTTCTCTCTCTCTTTCTTTCTTTTTTGGCTTTTGGGGTCACACCTGGCGATGCACAGGGGTTCCTCCTATCTCTGCACTCAGGTATTACCCCTGGCATTGCTCAGGGGACCATATGGGACGCTGGGAACTGAACCTGGGTCGGCCGCATGCAAGGCAAACGCCCTCCCCGCTGTGCCATCGCTCCAGCCCCCTCATTTTGTCTCTTTTGTTGGGTTCTTAAAATTTTGTCTTTGGGCCACACCAGGGATGTTCGGTGCCGGGGACTGAACCCAAGCCTCCCCACAGGCAAGGGCTGCACTCTGGCCCTTTGAGCTATCTTCCCGGCCTGATGTAATAGATGTTAATAATAGCTGTGACCTTCTGTCCAGGAACTGAGTCCTAGGAAGATGGCTCTTATTTTAGCAACATCACATGCGTGCTTCAGTGGACAGAGCCAAACAATTTGGGGCTTGAGTAGGAAAGGATGTCACAGGCTCGCGGATCTTCTCTTTTGTCCCAGCAGGTGGACGGACGGCACCGGCGGTGGCATGCATACTCAGCTGGCAAGGACGGAAGAGATCCAACACTCAAAGTAAATAAATAAATAAATAAATAAGTAGAGTGCTGGATTTAGCTGCTGAGGCCACATTGAAACACTCGAGTGTGGAGGCGAAGGGAAGGTGTGGCTAAGGACTGATGCTGTTTGACGGAAATAAATTTCCCTCCGCAATCCACATATTGAATTTGCCATATAGACTTTTCTTTTAAGCTATAAACAGATCAAAAGGCTTGCAGCAGCAAGGTTCCTATTATGGAACAAGGTCATTTCAGAAGTCGGCATGATAGCCGAAACCTTGTTGAACATACAACACAAGTATCTTTTAATCTCGAGTTCCACGCGAACCAGGAATAACCACAGTTAACCCCTCATTCCTCTGAGCCAAAAAAAAAAAAAAAGAAAAACTATTGTCATCCAGTCTTCTGGGTTTGCATTGGCTGCATTTTTTTCTACCCCAACGGTTTCATCTGCATGTGGGAGGAAAAAGAACTTCCTCTAAATCACTCACGAAAAAGAACAAGCATTATTTGTTGAGGCAACAATTGTGCTCTTTAGAAATCAATAGCTTTTCCTGCCCCCCTTTGAGAGAGCCGTGCCAAAGTGAGGCCCAGTGTTTTTGCCCCAGCATCGGGAAGACAACAGAGCCAAAGCTGTTCAGGTCTGTTTCGGGGGTTGAATCTATCTATTTTTGTACAAATACCACATGGAAGCCAACTCAAAAAGGCATCACACACACAAAAAAAGGCTCTGCAGTCTGTTTGGAAGGCCACGGCTGCTCATTCTACGCAGCTGCTTATGCTGTGTTTGCAGAGAAGGACAGACTCAGCAAGGACAGACAGCGGGACGCAGAGGCTCTGAGTTGATGATAACCCTGCAGGGCAGCGCTGCCGGGCCCTGATAAGAGGAGGAGCCAGGCAGCTAAAACGCAAAGCCTGGACTGGAAGAGTTTCGTTAGTGGGGAGGGTCATGCTGGGTGCTAGAAGCCAGGGAAGAGGAAACCGTGTCATGAAAATCTGAGGAACGCTGGTCCCAAATCCACGAGCACTGGGTCACGAGCACACTCAGAAACATTTCTATGACCTCAGACTGGATGGGGACGAAACGAAGGCAAGAAGCTATTTCAGACTGTGAGGGCTGGAGACGCAGGAGGTGGGTACAGGGGGCTGGAGCAATAGCACAGCGGGGAGGGCGTTTGCCTTGCATGCAGCCGACCCAGGTTCAATTCCCAGCATCCCATATGGTCCCCTGAGCACCGCCAGGAGTAATTCCTGAGTGCAGAGCCAGGAGGAACCCCTGTGCGTCACAGGCTGTGACCCAAAAAGAAAAAAAAAAACACCGCTTGCAGGGAGGACAGAGGGCAGGGAGCAGAGAAAACACTTGTGATGCTGGTGGGTACAGGGTCATCCTCTCCCGAGGGTGCTGGTGTGCCACCCGCTCCTCCCAACACCTCTCCCTCTGGTGCCCTGGCGTCACCCACTCTCTGGGGCCACACGCATGAGTGGCCCCCCAAGAAGCACATGAGGAATGAACTTGGAAAGGCCAGATCCGGCACCGTGGGCGCTTTAACTGCTCAAGGGCTCTGAGGTTGTGACTGGTAACTGAGACGGAGGATAGAAAGCGCTTTACAGTGACCAGGGGAGCACGCGGGGGAGGGGAGGCAGAGGGCAGGAGTAGCCCAGGGAGTGCCATAATGTTCTCAGTCCTGTGGTGCCCGTGGCCCTTCCCACCCCTGAGCCACTAGGAACCACCCCAAAGCTCTTCATTGATTTCTTGTTGGTTTGCTCTGGGTTTGGGGCCACGTTCACCCATGCTGGGGGGGGGGGGGTCCACTCTAGGTATTCCCTAAGGACCAAGTGTGAGCCAACGCTGAAATTAGGTTTGGGCATGTCCAAGGGTTGGACTAGGGTTGGGCATGTCCAAAGCAGCACCCTACCAGCACCCGTGCTGTGCTCCCTCAAGTTCCCTCCAAACACCGAACCCTCACCTATTATGGGACTAAGACATTCATTCTGAGGGTCTTTAAACAAGGCAATCATTTCTTCACGGCCGATAAAGGGCAAGCGTCTCACCGGGTTAGCATGCTGCTCTCGCCAGCACTTGAATGGAACCGAAGTATTCTATAACTGCAGATACGGTCTCGGTTGAATTATTTACCAAGAGGTTCTCAATTTAGGTTTAAAACCACCCTAGGGCCGGTTCCGTTTAGAATTCTGGTATCACCCGTATAATTTCCTGAAAAGTCCTAATTTTGAGATTAGCCAAAGGCTAGAAAAATCTCTGGCTAGTGTTTCACAAATACCTTTAATTTTTAACCGCTTCAATACTTGCACAGAGGGGAAAAAAGAAACTAGAGAATCACGAGGGTTAACAGCTCTGAGTTCCAGGGGCCGGAGACGCAGCCTCAGCGCCAAGCACATAGTTTAGAGCGGGCCTTGGGTCATCCTCACCACCCCGCGACCCACCTGCAACGAGTTCGGACCCTGGTTCCACATCCAGCTCCCTCACTGTGGCTGTGGAACTCTGACTTGCCCCCGGACCTCCCCAAAGCCTCTGCGACCCCCTCCTGAAAACTGGCCCCTTCCAGTCCCAGAGGCCGGATTGAAGTGTGTTGGGGAGACACTTTGACTGTGCTCCAGTCTCTGCTTTCCAACAAACGTGAGCCAGAATGTTTCCTCCTTACCTGCCTGTAGAGCAAGCCCCAATTGGAGATTATTTAAATTCCCTAAAAACCTAGCAGACAGCTCTCCGGAATGACAAGAACCTACGGAGTTAAAACTAGCCAAAAAAAAAAAAGCAAAGGGATCAAATTTTCATTGAGAATGTCACATATTTTAGTTGATTTCTTCAATAAGATTCTCTCAGTGGGACTGCAGAGATAGCTCAATCTCTGGGCTGGGGGAACGGGGCCTGGACTTGGCATGAAACAGTAACCCTAAACACAGCTAGGTGTCACCCCAGAGCACAGTACCAGGAATAACCCGTGAGCATCACCAGGTGTGGGCCCAAAAATCAACACACCCCCAACCAAAATATATGAATTATATATTATATGTATTATATTATATATCATATATATGATATGATATATAATATATTGCATATATATTATACATTGTAGCACTGTCCTCCCATTTTTCATCGATTTGCTCGAGCGGGCACCAGTAACATCTCCATTGTGAAACTTGTTGTTACTGTTTTTGGCATATCGAAAACGCCACGGGGAGCTTGCCAGGCTCTGCTGTGTGGGTGGGATACTCTCAGTAGCTTGCTGGTCTCTCCGAGAGGGGTGGAGGAATCGAACCCAGGTTGGCCACATGCAAGGCAAACACCCTACCTGCGGTGCTATATTATATACATATAATCTTTCTTCAATGAAGACGCAGAGTCTGTTCAGATTTAAACCGTGCAAACAGCTCCTTGCCTCAGCTGCTTAGTGGCCTTCAGGATATGACCAAAGAGCCGCGATGATGCCAGCAGCCTTTTGCAGGGAAGGCAGCCTACTTTAGAGAAGAAAGAAAGGAGGAGGAATCGATTCCAGGAAGTAACTAAGGAAAGGGCTCTTTGTTCAAAAGTCCTTAGCGACTAAAGGAAGCTTCACTGGTTTGAACCACTACAGGGATGCTGGCTCCCAGCCAGTCCTGTGGAGCAATACAGGGAAAATATAGCCTAGAGGAATGAAAACGCAGAGAATGGAAGGTGAAACCCAGTGCTTATGTAAGAATATATAAATCTTTGTTTCCGTGTCCTCAAAAGGCCACTGGGCAGGTTTATTATAGACAGTAAAGGCACCTTTGCGGTGGAGAAATCTCGCTGTCCCCTGTTGGACCAGAGGCGTCCAGCAGTGAGGCAAGCTGAAGGAGCAGCATGGCCGCCGGCAGTGAGGCAAGCTGAAGGAGCAGCATGGCCGCCGGCAGGGAGGGCATGACATTGTCCAGGCATGACCCCGCCCAGCAACTTAATCTGAACTGAGTACAAGGAAACATTGCACAATAGAAATCAAGGGACATTCGACAGAACCTGACAAGGACCGGCCCAAAACATCCAAGGTACGTGGCAAAGAACAGAATACTGAGTGAGTGTGCCTGATTAATGAGGAACTTAAGTGAGCTTTGGGGTGTAAACAGAATTCAGAGAGCACTGGGGGAATTTCAAATCGAGGTAGCACAAGGTAGGAGATTAGATTCATTGAATGCTAAGTTCCTTGGGGATGCTAATTCTTGCAACCCTTTCCGGAGAACCTTGACTTAAATTCACATATTTTGATGTGAGGTGCCTAATGCCTATCACTTAAACATGCTCTACAGACCGGGTTAGCATGCTTTATAGACAACAGAATCATGGGGGGCTGGAGTGATAGTACAGCAGGTAGGGTATTTGCCTTGCACGTGGCCAACCCGAGTTAGGATTCCCAGCATCCCATATGGTCCCCCGAGCACCGCCAGGGGTAATTCCTGAGTGCAGAGCCAGGAGTAACCCCTGAGCATCACCGGATCAAAAAAAAAATCATTCTGGAGGGCTGGAGAGACAGTACAAGAGGTGAGGTGCTTGCCGGGCACAGGGCCGACCTGGGTTTGATCTCGGGCACCCCATATGGTACCCCAGTACTGCCAGGAGTGATCCCAGAGTCCAGGGCCAGATACGAGCGGTGAGCACAGCCAGGTATGGCCCCAAACAAAATAAAAACTCATGTCGTGCCAAAAGAGACCAGACCGAGCTGCCGTCGCAGGCGTTCTGGAAACGTACCTTTCCCAGAATGCTGATGGCACAGGCCATCCCGACCTGCCCCACACCCACGACAGTGATCTTATTGTTCGGGATTGAAGCATCCTCCTTTGCAACGGGTGCGATCAGCTTTTCCTTCAGGGTTGCCATCGTGCACTGCAAGAAAAGAAACGAAACATTATACAGAGCTGGGCCACGCGCTGTCATTTAGAGAGCCACGCTACCTTGCCTGATGGAGAATTTCATCAAGGCAGTATTTCTGTGAGCCCCATTCCAACTGGGTTTGGGGGCTCGACAGTACAGTGGGTGCTGTGCCTTGCATGTGGCGACCCAAGCTTAGTCCCTAGTGCCTAAGCTCAGTCCCCAGAGCCCCTATATGCTCCGGCGAGCCCCGCCAGAAGTGACTCCTATGCACAGCCAGGGATAAATAAGCTGGGAACACCACCGGATATGGCCCGACTGGAAGGAAGGAAAGGGGGAAAAGAAAAAAAAAATTTTTTTTTCCATTCTGCAATTCCAAGTTAGTATTTAGCAAATTTTATGAGGCTGGAGAGATAGTTCAGCTGGAAGTCAGTTGCCTTGCACACAACTGACCCGAGTTTGATCCCCAATATCCCATATGGTCCCCCTAGCGCACCAGGAGAGATTCCCAAGGGCAGAGCTGGGAATAACACCTCAGCACCTCAGCATCGCCGGGCAGGTGTGGACCAAGAACAAACAAATCAAAAAAAGTTTATTTATTTTTTATTTAACTTAATATATCAAAACAATTATCAGTTTAGCTTATCACATAAATCTGTTACAGAGAGATTTTATATTTTCAACACTCTCCTTATAGACTCTTATGAATTTTAATTTGCAGTACATCAAATTTGGGCTAAACATGGCTACTGGATGATGACTCCTATATTGAACACCATTTTGAAGATTTATATCTTCTAACTACAAGACATAACAAAAGCATTTAAATTAGCATATTTTCTGTCTCTCCCGTAGCCCCCGAATTTACACTGGGTCTGTAAACTGACTTAGATAGGACTCAGTATTTTTTCTTTTCACTGCTGGGGAATGAACCCAAGGCCTCACACATACATAACAAGTTCTGTTCCCAGGACTAACCCATATTTATGTTAATCTTAAAGAAGAGATTGTCAGTAATGAATATAATTTCTAAAGGTTATTATGGCTCCTGGAAGATGAGGTCTAACTCGTTTTTCTCTCAAAGTCCCATTTAAAGCAAGCCACAGTGTAATCAGACACACACAATATTTGCTTAATAAGTGGGGACCAAAAAATGATGCATACTTCTAGGCACCATCTTCAGACTATTATCCTGAATCCTTTAATTGCACCATAGGCCTTTGTAGAAAGATGAATCGATGCTTGAT
Organism: Sorex fumeus; assembly: GCF_029834395.1. NCBI lineage: Eukaryota > Metazoa > Chordata > Mammalia > Eulipotyphla > Soricidae > Sorex > Sorex fumeus. The sequence goes on from NW_026606157.1 coordinate 6,369,756, forward strand.
AAGATTTTACTCTTGGGACTCACACGAGCAGCATTTGACTCAGTTTCTTCTCAACTTATTAAAAATTTTTTTAATAAAAAAAGCAAGATGAAATTGAAAACTGAAAAAATTCTATGTAGTAATGTGAAACTTCTATGGCAAAATATGCTGAAAGAAACAAACCAATCCCTCAGCAATTTGGTATAAAATATATTGACCGCGGGGCTGGAGCAATAACACAACAGGAGGGCATTTGCCTTGCATGCGGCCAACCCGGGTTTGATTCCCAGCATCCCATATGGTCCCCTGAGCACCGCCAGGGGTAATTCCTGAGTGCAGAGCCAGGAGTAACCCCTGTGCATTGCTGGGTGTGACCCAAAAAGCAAAAAAAAAAATTACTGGCCTGCTTTCATAGAGATTACAAACAAGCTCTTCCTTTGTAGTTATTATTCAAATTGCAACCCACTCTGTTATCAGCTCTTCCAGGAGACCACTGACCCCTTCAGCTTCCCCTAGACTGTTTTCTTTGTTCAGCTACAGTGACTTAAGTAACCAAACCTAGTTTGGTAATTGTATATGTTCAAAGTAGGCTCCTGAGTTGGAACAAGCACTTGTCCTTAGAGACAACTGTGCAACTATTTCAATCTTCCAACTACTTTTCACACATACCCACAAAACCACCTATTTGCACCCCACAATTTGTAGGGATGAAATCGAGATTAGGCACTTGTTTCTGTAGATACTAAAGAAAAATATCTACCGAGCCAGAGAGATGGCTAAGCCAACTTAACACAGCCTTTGCACATTGCCCCGGGTTCCGTCCTTGAGCTTGGAGCCAGATGTGCCCCCAACAACCGGCAGCGACATCCCAACACACACACACACACGTACAGAGGGAAAATGCATGAGATCATGCAGTCGCCTCTACAAAAAGCCTTTACAACCAAATCCATACACATCTTGCTGGAAGGATCAGATGCACACAGCATCTCTCCTGGCTGGACAGAAAATGCGGTTTTCCTTCCTCCGGTATTATCTTATTTAGGAGCCCTGAAACATGTAGGAGTCCCAGAAGGCAGCACAAAAAAGGAAGTGTTGTTAGGGAAACAGGGGCTCAGAGCTCCATAGCCCCTGTCAACTCAGTTGGAGCGCCTCCGAAGGACCATCCAGAAGGCGGAGCCGGGGAGGGCGGTCCCGGTCCCCGCCCCCGCCCCCACCCCCAGAGGACGCGGCTTCTCAGGACAACTTTCCTTACCAGGTCCTTCTAGTAAAATCTGCGTACACGCCAAGATGGGGGGGGGGAAGAATGATGGGGTGGGGTGAAGAGCACGCGGCCGACCTCGATCCCGGGCACTGCAAATTGGTACCCAGGAGTGAGCCCTGTCTGCAGGAGTCAGCCCCAGCACGGGCGGCGGGTGTGCCCATCCCCCCGCAATGATGCGGCGGGGGCGGAAATTCTTCGGATTCCCGGTGCTTTAAACACCTTCCTTACATCGCTAGACACGTGTCTTCAGATCCGCTCTGCAGAGCCCACTCGGCTGCTCCGCAGGGGAAAGGTCCTAAGTCGCCACCGGCTTCCTCCTCCCGGCCGGCGCCCCTCCCCCGCAGCGCGGTCACGCGCCGGGACCCAAGCGGGGGTCAGCGCGCCTTCCTGGACGCCTGCCGGGCTGCTACGCCCCGGACACACGTGCGGGGATCAGTGCGCCCGCCCGAATCCGTGCAGGGGTCAGTGCGTCCCCGGGATCCGTTCGGGGGTCAGTGTGTCCCCCAGGATCCGTGCGGGGATCAGTGCGTCCCCGGGACCCGTGCGGGGGTCAGTGCGTCCCCGGGACCCGTGCGGGGGTCAGTGCGTCCCCCGGGATCCGTGCGGGGGTCAGTGCGTCTCCCGGAATTAGTTCGGGGGTCAGTGCGCCCCCGGATCCGTGCTGGAGTCAAGGCGTCTCCCGGGATCCGTGCGGGGGCCAACCCCACTCCGGAATCCGTTCGGGGGTCAGTGCGTCCCCGGGATCCGTGCGGGAGTCAGCGCGCTCCCCCGATCCGCGCGGGGGTCAGCCAGCGCGCCCTCGAGATCCGTGCGGGAGGTGGGGGTGGGGAGTCGCTGCGTCCCCAGGACCCCTGCGAGGTCAATGCTCCCCTCCGGATCCGCCCCCGGGATCCCTTCGGGGGGTGAGTGCGGCCCCGGGCCCCCTCTTCTCCCCGCCGGGCCCCGGCAGCGCTGCGAGCCCCAGGGCACCCCGAGAGCTCCCAGGAGAAGGCCCCGGGGGAAGGCGCCGGGCCTCCGTTCCCCGCGCGCCACCCGCAGCTGCCAAGCAAACAAAAGCGCCCGGAGCATCACGGAAACCAGGTCGGAAAAGAACCAGCCCCGAGGTGGAAGGCGGGGACCGCGGGGCGCTAGGCCGGAGCGGGCTGGGGGTCCACTCCAGACCCCGCTGCACCCGCCCGCGCGCCCCCCCCGGCTCCCCACTCCCGGCCCGGGGCCGCGGGCACGTGTCCCGGTCCCCTGCAGCCCGCCGGGCTCGGGGCAGCTCCGGCGCCCGCCAAGGACGCGCCGCCCCGGGCTCCGCGGCAAATGCAACAAGTTGCCCCCCGCAGAATCACGGGCTGCGGGCGAGCCCCGCGGCGCCGGGCGGGGTGCAAACGCCCGGACCCGGCTCCCCGCAGCGCCCCAGATCCCGGCCCTCCCCCACCCCAACTCCAGCGGCCACCCACCCTGCACCAGGCGCCCGAGCCGCTGCAAGGATGCTCGGGAGCAAAGGTCCAGGCGGGCGGAGGCCTTTCCCCGGCCCGCATCCCTCCCTCCGGGCCCCCGGGAAGCCGCCCCCCGGCACGGGCGCGGGGACCCCGGGAGCCCAGGCGAGACGTACCGGCGCGGAGCAGCGGGGCCCGAGACAATGTCAGGCGCGCGGGCGCTGGGCTCGGCGGGGCGCTGGCGGGGGCGGGCCGGGCCGGGCCGCTCGGCGCTTCCGCTATTGTGATTGGAAACTCGGGCCCCGCCCGCCCCGCCCCTGCGCTCGCTCAATCCCCGCCAAGGACGCGGGCTCCGGCGCGCGCGCCCGCCCCGGGGTCACCTTCGGGGGGGGGCCCCACTCGCGCGCACACCACCCCCCCCAACCCCGATCCCGGCTTCTGCTCCTCCCCGGGAATCCGGAGCCGCCTGCGCATCCCCGCGGGCACCTCAACCGGGGCCCGCAGAGATGCGCGCTGGATTTTGTGGTCCAGGCACGCTGCGGGGCGTGCGGGGGTCGGGCTGCGTGCACCCCCGTTTCCGTCGGCTTTTTAAAAAATGCAGCTGCTTTTTTCAGAAAATCAGCTTTATGGTAAAGTTGACTTGCGGCAACCTTAACCCTCCCACCCCCCACCCCAGCCCCCGTACACACACCGTATTCGGCGGAACTAAAGAAGGGTGGGTGGGCGGTCTCTCCTTGCGGATGAAAGGCCCAGTCCCTGGCCCCCAAATCCCTGTCGGATTCTGTTCTCTAGAGCAGGCCTTTGCCCTCTAGGGGCGATGTTGGCGCCTGGAGCTAAGAGCAGTTACTGTTATTTCTGAGCAATTCCAGAGCTGCCTAGAAAGTCTTCAACGCCTAGAGCCTGTACCTCCCACCGGTGTAGTGAATGAATGAATGAACGAATGAATGAATGAATGATGCACACTGGTTAAACAGTCCAAGGGGTCCTAAGGATTCAACTTAGTCGCTTTATAAAAATAAATGCCTCCGGATACAGTCAGAGCAAACTCACAAGTATGTGAAAGGGTATTTTAGAGGTATTTTAGTAAATGAGCATCATTTCGTGATTTCATCTCAGCGCCTGCTTTTAGTGCCAAGCATGGAAAATACGACTATGATTATACTACCGTGTGACCTAAAATGCTCCCGATTCAAAGAAGATAGATAAGCACTAGAAGTGTTTCTGTTAAAATACACTGAGATAAAAGGCAACAAGAAGACCGATTATTCAAGTCAAGGATCAGAGCGTCAGAGCGTCTGATTAATGGCCCCGCTGAATCACCCCCAAAACAGAGGAGTTGCAAATTGAAACATGATGATTAGGGGTGAGGAAGAATTTGCAGATAATCTCGCAGTATTCCATTCTCCTTAATCCCCGTTTGAAGTAAAACTACACCCTTTCTCACTTTTCAAACCAATTCTCCCACATGTTCTGCGATGGAATCAATGTTTTCAGTGCTGCACACTTACTCACGCACACATACGTATGTGCAGATTATTTAGAAATCTGGCCAGTTTGACAATATGAATGGAACTTGATCATATTGCCCTGAGCATAGTCGGGCCATCAGAGGCAAATCCTCTCGGGGGAAGTAGCGGATGGTCAAAGTGCAGACCTCGAGTTCTCAGGTGAAATTGCCAGGATTTGCCAGAAGCAGTGACAGGCCTCAGGCATCTGGCAGGGACTCTCTGAAGACCCTGTGATCAGGTGATGTTGAAGAGCCCCAACAGAAGGCTCGAACAGCTCACAGGACAGTCCTTGAGGAACCTTACTTAGGTCGCTGTGTCTGAGTGCAGATCACCAGAGCCCAAAGTCCTTTCCCTGGCGACACCCTAGTAAAGGATTCTTCGTTTTATTTTGTTTCTTGTTTGGGGGCCACACCTGGAAGTGCTCAGGGCCTGCTCCTGGCTCTGTGCACAGGTACCACACCAGACAGGGCCCCCCCCCCCCCACCACCAGAGAGAATGCCAGGAGTGAGCCTGGGTCTGCTGCGTGCAAGGCAAGCTCCCTGCCTGCTAACTCCCCGCGGCCCTGTGTGTTTGTTTCAGGGCCACACTGGATGTGCTCAGGATACCTCCTGCCAGTACTAGGCCTCTGACATGCAAAGCACATGCTCCAGCCCTTTGGGCTCTCTCCTGGCCTGCCAAGGGAGTCTTTTCTGCACAGGAATACCAAGTCAAAGATTTTGCAAAAGGCCTGTACCAGCAGTTTGCAAGGTCACTTTGCGTGCTCCGTTTGGAGTGTGTAATTTCCTTCACTCCTGAGATCTCTTTTTGTCTCTGTCTCCTCTGTCTCTGTCTCTGCCTCTGTCTCTCTCTGTCTCTCTGTCTCTCTGTCTCTCTGTCTCTCTCTCTCTCTCTCATCCTTTTGAAGCAAGCAGGTAGGGCCCACCGTGGCAATGAATTTCTGGGAAGTAATAAAGCCAGTAGCCCCAAGGCTGCCAGGATTCATCTTGTAGACCGTGGAACTAAAGGCCTTCACCTGGGGGCCAGCACAGACCCAGACAAGGCTGGACCCGCCCGCCAGAGAAGCTCGGCAGGAACAAAGGCCAGGAAAGGAATATCAAAGGAGACCATCAACTACTCCCACCTCTACCCTTTGGCAACCACCCTAGCAACGGGCTCTTACCTAGGGAAGCCTCCTTTGGCACAGCTTGGGAGAAACCCTATAAAAGCCAACTTGGACAAAGGGGGGAAGTAAGACCGGGGTAGAGGAGAAACTTACATTTTTATCTTGTTTCTGGTATGGGATGCCTAAAACCCTAGTGATTTCCTAAATGCTGGGCTACTTCTGTTATTCTAACAAACGCTTTCAACTCTCCAGCGTTTCTGCGGAAGGAGTGAGTGGAGGTGGGGTGGGGGGAGCAGCCACAGGCTGGCGGCTTGGGGCTGGACACCACAATAATCTGGGGTTTAGAGATTTGGCGCTTTCAGCTCGGTCCTCTGACCTCAGGGAAGAGGAAGCTGGAGATTGGAGATAAAGCCTTTAAAATCGAGCTTTAGGGGGCTGGAGCAATAGCACATGGAGTAGGGCATTTGCCTTGCATTCGGCCAACTTGGGTTCGATTCCCAGCATCCCATATGGTCCCCCGGGCACCGCCAGGAGTAATTCCTGAGTGCAGAGCCAGGAGTAACCCCTGACCATCGTCGGGTGTGACCCAAAAAGCAAAAAAAGCAAAAAAAAAAAAAGAGCTTTAGTGCGGGATAGCGAGAGCGCAAGTCGGTCAATATGGTCTCTGAGTTCAAGCCCTACCCCAGCAGAAAGACCGACCAAGAAATCCCATAAATGGGGCTGGAACGATAGCACAGCAGGTAGGGTGTTTGCCTTGCACGCGGCCAACCCGGATTCGATTCCCAGCATCCCATATGGTCCCCTGAGCACCGCCAGGGGTAATTCCTGAGAGCAGAGCCAGGAGTGACCCCTGTGCGTTGCCGGATGTGACCCAAAAAGCAAAAGAAAAAAATCCCATAAAATAAAACCAATATTTGATTTTCTAACGTAAGAAACAGATCAAGAGGACAATGTGCCACAGTTTTATAGGCACTGAAGGCCCGTTCTTAGGCCCCCCTAGGCCTTCTCATGGGTCCTTCATCATAGCCTTTGTCGTCAACCAATAAACATCAAAGTGTAGCTAAGTTCTGTGAGCTGCTCTGGTCCATAAACCCAACCAAGAGCCCAGGGAGACTGTAGCGGTGCCCTCGGCATCACAAACTGCTGTCTTCAGCCAGGCCGACCTGTGGGCTGTACACCTGTAGCCTGGGTCCACTGTCCTGCTGAGGCCCAGGGAGTCAGGGTAACCTTCCAAACTGAATCAGAGGGGCCGGAGTGATAGCACAGTGGGAAGGGCGCTCACCTTGCACATGGCTGACCCGGGTTCAATCCCCGGCATCCCATATGGTCCCCCAAGCACCTCCAGGAATAATTCCTGAGTGCAGAGCCAGGAGTAAGTCCTGAGCATCACCGGGTGTGACCCCAAAAGCAAAAGGGGAAAAAAAACACTAAACAACCCACATCAGAGGCAGTAAATGCAAAACCAGTTCATTTGGGGGATAAAAAGAAGTAATTGCCAGAAATTGGGGATATGAAAAAGTGACTGCAAATGTCAAAAATCAAAGTTGTTTTTTTTCCATTCACAAAAGATTGGTGGAGACATATGTTTGAGGGATCAAAATGGTCAAGATGCCCACTATTGGGGAGCACCTAAGTGAGTGGAAAATAATCAAGATAATAAAAAGCAATAGATGGGACTGGAGCCGTAGCACAGTTTGCCTTGAACGCGGCCGACCCGGGTTCAATTCCCAGCATCCCGTATGGTTCCTTGAGCACTACCAGGAGTAATGCCTGAGTGCACAAACCAGGCAGGAGTAACCCTTGTGCATCGCTGGGTATGACCCAAAAAGCAAAATAAATAAATAAATAAATTGAAAAAATAAAAATCTGGGGCTGGAGTGATAGCACAGCAGGTAGGGCGTTTGCCTTGCATGCAGCCAACATGGTTGACCCAGGTTCAAGTCCCAGCATTCCATATGGTCCCCTGAGCACCACCAGGAGTAATTCCTGAGTGCATGAGCCAGGAGTAACCCCTGAGCATTGCCGGGTGTGACCCAAAAAAAGCAAAAAAATAAAAAATAAAAATAAATTAAAAAACAATAGATGCCGAATATAAACAGAACAACCCACCAATGCTCAGCTCTCTCCTCCCCTTGGGCCTTGGAGAACATTTCTAGTGACACAATAAAGCCAATTGCGTCCCCTCACCGGCCCCTGTGAATGGCACCAAAGTGTTTTTTGTTTGTTTTGTTTTTTTAACATCTGAATTTGGTCTGCAGACAACTCCTCTCCTAACATCAGATCAACAAGCAGTTTACAAGCGTAGTCAGAGAATTTGAGAGCAGAGAGGGAGTTTCGACATAATAGGCACTGAAGCCCCAAAGGAAAACCTAGAGTTTAAGTAACCGAACCCAGCATGCTCTATGAGTTCAGAACAGAACAAGAGCCACTTTTGATCTCTCCTCTAGGTGCCTGGCAGTGGGGAATCTCTTTTAATTCTCTTTTGGTGTTCTCCATTCTTCTCAGTCTGTGGGCCAGGGTAGCTAATCTAATTCACATTGGAAATTCCTCTGCATATTTCGTTCATCTGCTAAAATCCAAGTGGAACCAAACTGGCCTATAACTCCTTTCTCCCGCTGAGATATTTATTAAACTTTTGGTGCTGGCTGGGCAAATAAATGCCAAAGTAGGGATTGAAAGTCATTCCCTGGGTTTATTAGGCTCTCACTCCACTTTTCTTTGCCATTTTCCATCATTTCCCAACTTTAGACATAACAATTGAGTTCTAATTGGCTAGCTATTTACTAGGAAGTGGTAATAGAGCCTACCCTTTCTAGTTTGTTTGCCAGTGCTGGAAATGGAACTTAGGGTCTCTCATATGCGAGATAAATTCTCTGTATCTGAGCATCAAAACTGACCCTTTGCTGTTCTTTTTTTTTTTTCTTTCTGGGTCATACCTGATGATGCACAGGGGTTATTCCTGGCTCTCCACTCAGGAGTTACTCCTGGCGGTGCTCAGGGACCATATGGGATGCTGGGAATCGAACCTGGGTCGGCCGTGTGCAAGGCAAGTGCCCTACCCACTGTGCTATCGCTCCAGCCCCTGTTGTTTTTTTAAAAGGAGGTATTGGTGTTCTGACTTATAGTATTGAGTGAATTGATGGCCGACTCCAATTGAATAGGAACCAGTTTGTAATAAGCATTATTGGTTACTATCTTCATGGTCTCGTGTACTGAAACAATAAATGCTTAGAAAAGGTGTCATTGATAAATTCCTGGGCTTAAACCAAAGCATGCATGGAATTTGACTTCTCTTGTCTTCAGAGGCTGTTTTCTCCTGATACCCCCAAAACCCAAATCAGTGTCTAACTCTTTCGCTTGCTTGGTTTTGTTAGGCTCCTACTTAGTGACTTGGTGCTCGGAGGTTGCTCCTGGGGATGCTCAGAAAACCATACCAGGTCAGGGATAGCACCTGGGATTTCCACATGCAAAGTCTGTGCTCCAGCCCTGAGCAGCATTTCCTGGCCTATGGGAGATAACAATTGACTCAGCACATCCGACTCAGGGGAAATTGCTTCCTTGTTCTTCAATCCTGCAAAGAGGCTGGGTCTTCAGACCTCTTCCAGTGAGCTGAGCCTTTCTTGGACAGGGCTTTTGTGCTCATCAGGTCTCTGCAGGGTAACTTGACATTTTCACGCAGGGCCATTCCAACATCCTATTATCAAGGCAGACCTTCCCTCTTGTCGCTGAAGTGTCCCAGAACTCTGCTTCAGAGAATGCAGTGTGGGACAGCCCACCCACCTGGGGGCCTTGCAGAGTCCTCGTCGTGAGGACCCCCAATAATCTCACCTTTTCCATTCCCAGAGTCCTCTGCTCATATTCTGGCCGGTACTCTGGATTTTTTCTAACACGTTTTCTTTGCTTTAGAGACCCTGAAGATGAAGAGATTTTTTTCTTTTGGGGTCACACCCAGCAATGCACAGGTGTTACTCCTGGCTCATGCAGGTGCTCAGGGGACCATATGGGATGCTGGGAATCAAACTCGGGTCGGCTGCATGCAAGGTAAATGCCCTATTTGCTGTGCTATCACTCCAGCCCGGATTTGCTGCACTTATTTAACATAGAAAGATATTTAACATAGATAGGTGATTGTTTAAATCCATAGGTGGGTTTTTCTTTTGTTTTCTTTTGGTTTGGTTTAGTGAATACAAGATGAAAAAACAGAGTAGAATGAAAACACTTAAGAATAAGATCCCTGGGGGTAGAGAGATGGTGCAGCAGGTAAGGTGCTTACCTAGTATGTGAATTGAATCCAGATTCAATTCCTGGCATCCCAGGGTCCCCCAGTACTGCCAGAAGTGATCCCTGAGCACAGAACTGTACCATCTCCAGTCACCCATTCCCCAATGAATAAAGTCCCCGCTTCTCTCTTCTAGATTTATTTATTTATTTATTTAGTGAGACACCATGAGGTACAGTTTTAGACTTACAAATGTTTGTGCTTGGGTTTCAATTACACAATAATCAAATACCCATCCCTCCACCAGTGCCCATTTCCCACCACCACGGGTCCCAGTATCCCTCCCCCCCCCCCATTCCCCCCCCCCATCCCACCCTGCCTCTGTGGCAGGGCATTCCCTTTTGTTCTCTCTCTCCTCTTGGGTGTTGTGTCACGTTTCTAGATTTATTTTTTATATTTAGTTTTGGGGCAGCACCAGGCGATGCTCAGGGGTTACTCCTAGCTCAGCACTCAAGGATCACGCCTGGCAGTGTTCAGGGACCATACTGGATACTGGAGACTGAACCCGGGTCAGCTGTGTGCCAGGCAAGTGCTCTACCCACTGTGCCATCACTCTGATTTCTTAAATAAAAATCCAGAAGCTCAAAGGATCTTTCCTCTCCTTGTGGTCATTCGAAGCATGGATGAGTCTGTCCTCTTGGTGAGGGCTCTGCTTTGTAAGGTGGGGAGTGTTTTCACTAAGATTGGCAGTAGGTGTTAACTGACAAAAATCCAGTGGAATTAATGAAATAGTTGTAGTCTGAAACCACGACAAGAGCAGGAAATAAACCAAGTGTCCAGAGGCAGACATGCGGTTCCCGGATGAGCCTGGGTCCCTGGGTTTGATCCTGGGCACACAGAAAAGATGAGCTGGACCGGTTAGCCAAAGGGCTGGCACAACGGCTGGGCACGCAGGAGGCCTGGGTTCAGTACCCCACACTGCTCAGTCCCTGGACACCTCTCTGGGAGTGATGGCCAAGCACAGAGCCAGAAAATGCGTCTGAAATCCTCCTCTCCCTAATCTCCCTCCTTTACCTAAAAAGAAAAAGAAATAGAAAAGGGAGATTTGGGGGCTAGAAATTAGGTGGGGATTAGGAAACTGGTCTGGTGCTTCAGGCTGTAGAACAAGCTAGAGGTGTGGGGTATCAAGGTTGGGGATTTGCCTTCAAGGAAAGAAGAAGGAGGAGGAGGAGAAGAAGAAGGAGGAGAAGGAGAAGAAGGAGGAGAGGAAGAGGAAGAGGAGGAAGGAGAAGGAGAAGAAGGAGAAGGAGAAGGAGGAGAAGGAGAAGGAGGACAAGGACAAGGACAAGGACAAGGACAAGAAGGAGGGGGAGGGGGAGGGGAGAAGGGGCAGGGGTGGGGAGGAGGGGAGGGGAGGGGGAGGGGAGGGGGAAATTCTAATTTTATGTAGATTCAGGAAATTTGTTTTAAAACATTTCTTGGGGCTAGATTTCTCTCCAGGTGGCCTGACTGTGCTGGCTGGGAAGTTTCTGCTGAGTCTGTGCAAACTAGCAAGAGAGAGAGAGGCATGTCTCATGGTCCTGAGCAGCTCTGGCTGGTGGTGTGTTTGGTTTCCTCAACCTAAAGTCTCAGTTTTCACACAAAGAAAAGACGGCGTGAAATTGCACAGATTTCATTACTTAATTTCAGACCTCATTGGTTTTATTAAACTATTAAGAATTAGGCTGCACCCCATTTAGCCTGTAAAGCGCTGCCCAGAGTGACACGAAATGGGGGATTTTATATGTCAGAAAGTGGGTGAAACAAGACCGTTAATGAAAGACGTTCCTGGAATAACCTTGGGGTGGGAGGTGGGGGCGGTCTTATGCCACTAACCTCACTAGAGCTCCCCAGGACAACTCAGACGGACTAAAACTGATCAGAACTGATTAGAGTTCCATTCTGGGGACAGGGAGAGAGGATGGTTTGCTCAGGGGTTACTCCTGGCTCTGCACTCAGGAATTACTCCTGGCAGTGCTCGGGGGACCATATGGGATGTCGGGAATCGAACCCTGGTTGGTCGTGAGCAAGGCAAGCTCCCTACCCGCTGTACTATTGCTCCGGCCCCAGGATGGTTTTTCTGTTTGCTGTTTGGGGGGCGGGGTCAGGCTGTGGGACCACCGGGTGCAGAGAACTGACCAGCCTCTGGCCAAAGCACTTGCTTAGTTCTTTGAGCTCTCACGGCTTTTCTGAGCTCTGAGAAACCCTGGCTTCACTGGCTACAAAGAATAAATACTAATAATTTGCTTTATATGTATAATTTAACTTGTTGTATAATGTCACATGTGATCATTATTTTATGGGTATCAACTCACATAGTCTTTGGATCCTTTAAGGCAATCTTTTCTTTCTTTTTTTTTTTCTTTTTGGCTTATTTTGGGTCACATTCAGGGCTGGAGCAATAGCACAGCAGGTAGGGTGTTTGCCTTGCACGCGGCAGACCCGGGTTCGATTTCTCTGTCCTCTCCAAGAGCCTGGCAAGCTACCCAGAGTATTCCGCCAGCACGGCAGAGCCTGGCAAGCTCCCTGTGGCGTATTCGATATGCCAAACACAGTAACAACAAGTCTCACAATGGAGACGTTCCTGGCGCCCGCTCGAACAAATTGATGAACAATGGGAGGGCAGTGCTACAGTGCTTTCTTTTTGACTTTTTTGGGGTCACATCCAGGGATGCTCAGGGGTTACTCCTGGCTCTGCACTCAGGTATTCTCCTGGTGGTGCTTGTAGGACTTTATGGGATGCTGGGAATCAAAACCAAGTCAGCCGTGTTCAAGGCAACACCCTCCCCACTGTGCTGTCACTCTGGTCCCAAGGCACTCTTACTAGGTTCTTTTTACAGAAATGGAAACCGAGGCTGGGAATTAATACCCTGCCCAAGATCACAGAGTGAGTAAGCAAACTTCTAGGATTTTGAGATCAGGGCCCAGAGAGATAGTACAGCGAGTAGGATGTTTGCCTTGCACACAGTTCAACCGGGTTCAACCTCTGGCCCCCCCACATGGCACCCTGAGCCCACTTAGGAGTGATTCCTGAGTACAGAGCCAGGGAGGAACCCGAGTAATGACCGGGTATGGCCCAATAACCAAACCCGGTTTGTTTAAAATTTGGGGATCTTTTCTAAGACAGATTTAATCAGATATACTGTTTTTTCTTTTTAAAAATATATGTATATAGCCATTCAGAAATACCATGATGTAACTATTCCTATATATTGAGACATTGCAGTGTTTCTTGAGCAAAGGAAAATCCATTTTTATAATAAGTCCAATTCTTGTACATATGGGTGAAATCAGGTCAGAGTAACTCTTGTACATCAATTTTTACCCAATAAATTACACTGTATAAATATCCTTGTCATCATCTATGCTTTTTCATTTTCCTCCAGAGTCTTTAAAAATGAAATTCCTGGACCAAATTATGAGCAAATTGTTTTCTAAAAGGGGTTCTACCCTGCTATGCTTCCCAATAAGACTTTCCATGGTTTTTTTTAAACTTCAACTAATTTTTCTTGGGGTATCATGGATTCATATTATTGTTTTTTGTTGAAGATTTTTCTGCCTCAGACCCCTGACCAGAATTTCATATTCCTCTGCCATTTTCCTAGGCATCCCTCCCCCCACGACGCACACTAGCCTTTTTTCAGCTCCCTTGACAATATCCAATTGTGACTCTCTCTCTCTTTCGTTTTTATTTTTTTAATTAATTTTCTTTATTAAATACCATGATTTACAAAGATGTTCACAATACAGTTGCTTCAGGCACTCAATGTTCCGACACCGATTCCACCACCAATGTGTGACCTTCCCTCTGCCAATGTCCCTATCTTCCCAACAGCTCCTCAAGCCTGCTCTGCTGGTGGGCACCAAACTATTGTATATTTCTTGTTACAACTCACTAGCTAATGGAATTATCCAAAAATACTTGAACAAAATAAATTTTGTGAAAATAGGTGTATCTCACCGTGGGATCAAGAAGTCCTTAGCTGAGGGTTCACTGAGCCACCAGTTGCTAGCTGAGCCTCCTGTGTTATTGTTCTTGTTTATTGGGTTGGCTTCTGTGTTACTGTCCCGTCTAATTTGGTGTGCTCCTCCTGGCATGTCAGTATTGTGTAATTTGGAGGTTTCTAGTGTCCGCATGAGTCGTCATGCTCCAGGAACTTCACACTCAGTAGACCCGGACCCATGTGTCTACACAGGCTGGGGGATGTGGCTGCTAGGATTCAGGAAGTATGGGGGTTTGGGAGAATCTAACCCCCCTAGCTTCCCCACCCCCCCCCCACACACACACCCTCTAAGAAGACTCCAGAGTCCTAGAGTTTTCAGCCTGAAAAACGGTATACCTGGAATTTATGTCAGTTTGGCTTCTCTGCAGGAAAAGGCTGGAGCGATAACACAGCAGGTAGGGCGTTTGCCTTGCATGAAGCCAACACAGGTTCGATTCCTCCATCCCTCTCAGAGAGCCTGGCAAGCTACCGAGAGTATCCCGCCCGCACAGCAGAACCTGGCAAGCTACCTGTGGCGTATTCGATATGCCAAAAACAGTAACAACAAGTTTCACAATGGAGACGTTACTGGTGCCCACTCGAGCAAATCGATGAACAGTGCTTCAGTGCTTGGCTTCTCTGCAGAGATTAGTTGTGAAGCCATGGATCTGGGCCATTGTCATGGTGGCAGCTGTTGGGTGTGGGTGCAGCTGCTTGAATCAGGACAGCTGGGCTGATGAATTAATATACATGGTGGTGACTGTGGGCTATGAGGGTCTCTATTTTTTTCAAGCCTTTTTTTAAAAGACAATTTTTGGGGCCACATCCATTGGTGCTCAGGGCTTACTCCTGGCTCTCTCTGCTCAGAAATTACTCCTGGCGGACTCAGAGGACCATATGGGGCTCTAGAAACTGAACCTAGGTTCTCCCACATACAAGACAAGTACACTATCTGTTTTTCTATCTCCCCAGGCCCAAACATGACTCTTTTCGTTTGTTTGGTGATGCCTAGGAGATCATATGGGATGCCGGGGATCGAACCAGGGCAACCACATGCAAGGCTAAAATGCCGGACCCACTGTGCTATCTCTCCAGTCCCATCAACCTGACTCTCTTAATGTTTTATTTGTCCCAATCTGTCAGTTGGAAATGACAGTTTCGTTTTTGTTATTGTTTGTTTGTTTGGACTATACTCGGTGGTACTTAGGGAGTACTGATGCATCTGTGCTCGGGGTCACTCCTGGCAGGCCTAGGAGAGCCGTCTGTGGTGTTGAGGATGATCCACAATTGGCCGTGTGCAAGAAAGTACCCCTGACCTAATTGTCGACTCAGAAAAAGCTGCAAGTTTATTTTTGGAAGTTTCCACATATCTGTCACTGAGTTTCACCCAATAATAACCTTATTATACCACTGTGAGCTGCTGCTTCTCCTTCCTTTTTTTCCTTCTTATTTTTTGCAGTGCTAGAAACAGTGCATTTTAATTTAAAAATTTTGACAGGGGGTGTTTGGGGGGCCATACCCTGCAGTGCAGTGCTCAGGGTTTTCGCCTGCCTTTGTGCTCAGGAATGGCCCCTGGCTATGTCCAGGGGATCACATATGGTGTTGGGGTTCACACCAGGACTGTAGCTAAGCCAGTCCTATCACAGGCAAGCATCCAACCTCCTGTGCTATCTCTCTGGTCTGACGCCTTGTTTGTTTGCTTGTTTATATTTATTTATTTATTTATTTATTTATTTTTATTTTTTTTTGCTTTTTGGGTCACACCCGGCAATGCACAGGGGTTATTCCGGCTCTGCACTCAGGAATTACTCCTGGTGGTGCTCAGGGGACCATATGGGATGCTGGGAATCGAACTCAGGTCAGCCGCGTGCAAGGCAAACACCCTACTCGCTGTGCTATTGCTCCAGCCCCTGTTTGTTTGTTTTTAATAATTTCATTAGCCATTGAGTTGTAACAAGCAATATAAAACTACACGGAGCCGTACAAAGGGCTTACTTCTGAGTCTGCACTCAGGGATCACTCCCAGTGGAGCTCCGGGGACAATATTGGGTGTTGGGGATTAAATCCAGTTCGTCACATGCAAAGTAAGTGCCTGACCTACTATGCTCCCTGTCTAGCCTCTGGACTGACAACTGTAGTGTTGGATATTAACCCTAAGTGTTTTAAGCTTTCTCAGTGAATTGACCCTCTCCTCCTGCCCAGAGAAGCTTACAGTGCTCTTGTGAGCACCCCTGTCACTGTCCTCCCATTGTTCACGATTTGCCCAGTAATGTCTCCATTTTTTTTTTTTTGAGACATGTTGTTACTGTGTTTGGCACATTGAATATATCACAGGCGAGATACTCTCGGTAGCTTGTTGGGGGTGGAGGAATTGAACCTGGCTTGCCCAGGCTGGCTGCGCGCAAGGCAAACGCCCTATCGCTCTAGCCCTAATTCCCTGCATTTATCTTTAACCTTTCCTCTGTGTTTTACCTCTCATTGTCATAATTCCCCAAGCCAGTCTTGGTTACTTATAAGCCAAAACATTCTGGTATTTTGTATTTGTAGTGAATTACCTGCTTTTCTATTTTGCCATAGAGCAATGATCTTTGCTTCGACATAGAAAGGCCATTAATGCTGCTTCTCATACTTGGGAGTTGATTGACTCTGAAATATAATTATAATTATATCCATCCCTCATAATTACTTGATTCAGGCTTCAGTTGCCGTAGTTCCTAACACCCCACAAAGGGAGGTCCCGTCATGGGACTTAGATGGACCTGGGGCATTCCTGTTTCGATGGACCCAGGCATCCAAGTGGGACAGTCTAGAAAGTATAAAAGCATGGTCTTGATACAGGCTGTTACGACTTAAGACTCCATGGAGAAGAACAAGCTGAACTGGCCTGAGAACTTAGTCTGGGATTTCAGTAAAAGCCTTGCTTGCTCTCAGAGCCCAGAGAACTAAGTTTTGGAACCTATAGCTCTTACTATGTTTATCCAAATAACTGCAAGTATTAATAAGAAGCAGGCCTAATTGTTTAACATGTACAACTTAAGGGAAAGAGAAAAGCTATATAGATGTCCCTAGGAGACGGAGTATCTCCTTGAGTTAATCCCTCCAAGAGAATTGCCTCTGCCCAAACGCTTTATCTCTGTAAATGATCAATCACACCCATATGCACCTATAGCTCAGCCCCCTCAGATGTTCTGTAAGTGTGCCAGCAGCTCTGCATTAAATGAGCCGTTTCTACAATCAGTCCGTGGTCCCCATCTTTTTGTCTCTTTGCTGGGGAGGCAGTTCTTGGCCACCAAATACACGTGTCGTGCACCCCGTCACTTTGGGAACTCCACTGGATTTTTGAACCAAGGAAGTGACATTTGTCCCCACAGAGGAAGCTACAGAGCTCAGGGCAGTAGTGCAGTGGCTTAGAGCGACTGCAAGCGTATGGTCATGAATTTAACCCCAGGGTCCCAGTGCAACCCTGGCAGCTCTATTGCCTTTGACACCTGGCAAGAGATTTCTGGCTCTGTCACATCTGGAAGAGTATAAGGACATCCACAGGGCGTGCAATCACTGACCAGCAACACAACCAAAAAAAGATGTGCCAGGGAGAACGACCCCTGGTGAGCACTGTCGCATCCTTGGTGAGCACCACAGTCCGGATTTATTTTGTGTGGTTCAACTAAAGATGGAAAGCCACGGGGTGTGTGGGGGTGGGGGACGATGTGTGCAAGCTCAGAGATCTCATGCGTGTACACCGCCCTCCTCCCCTCAGTGAGTACCACCGCTAAAACTATGCAAGACCCACAACTGGTAAGTGTGCAACAATCTGACCTCATTAACTGCAACAATGCAGGAGATGTGGAGGGTGGAGAGAAGAGCAAAAACACAAAGTGTGGCCTGGATTCACTGTTTACCAGTTTTTAAAGGCATATGATTGTCATTGTCGCTTGTGTTCCATTTTGTGTTTTTGTTTGGGGGGCCATACTCAGTGGTGCTGGGGGGTGAGGGGACCAGGAGTTCACTAGTCCAGGGGTCAAACCACATCTGCTCAGGGAGCATGCGTACCAACTCTGAGCGTCTCCTGGTTCCCCATGAGCAGTTTTTATTTTAAAATACATGGTCTTGGGGCTGGAGTAACAGTACAGGGGATAGGGTATTTGTTTACCTTGCAAGCGGCTGACCCAGGTTCAATCCCCAGCATCCCATATATTCTCCTGAGCACCACCAGGGGTGATCCTTGAGCGCAGAGCTGGGAGTAAGCCCTGAGTGTGGCCCAGAGACCAAAAAAAATTTTTTTAATTTGTTTTGTTTGGGCTTGGGGGGTCACACCCAGTGATGCTCAGGGGTTATTCCTGGCTCTGCACTCAGGAATTACTCCTGGCAGTGCTTGGGAGACCATATGGGATGCCGGGGATTGAACCCAGGTTGGCCGCGTGCAAGGCAAACGCCCTACCCGCTGTGCTATTGCTCTGGCCCACCGACCCCAAATTTAAAAAAAAAGAAAGAAAAGAAAAGCATGTCTTTATATTAAGCATTTTGTCCAAGGCACACAGATTATATTTTCTGACATGAAGAGAAACATTTCAAAAACCTATCTAGCACCATGGAGGTCTGTGTTTGGGCGGCTGGAATCAAGCTTGCTTTTACAATGTTTCCGGTCGACAAATGCCTCAGGCATTGGCTATAGACTCTGTCTTTAAGTTACTTATTATGTTTTGCTCAGTGTTTGAAGCAGGTTAAAATGCAACTTGGTGCGTACTCTTGGGCTCCACAGAGGAATTTGTTCCTCCAGGCCTCGCCCATCCCCGTGCTGAGCTCTGAGTCTAATGGGCTTCCGAAAGGTTTCTGCAGAACTGTGTTTATCTTGAGTCCCATGCCTCTCGACAGACCTGTGGGGGAGGGCTCTCCTCATGAACATTTAAAATAGAGGCCAGCCCAGAGAAAGAGGCCAAGAGCTGGAGTGCTCTGCACACAGGAGGCCTTGTGTGGATCCCGGGAATTGTGCGGTAACTGAGCACTGCAGGAGTGAGCACTGGGCCACCCTGGTGTGTCTCCAAACCAGGTGCACAGCATCAATGTGAGTATATGTGTTAGGAGATATGTTACATATTTATAAATGCAGTCTCCCTTTTAGTTCATTTTGTTTTCTTTGATCTTAGTCTTTGCGGGATATTTACAGAGAAATTCTAAGTATTCTCTAATATCCACTCTACTCTCTCAAGTCTCTTGAAAGTTTTAAAAATTATTATTTTTTTATTTTAGGAACCACGTTTGGCAGTGCTCAGGGCTTCCTCCTATCTGCACTCAGGTATCACTCTTTTTTTTTTTTTTTTTTGCTTTTTGGGTCACACCCGGAGATGCTCAGGGGTTCCTCCTGGCTCATGCACTCAGGAATCACTCCTGGCGGTGCTCGGGGGACCACATGGGATGTTGGGAATCGAACCTGGGTCGGCCATGTTGGCTGCGTGCAAGGCAAACGCCCTACCCGTTGTGCTATCGCTCCAGCCCCTCAGGTATCACTCTTGACTAGCTTGGAGGACCATATGTGGTGCCAGGAATTGAGTCAGGGTTGGCCACCTTCCAGGGAAGAACTCTACCCACTATACTATGACTCCTGACCCTCTGGATGTTTTCTTTTGGGGGCATACTTGGTGATGCTCAGGGGTTACTCCTTGCTCTGTGCTCAGGGATCACTCCTGGCAGTGCTCAGCGGGACCTTATGGGATGCCAGGGATAAACTCTAGGTGGCCACATCCAAGGCAAATGCCCTTCGTGCTGTAAATGCCCTATCTGTCGATCTGTACTATCTCTCTGGCCCCAGGGATTTTTTTTTTTTTTTGCTTTTTGGGTCACACCCCACGATGCTCAGGGGTTCCTCCTGGCTCTGCACTCAGGAATCACTCCTGGCGGTGCTCAGGGGACATATGGGATGCTGGGAATTGAACCCAGGTCAGCTGCGTGCAAGGGAAACACCCTACTCATTGTGCTATTGCTTCAGCCCCAGATTTTTTTTTTTTAATGTGCTTTCTTCGGTGTTTTGAAATTATAGCCCTGGGATTCCAAGGATCTCCTGCAGCACATTGGGAACTAAAATGTTTCAAACCTCCCAAATGGTAACACTTTCACCTGGGCTGGGTTAAAGAATCTACCACAGAGGAAATCTCCCAGAGTGTCTGTCTGCTCCAGGCTTCCAGAGCTCAGGATCTGTGAGCAGTGCTCCGAAGCTCTTAAGGAGTCTCAGTTTCCCTCTGACTCCTTGAGCGACTTCCTTCCCCCACTCCTAAGAAGGCCCCTGTATTTATTTCTTTTTTCATGTTTGAGTTTCAGTCATACAATGATCAAACACCCATCCTTTCACCAGTGCACATTCTCCACCACCAATGTCTGCAGTCTCCACGCCATCCCAACCCTTCCCCGGGACAATTTCCCCCATACTCTCTCTCTGCTTTGGGGCATTATGGTTGTAAAACAGATACTGAGAGGCTATTATGTTTGTTCCCTTATCTGCTTTCAACACACATCTCCCATCCCCAATGATCCCTCCAACCATCACTGACTTAGTGATCCCTTTTCTATCCCAGCTGCCTTCTCCCCCAGCTCATGAAGCAGGCTTCCAACCATGGGACAATATTGCTGGCCCTTGTATCTACTGTCCTTGGGTGTCGGTCTCATGTTATTTTATATTCCACAAATGAGTGCAGTCCTCCTGTGTCTGTTCCTCTCTTTCTGACTCATTTCACTCAGCATGATACCCTCCGTGACCATCCACTTCTAAGCAAATTTCAGGACTTCATCTCTCCTAACAGCTGCATAGTATTCCATTGTGTAGATGCACCGAAGTTTCTTTAACCAGTCGTCTATTTTTCGAGGTCCCTGTATCTCAGTGCCCAGGATCTTATCAGGAGGACAGGCAGGCACAGGACACAGGACGGCTAGGATTGTTGCAGATGGCTTGGGCTGGGCGCACTTGCGCCCTGAGTTCTTGTTCTGTCGGACACAATAAAGAGATATCCAGGGCTGGCGAGACATTAAGGCAGCATGTGCGGGACCCTGTGTCATCCATGCCAAGGCAGAAGGTCCCAGATCAGCACCAGGAATGATGCCTGCTCACAGAGCAAGGAGTAAGCCCTGGGCACAGGGTATCACTACAGGAAAAACAAAACTAAAACAAAACACTGAATGAATGAAATGTCCGAGGGACCCTGGCGACAGCTCCTGGTAGAGAGTGAAGATGAAGTCCGAGAAACTGGGGCACTGGCCCTGCCCCCTGCCCCCCCATTCCCGTGGCTCCCCAATAGTGATGTCCAGAGAGTCAGTGGGATTAGAGCAAGCATTGATTGAACATGCTGGAGAGGCAAGTGAGGGAGACGAACATTCCGCTGGAAGGAAGAGAGGAGAGAGCAAAGACCCCCGAGCCCAGGAGAGGGGTCCAGGGAGGGGACACGCGTGAAAGCTGCCTCCGTCCTGCCTCGGTTTGCAGACCTGGGCTCCTGCCTCTCCCCCTTCCCACTCCCTTACAATTGCCCCGACTGCTCCTGGCCCTGCTCACGGTTGCCATGGAAACTGTCCTGGCGCCATGGTGCCGGTGGGGTGATTTTGATGCCAAAGCACTTCGGTGACTGTGTAATGAGCTCACGTCCTCTGTCCTCTCAGCGGTCACCTGGGACCGCCCTAGGCTGGCTCCTCTGGCCTTAGGGAGATGGCGACCTTGAGGGTGTCTTAGAGCTCTGGTTTTTCACTATTGTAAATCAGGATGGGTGCCTGGCCGGGGCCTCAGTGCTGGGCACTCTAGGGATCGTGTTTATCGCCCCCAAGTCCCACGCCCTCACAGGCACCGTTTCCATCTACCTCCTAGCAAGACCACAGGAGACGTTCATGACTGCCTAGCTTCACCTTCTTAGTTCTTTCATAATTACATCACTCTTCCTTCCTTCCTTCCTTCCTTCCTTCCTTCCTTCCTTCCTTCCTTCCTTCCTTTTTTCCTTCCTTTTTCCTTCCTTTTTTCCTTCCTTCCTTCCTTCCTTCCTTCATTTTTTCCTTCCTTCCTTCCTTCCTTCCTTCCTTCTTCCCTTCCTTCCTTCCTTCCTTCCTTCTTCCCTCCTTCCCTCCTTCCTTCCTTCCTTCCTTCCTTCCTTCCTTCCTTCCTTCCTCTTTCCTTTTCTTCCCCTCCCTCCCTCCCTCCCTCCCTCCCTCCCTCCTGCCTTCCTCCCTCCCTCCCTCCATCCCTTGCTTCCTCCCTCCCTCCCTCCCTCCCTCCCTCCCTCCTTCCTTATCTTCCTTCCCTTTCTTTGTTTTTGAACCCTGCCTGGCAGTACTCAGGGGATACTCCGATCTTGGTACTCAGTGGTTGCTCCGTGGTGGTGCTTAAGGACCGCGAGGTGCCAGGGATGGAACCTGGGCCTTCGGGCTGCAAAATCACTGCATTCTTAGCGCTGGCAACAATCGTACAAAATAATTTAGTGGTTTGCCTTTTAAAGGTGAGTGAGGATGGCGCAACAGTGGAGCCTCTTAGAATCCTTGGCTTCTCCTGCTCCCGCCCCCAAGTTGTCCTCCTTCATCTTCACTCTTGGCCTTTTCTCTGAGGCGCAAACTTCTGTTGGGCCTCTGACCTCCCTCTCTCTCCCTGTCTCTCTCCCTCCCTCCCCTCCTCTCTGTCTCTGTCTCTGTCTCTGTCTCTGTCTCTCTCCCTCTCTCTTCCCGCCTCTCTCCCTCTTTTTTCCATCTCTTTCCTTCTCTCTCTCCTTGTCTCTCTCCTTTCTTGTGTAGGTCTTGAACAGTTGGGCAATGGTGTCCACAGGGCTTTCAACATTCCCCAAGCTCAGGAGGGTGATTTACAAATCAGGGCAACCTGAGCCTGACGTTTCTGACCGTTCCTCCGGCGCCCAGAGGAAAGGTTATCTCAGGGCATTTTCTTGAGTTTCCATTGCAGCGGATAGGAGCCCACAAACGAGAGAACAAGAATCTCCCTTGTGCATTGTTAGATGCCCACCTCCCGGTCGGTCGGCAGTGACTGGACAGTAACTATTTGGTGGCTGACACTGTTCTGTGCTTCACTGTGTGCTTATCACTTTCTGCAATCCCTCTCTGTTCTCTCAGCTCCCCGGCTGGGTATTTTTTAAATTTTCTTTGTGGGTCACACCCCGGCGATGTACACCTGGTGATGTACTCAGGAATTACTCCTGGCGGGGATCAGGGCACCATATGGGATGCTGGGAATCAAATCTGGGTCTGCCATGTGCAAGGCAAATGCCCTATCCGCTGTGCTATTGCCCCAGACCCCCACCTCCCCCCACTGGGGTTTTTAACCATCTACCAGTGTGGGTTGGGCTGGGCTGGAGCGATAGCACATATATATATATATATATATATATATATATATATATAGCTGGAGTGATAGCACAGTGGTAGGGCGTTCGCCTTGCACGCAGCCAACATGGCCAACTCGAGTTTGATTCCTCCGCCCCTCTCGGAGAGCCCGGCAAGCTACCGAGAGTATCTCGCCCGCACGGCAAAGCCTGGCAAGCTACCCGGGACCTATTTGATAGGCCAAACACAGTAACAACAAGTCTTATGTTGGAGACATTACTGGGCCTGCTCGAGCAAATCGATGAACAACGGGAGGACCGTGACCATGATTATGTAATATATATATATATATATATCTCACTGTATATATATATATATATCACTATATATATATATCACTGTATCACTGTCATCCCATTGTTCATTGATTTACTAGAGCGGGCGCCAGTAACATCTCCATTCGTCCCAGCCCTGAGATTTGTAACAGCCTCTCCTTACTCGTCTTTCCCAACGCTACCATATTGGAGGCTCTTTCAGGGTCAGGGGAATAAGACCCGTTATTGTTACTGTTTTTGGCATGTCGAATATGCCACAGGGAGCTTGCCAGGCTCTGTTGTGCAAATATGTGTGTGTGTGCGTGTGTGCGTGTGTATATATATATACATATATAATACATATGTATCCCACAAATGAGTGCAGTCATTTTATGTCTTTCCCTCTCCCCTGGACTCATTTCAGCCAGCACAATACTCTCCATCCATGTATTTCTTCTTTGAAGAAGTTACGATTAAACTTTTCTCACATTTTTTGATGGGGTTGGATTTTTTCCTTGCAAACTTCTACCAGTGGATGCTCTTGCCTTCTAAGCTGTTCAGTGCAGATAACTCTGGATGTGGGAAAGGGATTCCCATTTATTTGAGTTGTCCCCAAACCTCTGGCTCCTTCTTCTCAAAGTTTGAAAACTCTCACTCACTGTAGCCTCCAGCTAGCACATACCTGGGGGCCTCACACGGGGTTGATGGGGGCTCCCTGAGGGCATGTAACTAGATCACCTTTGGATTAGGTAGCCACTGCACCAACCCACATCAGCTTTTGCTGTGGTTGTTTCTGCTCTGTGGGTTAAACCTGGTCACGCTCAGGAGCTGCTCCTGGCTTGGTGGTCAGGGCCACTTCCTGTGGAGCTCAGGAGAACGTTTGTAGTGCTGGACTCCCCTCAGCAGCCCATGCGTTCAGCCCTCTGGTCTCCCATGTCAACTGTGTTCTTTGGGGAGTGGGTTGGGGCCACGCCTGGTGGTGTTTAGGGGCCACTTCCGGCTCAGTGCTGCGATTACTCTCGACCAAGCTCAGAGGACCATATAGTGGCAGGGATCAAACTGGGGTCATTCACCTGCAAAGCAAGATCCTTACCCGCTGTGCTATCTCCCCCTACTTCCCTCACCCCTATGGCAACTTTGAATTTTTCTTTTTCTTTTTGGGTCACACTCAGCGATACACAGGGGTTACTCCTGGCTCCTGCACTCAGGAGTTACTCCTGGCGGTGCTCGGGGGACCATATGGGGTGCTGGGAATCGAACCCATGCAAGGCAAACTCCCTACCCACTGTGCTGTTGCTCCAGCCCCAGCTTTGAATTTTTCTTTTGTTTTGAGCCACATCCAACAGTTCTCAGGGCTTACTCCTGGCTCTGCAATCAGGGACCAATCCTAGAAGTGCTCGGGGGTCTCTTTGGGGTGCTGGAAATGGACCCCGCCACATGCAAGGCAAGTGAATTACCCACTGTGCTATTCCTCTGCCCACCCTTGGTCACTTTCATAGGTCCCAAAGTCCCTCAGTGCATGGTGTTGCCATAGTTTTGACACCTAGTCACAGATGGACAAATACTTGACTTGCTGTATCCTCCAAAAAGCACCGGAACACTCAAAAGAAAAGAGGGACTATCCTGGTAGGAAAACATAAGCTGGGAGCGCGTCTGTCTCACACAAGCTGTAGCCTGAGCCCCAAGAGAGGAAACGAGGACCCGACTGATGACTGGAGAGTTTGGGTGACACAGAGTCTGCAGGATTTAGGAGTTTTCAGGAAAACCATGCGTATTCATCAGTTGCAAACTGCGTCCAAGGAAGTGCACACGCGTACAGTGGACTCACGTAGTCCAGCCTCATAACTCGTGCAGGAAATGGTGGAGAAACATCTCCAGGATGTTTTTCTCCGGGTAATGAGGAGAAAGGAGGAGGTGCCTCATTCGCCACTGCCCGGCCCTGCCCAGCCCTGCCCAGCGGGGAGCAGGTGCCTTATCAGCACAAAGGAACGTGGAAGTTCATGCCATGGTCCAGTGACAGCTGAGAGTGGACAGTCCTGTTGCTCTAGGACAGTCCTTCATTGGAAGCCTCCAGCCATGCACGTGCACTTGCTCAATTCCAGGGGCTCCCAGTGTAGGAGAAGAGAATTCTGGAAGCTCTCACGATCTGGTCACACTGGAGTGGGTTTAAAAGCCCACAATGAAATACTACACGGTCACCAGGGAAAACGAAGCCATGGGATTCGCTGATACATGGATGGACATGGAGGGTGTCATGCAGAGTGAAGTGAGTCAGAAGGAGAGGGCAGACAGATGCACTGCACTCATTTGCGGGATATAAAATTGTAGGAAATTAGTACCCGGGGACAGTAGAAATAAGGGCCGGAAGGACTGGTCAGCGGTCAGAAACTTGCTCCAAGCGGTGGGAGGTGGGTGGGCAGATAGGACAGAAAAGAGACACTATGCCAGAGAGGGCTGGACGTGTTGGGAGTGGTCAAGAGCTGAGAGTAGGTAGAGGGACTCTCAGGGTGACCTTTCAGTGCCTGGATTGCAAACCATGATGGACAAAAGGAGATAGGAGGAGAGAGAGGAGAGAGAGAGAGAGAGAGAGAGAGAGAGAGAGAGAGAGAGAGAGAGAGAGAAGAGGGGGACCAAGAGGAAAGAGGGAGGGAGGGAGGGAGGGAGGGAGCGAGGGGAGAGAGAGGAAGAGAGAGAGGAAGCGAGGGAGGGAGAGGAACCGAAAGAGGGGAGGGAGAGAGGGAGGGAGAGAGGAAGAGAAGGAGGAAAGGAGAGGGAGGGAGGGAAGGGGGGAGGAAGGAAAAGGAAGGGAGAGAGAGGGAGGGAGAGAAAGGAGGAGGGAGCGAAATAGACAAGGGAGGGAGGGAGAGGGGAGGGAGGGAGGGAGGGAGGAAAAGAGCCTACCACAGAGGCAGGGGGGGAGGAGTGGGAGGGACACTGGGACAAGGGTGGTGGGAAATGTACCCTGGTAAAGGGACCGGGATTAGAACATTGTATGACTGAAACCCAGTGGTGAGCAACTTTGTAACTGTGTATCTCAATGTGATTTTTTTTTTTAAATTTGATAAAAGTCCCTACATAATCTGGAGAAAAAAAATATCCCACTGAAGGGACCGGAAGTCAATTTCCTCACTGGGACCGTCGTTTTGAGTTTGCTACTGTTCTCCCTTCCCTTTCCATCATTGCTGTGTTCCTTTGCTGCTGCCGTGAGGAGGGGTGCGCCCATGCTGGGCTGTGGGTGCCCGGGGTCCCCCCCACCCCCGCGAGCATCTCACGCTCCTGGTCCCAGGTCCCTCACTGCTCTGAGTCTCCCCTGGGGTCCCGCCCCCTTAGGGTGGTGCTCATGCAAGCCCGCAGGGAGTGGGGGGTGGGGAGTCACCCTCAGGATCAGCTGCCAGGTGCTCCTTGGGGTGGCAGGTACTGGCCTCTCGGGTCCTTCTCTGTTTGTTTTGGGCCACACCTGCCTGTGTGTAGGCTTCGTGCTGGCTCTGTGCTCCGTGATCACTCCTGGGTTCAGGGGTTCAGGGGTGTTGAGGATCTGCCGAGACCCCATATATGGTACCTGAACCTGCCCTGCCTGCTGTACCACTCGCCCAACCTCCAATTCTTTTTTAAAATTATTATGGAATCACCGTGAGATAGTTACAAAGCTTTCATGGTTGAGTTTCAGCCACAGAATGATCGAACGCCCATCCCTCCACCAGTGCAAATTCTCCACCACCAAAGTCCCCAGTATTCCTTTTCCAACCTTCTCCCTGCCTCCATGACAGACAATTTCCCCCATACTCTCTCTCTCTCTACTTTTGGCATGATGGTTTGTGATATAGATACCGAGAGATTATCACGTTTGGTCTTTATCTACTTTCAGCACACATCTCCCATCCTGAGCGATCCCTCCAACCATCATTGGCTTAGTGATCCCTTCTCTATCCCAGCTGCCTTCTCCCCCAGCCCATGAGGCAGGCTGCCAACCATGGAGCAATATTCCCAGCCCTTGTCTCTACTGACCTCTGTGAGGTAGGTATTCTAAGCCACAGGACTATTCCCCAGGGCCCTTACACTTAATTTTGACCTAATTTTCACTTATTTATTAATTTACTTATTTATGGCATGCAATGGCAGGATTCCAACTCGGGGCCATGGACATGCAAGGTAAGTTCTTTTGCACTGGGCTGCATCCCTGGCCCTTGATCCTAACTTTCAACGGCCCTTCTTGTCTGTCGGGGGTGAAGGTGTGTGAGTGTTCTGCCCACATTCAAGTTCTTCAAGTTGATTAGGATTCCTTTGTTGTTGATTTTGGGTCATTCCCAGCAGTGCTCAGCAATAAAGGGCCTCTTTCAGTCAAAGCATCTGCTCATTCCCTGGAAGGATCCCTCCAGCCCTAAGTCTTTTAATGACTCTATTTATCTTGCAATCAAATTGATGGGAAAGAGAAGAAAATACAATGGGTGACTTGGGTTTAATCTTAGAAGATATAGCCAATAGAGAAGAACATGAACTTTATATGAACGAACCGATACTTTATCTTTTGGAGAGAATCTTCCTTTCCTCACTGTTTGTGTATTTTTTTAAATTTTACTAATTGATTTATTTAGAATTTATTCCCCTTCTTAAAGAGCAACTAAGAACTGGGTCCAGAAATCACCTGTGGGGGTGGAGTTTGGGTCATCCCTGACAGTGCTCAGGTACTACTCCTAGCTCTGTGCTCAGGAGGGACCCCTGGCAGTGCTGGGGGGCCCCTGTGATGTCAGAGATGGACTGGAATTGACCACATGCAAGGTAAGCACCTTACTTCCTGGTTTAACTCCCCGGTCCTTGAAATTACATCTTGACTTCCAGATTTTCCACAAACTGGCAATGTGGCTATAACCTCCCCCCACCAAAACCAAAACCAAACCAAACAAACAAACAAAAGACCCCAAGTCTTTGCTCTAATGTTTAGTTTCTGATCAGAAAATAAGGAAAATTGGAGGACACAGCTTTGCAGGTTGTTGAGAGGAGAAAATAAACAGAAATGGAGTATAATTGCTTGCCGTTATGTTTATTTCCATGCACTTAGGTTTCTATTACAAGTATGCCAGATGATTTCTACATTTGAATATTCAGCGTGAATTTATGGTGTTTGAAGTCGGGAGGTGGTTAGGAAGGAATCTTCAAGGGGCACCTTGTTCTCAGTCATTAGAGCTAGGGTTGGGCTCTTGAAGGCATGTGGTGTGAGACTTAATCATCCATCTGCTTGTAAGTGCAGTTTCCTGGGAGTACAATGTACTGCAACTACAATAAGTAGGAAGAAGAAGGAGGAGGAAGAGGAGAAGTAGGAAGGAGAGGAAGAGAAGGAGGAGAGAGGGAGAAGAAGAAAGAGGAAGAGGAGGAAGAGGAAGAGGAGGAGAAGAGGGCAAGGGAAGGAGATGGGACATAACATTTTGGGTGTTTTTTTGTTTGTGTTCTGAGGTATCAGAGATGAGCCCTGGGCCTCACGGGTAAAGGTATGTGCTTTACTGCCCGAACACACCTCCTCCTCCTGAGCACTGCAGTGAGGTGCTGGGTGAAAGTGCTTTGTGGACAACGCCCTTTCTTGGAAGAAAGCCAGTTCAGAAAGGAAAGTGGAAGCAAAGGACACGGATTAAAAAAAAAAAAAAGGAACCACCAGCTGACTCTATATCAACACCTCAGAGCAGTTGCATTCAACATGGACTAATTGTTGAATGAAAACCTGTAGGGGAAGACAGACGCATGCGTGTATCCCTGCGAGGAAACTGGCTTCCTTGGAGAGATGCCGGAGCATCTGGCCCGGAGGGAGACCCTGAGGCTGGTCCCCTCACCTGCCAAGCCTCTCCCCACACGTGGGCATGGGCCCCCCAGCTCTCTCTCTCTCTCTCTCTCTCTCTCTTTGTTTCTCTCTCTTTCTTTCTTTCTTTCTTTCTTTCTTTCTTTCTTTCTTTCTTCTTTCTCCCTCCCTCCCTCCCTCCCTCCCTTCTTTCCTTCCTTCCTTCCTTCCTTCCTTCCTTCCTTCCTTCCTTCCTTCCTTCCTATCTTCCTTCCTTCCTTTCTTTCTTTCTTTCTTTCTTTCTTTCTTTCTTTCTTTCTTTCTTTCTTTTTTCCTATCTTCTTTCTTTCTTTCTTTCTCTTTCTTTCTCCCTTCCTCCCTCCCTCCCTCCTTCCCTCCCTCCCTCCCTCCCTCCCTCCCGCCTTCCTTTTGTTCTTGTTCTTTCTTTTTTCCTTTCTTTCTTTCTTTCTTTCTTTCTTTCTTTCTTTCTTTCTTTCTCCCTTCCTCCCTCCCTCCCTCCTTCCCTCCCTCCCTCCCTCCCTCCCTCCCTCCTTCCTTTTGTTCTTGTTCTTTCTTTTTTCCTATCTTCTTTCTTTCTTTCTTTCTTTCTTTCTTTCTTTCTTTCTTTCTTTCTATGAATCACTGTGAGATAGACCCTTACAAAGCTGTTCATGATTAGGTTTCAGTCATGCAGTGCTGCAACACTCATCCCTCCAGCAGTACATTTTCCAGCACCAGTGTCCCCAATTTTCCACCCATCACCCCCACTCCACCCCACTCACCTGGGACCAGCTCGGAAGCCTGGGACTGACCAGGTCTGCGATGAACCCTGCCCAGTCAGCCCTAAGCCTTCCCCAGGATTACGGGGTCCTTGTCTTATCTCGCAGAAAGGCATTTCAGGAGTAGACAAGCAGTGAAGTAAACACAGATTGTATTTAGAGGGTTAGAAAGGGGAAGGATCACTTGATCACTTGACTTCCCAGTAATCATCGATTTGCTCGAGCGGGCGCCAGTAACGTCTCCATTTGTCCCTGTCGCGTGCTAGTGTAGCCCAATGGCGTCTGTTCTCTCTAAGAACACGAAGAGCCTCAAACCGATCGTTCATGATCTTGATGAAGAAGTCTGACCATCTGGTAGATGGGCGGCCACGCGGTCTTTTGACATCCCGTGGAATCCAGTCGGTAACAGCTCTAGTCCAGCGGTCATCTCTAAATCTCATTACGTGACCAGCCCATCTGATTTTCGACACCTTGGCAAATGAGACAGCGTCCCTGATCCTTGATCATCAACGGATGTCAGAACTCCAGATTCTTTCTCTCATTTGAGTGAAACGTGATATTCCAAGCATAGCTCTTTCTATTCTTCTTTGGGAGACCTGAATAGCGTTCTCATCCTGTTTGCGTAGGGCCCAAGTCTCTGAGGCATATGTTAATGCAGGAAGAACAGTGGAATTGAAGAAATGTGCCCGGAGTCGGAGGTTCTTCTTCCTCTTAGCTATTTCTTCGACGTTCTTGAGGGTGTTCCAAGCCGCTCTCTTCCTCCTGTGCAGCTCGGGTGCCAGGTCATTTGTCATGTTGACTTCTCGACTGAGGTACACATAGCTGTTGCATTCAGAGATGGTTGTTCCGTTGAGAGTGAATGGGGCGTCAGGAACGAGGCTGTTTCTCATAAACATTGTCTTCGTAAGATTCAGCTGTAGTCCTACCTTTCCACACTCACGGTCAAAGTCGGCCAGCATTTGTGCCGCTTGGCTGATGTTTGGTGTTATTAAAACAATGTCATCAGCAAAGCGGAGGTGGTGTAGTTGCCGACCATCTATCTTCACTCCCATTCCTTCCCATTCCAGTCATCGCATGATGTTCTCGAGGGTGGCACTGAAGAGTTTTGGTGAAATGGTATCACCCTGCCGCACCCCTCTCTTGACATCAACGATCACTTCTTTGTAGAATGGTGAGATCCTGGTAGTGAATCCGCAATAGAGCTCACGGAGGATCCTGATGTATTGGGCTTGAATGCCCTGATTGGCTAGAGCTTCGTGACTGCTTCAGTCTCAACAGAATAGAAAGGGCAAGGAGGGGGAGGGAATGAGAGAGAATAACACGCTCAAGAGAGAACGCGGGCTTCTTCAGCAGAGAGAGCCCCTAACACACACCCAGCATTGGATATGGAAGCATGAAAGTACACGTCTCAAGAGGGCAGATGTGGGCTCCTCACATGCCGGGTCACGTGGGCATAAACAGCACATGGGCTCGGGCAGCATATGCACACCCTTCCTTTGTTTAAGGTGCCTTTTATAGGGTTACTCCAATCTGCCCCCATGTAGGGCTTTCTGGCTAGGTAAGAGTCTGTTGCTTGTCAAGGAGGTAGAGTTTGGAGTGGTCAATGAACTTCTTTGAAATTCCTATCCTGCCCAAGAACAGATGACTGGTTAAAGAAACTTTGGTACATCTACACAATGGAGTACTATGCAGCTGTTAGAAAAGATGAAGTCATGAAATTTACATACAAGTGGTACTACATGGAAAGTATCATGCTAAGTGAAATGAGTCAGAAAGAGAGGGACAGACATAGAAAGATCGCGTTCATCTGGGGAATGTAAAGTAACAAAATAGGAGACTAACACCCAAGAATAGCTGAGATAAGTTCTAGGAGATTCACTCTATGGCTTGGAGGACAGCCGCACATGCTAGGGGAAAAGGCAGCTCAGATAGAGAAGGGAGCACCAAACAAAGGGTGTTGGGATGATCCTGCTAGGATGGGAGATGCATGCTAAAAGTAAAGTATAGACTGAACATGATTGCCACTCATTGCCTCTTTTGCAAACCACAGTACCCAAAAGTAGAGAGAGAAAACAAAAGGGAATGCCCTGCCACAGGGGTGGGGTGGGGTGGGATGGGGGGGGATGGGGGATGGGAAGGATGCTGGCAGCTTTGGAGGTGGGGAATGGGCACTGGTGGAGGGATGGGTACTCGATCATCGTATAACTGAAACCCAAGCACAAAAAATTGTAAGTCTACAACTGTACCTCATGGTATTTCACTAATAAAAATTTAAAAAAAAAAATTCCTTTCCTGCCCTTTTGTTCTGGCAGGAGCTTCACTTGGGAGGGAGTGAAACCTTCTCTGGGTCTATTACTGGTGCCAGGAAGATCTTATTAGGCCTAGGCCTTGATTCTTGCAGCTTCAGGGCTATTGGATTTATTAGTTCTCAGAAATTCCATCACCACGGGCCCTCTCCCGTCTATCTGCTGCCTCACTTTGGTACCTGATTCTGCTCACAGCAGCAGCGAGCCCAGCTCTGTGTGTGTGTGTGTGTGTGTGTGTGTGTGTGTGTGTGTGTGTCTGGGTTGGGTGCTTTGCTTCACACTGTGGTACTCATTTACCGCCTCCACAGAGGCAGGGGGACAACGGGAGACCCCAGAGGTGTGCATTTATGGTGTCATTCCTGCTTGGACGCAGCCCGAGTGCTGAGTTATGGTTAGTTGGGTAGGGTTTGGTTTGTATTTCTGCGGGTCAAACCGTTGTCATATAAATGAATGACCAATGGGGCCAGAGAGATGGCATGGGGCCTCGCCCTTGGCCCACCCCAGGTCCACCAGGTTCTTCATGAGTGATCCCTGAGCACCATCAGGTGTGGTCCTAAAACAAAAACAAACAAAAAGTTGTGTGTGCGTGTGGGGGTGGGGTGGGTGGAGGATGGTTGCTTCTTTGCTTGAAACTATATCGAACTGAGATGAGAAAGGCTTCCATTCTGCTTTTGCATAATGGAACTGGGAAGGATTTCCTCTGGGACCTTTTCAAGATCATCAGCCAGAAAGCACCTAAAAACTGACTTTTTGGTTAGCCTCATCCGGCATTCAGTAACGTTCTGTAACACCGCCATCTACTGGAAGGGGGCTAGAAGTCCTCGATTTGGAGTTTACCAGCTTTTCCTGGGACTTGCTTCTTGGCTATTTCCAACATTCTCTGTTGTTTCTGTGGAAGCTCGTTATCTCTCCTTCCCCCTCAGTTATGACACTCAGTTATGATGCACAGGGGTTACTCCAGGCTCTGCACTCAGGAATCACTCCTGGCGGTGCTCAGGGGACCATATGGGATGCTGGGAATTGAACCCAGGTTGGCTGCGTGCAAGGCAAACGCCCTACCCTAGAGCCCCTATTGATCCATTTGTATCACTGTGAGACACAGTTACAAAGCTTTCATGACTGAGTTTCAGTCACACAATGATCGAACACCCATCCCTCCTTTAAGAATGTTCTTTTGGGGGTTCCCTTCAAGTGGGGCTCTTGTGCTGGGCTTCCAACTCAGGGCCTCGGTGCCACATGTAACACTTTCCCTGCCCCGGCTACTGTGCTTTTGGTAAAAAAATAGAGGGGGTTGGTTTGGCTTGTGTTTGGGCTACCCAGGACCTACACCGGCTCTGTGCCTGAGGCTCCTGAGCTGTTCTAGGCACCTTAGGGCTTACCTGCTTTGGAACCAGGATCTCACGCATGCAAAGTGTTCTCTCGGTCCACTGAGCTGTCTTTCCAGTTTTAATGATGGTCCCCCCACCCCCCAACATCTCATTAGAGCACAGGGTTGCTAAAGAGGGAGTCTTTGAGCTGTATTCAGGGGCACATCTGAGATGCCAGGATTCAAACCAATGCCCCGACCACGGCTCGTGCAGTGCACGTGCCCTTGACCTCTACACAACTCTCCAGCCCCTAGTTCCTTGCTTTTTACCAAGGGAAATAAATCAGGGCAGTTTCGTTTACAGCAAGAGCTGAGAAGCACACACGGAATCGGCAGTAGTTTGGCGGTACCAGAGCCACAGGGTGACTCTGCCAAGCTCTTCTGAAACGGCTTTACACCAGCCAGTGTTGATCGTATCTTTCCTGCGTTTGCCAAAAGTCTGCCTGATGTGAAGCGTTCGTGTGAGCTGGTGGGTTACTGGTAGTGGTGGTGGTGGTTGTGGATCTGGAAATGTTCAAATAATCCCCCATAGACTCGAAAGGTGGTCACTGTTCTGTTTTTCTGTTTTACACTATTTTGGCTTAAGAAGGAATGAACCACTTCCAGAAAAGGAAAAAACTTTCTTTCTTTCTTTCTTTCTTTCTTTCTTTCTTTCTTTCTTTCTTTCTTTCTTTCTCTCTCTCTCTCTCCCTCCCTCCCTCCCTCTTTCTTTCTTTCTTTCTTTCTTTCTTTCTTTCTTTCTTTCTTTCTTTCTTTCTCTCTCCCTCCCTCCCTCCCTCCCCCCCTCTCTTTCTTTCTTTCTTTCTTTCTTTCTTTCTTTCTTTCTTTCTTTCTCTTTCTTTTTATTTTTTATTAGTGAAACACCTTGAGGTACAGTTATAGACTTACAAATTTTTGTGCTTGGGTTTCAGTTATACAATGATCAAGTACCCATCCCTCCACCAGTGCCCATCCTCCACACTGTAGACACAGAAATAAAGAGAATTAAAACATTTAAAACAATGTATTCTTTAATCTTGTAAAGATGATGCATTTTGCATGGATTCCCATATGATATTCATTATCACATGATTGCAGAGTATTCAAAACTGAACTTAGTTGCAGAAAACTCAGGTATGCGAGACTTGTGACTGAAAACTCCAGGTTCAATGGAACTGGGAATGAGTGACCTGACTCCCACCCCATATTCCCCCATATTTCCAGCAACTTGGCAGACTCGTGCATAAGCCACCTCTAGCTGCTGGCAGATAATCTCATCAACGGCCACGATCCAGAGGCCCATTGTCCTTCTCTCTCTAGGAAGAGAGCATAAAATGACACTGCCATAGCCATCCCACTGGACCCCATACCAGGCTGTTTCATTCGGGGGACCCCAGGAGGTGAGGCTCCTCCCTGCCCCAAGGGACCCAGCTCTGGCAGTCGAAACCTACAGAACTCAACCACTGCCACGCTCACGGCCGCTCTCTCCCACGCTCAGATGGGCCACACCCACGAGTGAACCTATCCCTGGACTACATGGCCACAAATCTCATAGCTCACACCACTCATACTCCAAGAGTGACGCACCACATTAGATGGGGTTTAAAGTAGGAGGCAACAAATATTAGAGGGAAATATAGTTATACAAATATACATATTTGTATATATATTTGTAATATATATTTGTATATCACTGCCACTGTCCTCTCATCATTCATCAATTTGCTCGAGCGGGCCCAGTAACGTCTCCATTGTGACAATTGTTACTGTGTTTGGCATATCGAACATATCGAATAAGTCACGGGTAGCTTGCCAGGCTTTGCTGTGCAGGCAAGATTCTCTCAGTAGCTTGCCGGGCTCTCTGAGAGGGGCGGAGGAATCAAACTCGGGTTGGCCATGTTGGTTGCGTGCAAGGCAAATGCCCTACCTGCTGTGCTATCGCTCCAGCCCATATTTGTATATATATACGAATATATATTTGTATATATATTTGTAATATAGTTTAAAGATATATATATATCACAAAGCTTAACCTTTAACACATATGAGCAATCTCTTATTGAAGGACTTAGTGGCCCCTGGGTGAAATACAATAATCTTCACACACTCTCCCATAAGAAAAGTTTCTTGGAGCATTTTCAGGGGTTTATTCATAATAAACAATACAAAATATATTATTTCAGTTCTGCTTTGGGGAAGGAATTGGAGTTTGGGATGGAAACATCAAAATATGGTGATGAAAAGGTGTAATGGTGGTGGGATTGGTATTTAAATATTAATGTAATCAATTATTGTGAACTACTTTGTAAAAATAAAATAAAATTTAAGAAAACCTGGATTTAGTGCTTTATTTTCTCTTTTTAAAGTTCTTTTAACTTTGTTTTTTCTGGGCTATATTTGTTTGGTTTGGTTCTGGGGCCAACCCAGCAGTGCTCAGGGCTTGCTCCTGGCTCTGTGCTCAGGGATGACTCCTGGCAGAGCTTGGAAGACCCTTTGTGGTGTGGGCAATTGAACCAGGGTCAGCTTCATGTAAGGTCAGTGCCCTATCCCTTCTATATTTATACGTTAGGGGTACAAAATTATTATATCACACCTACCACCAGAGTGCCTTTCTCTCTTCACCTCGATTCATTGGTATCCGGCCTTTTCCTCAGTATTTTTTTTGTTGAGAGTCTGGAGGTTTGTTTTCATTGATCAATACCTCTTCTCCTTTTGTTTTGTGGAACTAAACTTTTTTTTTTTTTTTTTTTTTTGCTTTTTGGGTCACACCCGGCGATGCTCAGGGGTTACTCCAGGCTCTGCACTCAGGAATTACTCCTGGCGGTGCTCAGGGGACCATATGGGATGCTGGAAATTGAACCTGGGTCGGCTGCGTGCAAGGCAAACACCCTACCCCCTGTGCTATCGCTCCAGCCCCTAAACATTTTCTTGACACTTTATCGAACAATACATTTCTCAAAGAAATTCGCTTTTGCTCTCAGAATGTATTCTTGCATCTTAGCCACCAGATGGCAGCGATAACTCATGAATAGAGTCTTCCTCAGCGCTTTCTCCCTCTCCTTTTCCTCTGTAATGTTCCAAACAGGAATTCTCGGATCTGTGTTAAAAGTGATGGTTGAAATTGAAGAGCTACTCCAGTGTTACCGACCTGAACAAAATACCGAATTCCCTGAACAAACACCATGACCTCTTAGCACCTGTATTGCAAGCCACAATGCATGAAAGGACAAGGAGGGCGAGAGCAAGAAGGAAAGTGCCTCCCATAGAGGGAGACTGAGGGCAGGGGATGGGGGCTTGGGGGATGGGGGCTTGGGGGATGGTTGGGAAACAGGGGACATTGGTGGTGGGAAATGTATACTGGTGGAGGGATGGGTGCTGGATCATTGTATGACTGAAACCCAATTATGAACAGCTTTGTAATGGTTCTATCTCACCGATATCCAATTAAAAAAAAAAAAGTAGTGTGGAGTTCATGCCCAATTCAATCAGCTTAATCAATGGCTGAATAAATAACGGTAGTCCTACATTTAAAAAAAAGTGATGCTCGGGGGCCTGGAGAGATAGCACAGCGGGTAGAGCGTTTTGCCTTGCATGCGGCCAACCCGGGTTCGATTCCCAGCATCCCATATGGTTCCCTGAGCACAGCCAGGAGTAACTCCTGAGTGCAGAGCCAGGAGTAACCTCTGTGCATCGCCAGGTGTGACCCGAAAAACAAAAACAGAAAAAAAGTGATGGTTGGGAGCCTGGAGGAATGGCGCAGCAGTTTAGAGTAGTACCTGCCTCTCATGAGTTCAAATCCCTGGTGTCTCACATATGTCCAGCATGATTCGGGCAGCTTTGCTATCTACGATCCCCAGCAATACAAAATAATTAAATAGAGGAATAAGACTTTTCCGTTGAAAGAAAGGGATGGTTAGAAAGTCCCACTGCATTTTGATTATTAAGTCAGCGTGCTGGATTCAGTTGTCTCTAACGCAAAGAGTGTGAAGAAGTCACATGATCTTGCCCTGGAATCGGAAGGCCTTTCAGTTATAAATGTCCTTTGGTGAAGGATAAAAGGGGATCTTGGATGAGGCACCCGAAAGGTGTATGTACAGTTATGGATGTGACAGAGACGTAAGCCAAAAGATGTGGCTGATATTGGATTGAGAGGAAGGGAGGAAGGAGAGAGATGGGGTTTGGGGCCCTCACTTGAAGGGTCACCTGCCATTGCTGGCCTTGGCCACTCCCCACTGGAAGGTTGAGACAGAGCTGCGGGGATACACCCTCCTCAGAGTCCTTTGTCTGAAAGGAAGCTTTTCTTTCTAAGCATTTTCTCCAGAATATTTTCTCCCCTTCAGTTCTCCTGTATCTGCAAGTGTGTGTGTGTGTGTGTGTGTGTGTGTGTGTGTGTGTGTGTGAGAGAGAGAGACTTCTCCTTCCTGGCCCCTATTTCTTAAAAATAACTATACAAACTTTCTAAAGATGGAGAGTAAATTGCTCCCTCTAATTCTGCGGAACAAAATGACTGCGTGCCCATTCTTTTTAAAACTTGGCTTCACGGGGCTGTTTTGAAACCAAACATTCACACTCCAAATCCAAGAGAAGGGGCTGAAGGTGGGGGGGAGGGGCAGGGGTTGGGGGATGGATGGCTTGAGATAGGTGGTGGATCTGTCCTTTGTATTTTTTTTCTTTTTGGGTCACACCTGGCCATGCAAAGGGGTTACTCCTGGCTCATGCATTCAGGAATTACTCCTGGAGGTGCTCAGGGGACCATATGGGATTCTGGGAATCGAACCCCGGTTGGCTGCGTGCAAGGCAAATGCCCTACCCGCTATACTATCACTCCAGCCCCAAGTTCTTTGTATTTTTGGTTGATGAATTTTATGTGGACCGTGTTCAGTGGCCGGGAGTGAATAGTTGGCCTGGTTTCTGCTGTTGGTTAGGAGGTAACTTTAGAGCTGTTTCTGTTCCTGAGTGTGCAGTTAGAGATCCCGGGTGCGGGCTTGATCAGGGAGACCCAATTGGTCATCTTTGAACTGCAATGTATAATACTCTGGGGGCAGCCAGGGAGAGACCCCGGCGGCTCTCCCCCTTGCCGCTCGCGTTCGGGTAGGCCCAGGCCGCTCCCCCAGTTGGGGCGGCCCTGGGCCATGGGGCAGATGGAAGGAGGAAATGAGGGCCAAGCTGGTTGGTTGACCAGATGCCTTTTATTCCACTCTCCCCATGTGCCTGCCCCAGTCTCTCTGAACACCCCATTCTAGTCTCCCACTGCTCTCATTCCTGTCTCCTCCTGTCTCTCCTGCTCATCTCTCCATGCTTCATCTCTGGGCTCTCTCTCTCTCTCTCTCTCTCTCTCTCTCTCTCTCTCTCCCCATGCGCCTGCTCCTGTATTCTTCTTCTATATCCTTCTCTCTCTGTCCCCCTTGCTAGTCTCTCCACACTCCATCTCTCTGCCCTGCTCCCTCTCTCATCTCTCTCCAACTCCTGTCTCCCACTCCTCTTCTCTCTAACTCCCCTGTACTCTAGGCCAACACAGCACCCATCAGGTAACCAAATCAACATAAGAAAGCCCTTCCTAACTGCCAGGCTCAAGGATAGAAACACCACATGGGGTATTGCAAAGCCCTTCCTGCCTGGCCACAGGCAAAATGCCTCTTAAGGTGTTTTTCTCCTTTCCTCAGTCTAATAACTCCATCAACATCTTAATACTAGTTATTTTTCTATGGACACAGTAAGAGATACATTGAGGCTTGTAGGGTGACTCTCCTGGGAACATATTACCACAGGGTGACTCTCCTGGGAACATATTACCACAGACTCAGACTATAGAGCTCAGGCCAGATTAATCTTTCCTAACCCTAGCAGGATCTGAATCTAGTTATTCCTTTTTGCATCATGACAGCATTTGTCCATGACCAAGCTCTTAACTTATAGTTAAGCATTAAGCACTTTGGCCAGGCCCATCTCAATGCCAGGGTAGCACATAGCTTACCACTTGCCCTGGTTCCATCCAGTCTCTCGTCGGGACCTTGATTTTAGGGGTGCTAGGAAGTAAGGTATTTCTTCTTCTTCTTTCTTTCTTCTTTCTTAAGAAATAGCTAAGAGGACGAAGAACCTCCGGCTCCGGGCACATCTCTTTGATTCCACTGTTCTTCCTGCATTAACATATGCCTCAGAGACCTGGGCCCTACGCAAACAAGATGAGAACGCCATTCAGGTCTCCCAAAGAAGAATAGAAAGAGCTATGCTTGGAATATCACGTTTCACTCAAATGAGAGAACGAATCCGGAGTTCTGACATCCGTCGGCTATCAAGGATCAGGGACGCTGTCTCATTTGCCAAGGTGTCGAAAATCAGATGTGCTGGTCACGTAATGAGATTTAAAGACGACCGTTGGACTAGAGCTGTTACTGATTGGATTCCACGGGATGTCAAGAGACCGCGTGGCCGCCCACCTACCAGATGGTCAGACTTCTTTGTCAAGATCATGAACGATCGGTTTGAGGCCCTCCATGTTCCCGGAGCGAAGAGATGCCATTGGGCTACACTAGCACGCGACAGGGACAAATGGAGACGTTACTGGCGCCCGCTCGAGCAAATCGACGACTAACGGGAAGTTAAGTGATTAAGTGATTAAGGAAGTAAGGGCAGCTGAGGCTTAGGTCCAGAGAACAGATGCCCAGGAGGAAAATAACACTGAGAGACACATTAAAAAAGCATAGCATATACTGTCTTCTTGTGTCCACACAAAAAGGACATTGCTCTGAATAAACTATGTAAAGGACTTAGGGAGAAGAGAAAAACAATTTTTACAAGTCAACAGAGCACAAAGAGAAAGAAATTACAAATAAATACAGAGGAATGGGAGCACTGTGATGGAAGCAACCCAATAAACCTAAACTACCTGAGGCTATGCAGGAAGGACAAAACAATGTTATCCTACACTACAAGCCCACAGCTCTGGGTTTGAGTAGAGAGAGCGAGACTCCCACCAGCCCCATGTGTGACATGTTCTCTGTCTTTGCACATAAAATGAGGGTAGGAAAAGAGGACCATAAAGCTACCTGGGAATTCACTAGTTACAGTGCTTAGGTGGACGATGTTCCAGCACGAGTCCCACTGCCATGAGGGAAGATCACACAGATTTGGAATTTTTCTAAGGGTCCTTGCCTGGGGAAAAGTCCTAGTTGTTAAGCCAGTGGCAGTATTTTACAATATCCCCCCCCACTTGGGCTTCTGCCTACGGGGGCCCTCTCAGAACCAGGGGGGGGGGGTGAGATGGAAGGAGGGAGAGGCAGAGTTGGGAAATGCTGAGGGTACCAAACACCCAGGAGACCCAACTCACTCTGGACCCAACTCACCAAGATTCTGGTCCTGGTGCTTGGCAGTCCTTACTCTTTGGGATGTCACAGGATGCTCTCATTCTCTCTCTCTCATGTTCTCTTTCTATTACATTCTTTCTCTCTTTCTCTCTCCCTCCCTCTCTGTATGTGTCTCTGTCTCCCTGTCTCTCACTCTTCTCTTTTTTTTTTCCTTTTTGGGTCATACCCGGTGATGCACAGGGGCTATTCCTGGCTCTGCATTCAGGAATTACTTCTGGTGGTGCTCGGTGGACCATATGGGATGCTGGGAATCCAACCTGGGTCTGCCAAGTGCAAGGCAAATGCCCTACCCGCTGTACTATCGCTCTGGCTCTCTCTGTCTCCCCTCTTTTCCTTTGATTTTGACCCCTACTAAGGAGTTCTTCCTAGTTTGGTGCTCACAGGGCCTTACATGCCAGGGATCAAACTAGGGTTGGCCACACGCAAGGCAGGGGACCTAGGCCTCCCCCCCCCCCCCCCACTATGTCAGGTTCAGTTTTCTCAGACAGGCAGGAGACGGATCCTTCCTCCAGCTTCACCATGGATTGAGACTTTGTTTTCCAATACCTTGAAATGTTATTTTTGAAATA
This sequence comes from Sorex fumeus, assembly GCF_029834395.1. Taxonomy (NCBI): domain Eukaryota; kingdom Metazoa; phylum Chordata; class Mammalia; order Eulipotyphla; family Soricidae; genus Sorex; species Sorex fumeus. The sequence continues at coordinate 6,411,006 of NW_026606157.1, forward strand.
GAAGATACGGTTCCCATGGAATCTTGGCATGGTGAAGGAATAAGTTGTGTTTAATTTTTTTCCCTTGGTAACATCCGAAGTATTAGGAACTTAAAAACCGCAGGAAAGTCTGGCAAAGTCATGCAACTTGATTGCATTTATTAGGCAAAGGCTCTGGGTTGACCTAGTCTAAAATCTTGTGTTCAATGGCTTCTGAACCTTAGCATGTTCCACTTGTGGAGAGCAGTGGTTCTTTTCTTTTTTCCTCTGAGTAAAACTGTGTGTGTGTGTGTGTGTGTGTGTGTGTGTGTGACAAAGAGAGTGCAGGCTCTCATACAAGCAAGACAAGTGTGCTACCTCTGAGCTTCATCTCTCTCTCTGTCTCTTTTTTTTTGTTTTTTATTTATTTATTTTTCTTTTTATTAGTGAGACATCATGAGGTACAGTTGTAGACTTACAAATTTTTGTGCTTGGGTTTCAATTATACAATGATCAAATACCCATCCCTCTACCAGTGCCCATTTTCCACCACCATGGATCCCAGTATCCCTCCCACCCCCATCCCCCCCATCCAACCCTGCCTCTGTGGCAGGGCATTCCCTTTTGTTTTCTCTCTTATTGGGTGTTGTGGTTTGCAAGTACTATGTAGCTGTTAGAAAAGACGAAGGCATGAAATTTACATACAAGTGGTATTACATGGAAAGTATCATGTTAAGCGAAATGAGTCAGAAAGAAAGGGACAGATATAGAAAGATTGCATTCATCTGGGGAACATAAGTAACAAAATAGGAGACTAGCACCCAAGAATGGCCGAGATTAGTACCAGGAATTTTACTCCATGGCTTGGAGGCCAGCCACATACGCTAGGGGGAAAGGGAGCTCAGATAGAGAAGGGAGCACCAAATAAAGGGTGTTGGGAGGATCCTCCCAGGATGCGAGAAGCATGCTGAAAGTAGACTATAGACCGAACATGATTGTCACCCATTGCCTCTTTTGCAAATCTCTCTGTTTCTTTTTTATTTTTTGGCTTTTTGGGTCTCATCCGGCGATACTCAGGAGTTACTCCTGGCTCTGCTCTCAGGAATCACTCCTGGCGGTGCTGGGGAGACCATATGGGATGCTGGGGATTATACCCCGGTCAGTTACGTGCAAGGCAAATGCCCTACCCACTGTACTATTGCTCCAGCTCCTGAGTGATTCTTTCTTGATCTTCACAGGTGACAGAGGAATTTGACCTTGGGGACCTTTAACCAGAACTTTCTGATGTAAACACGAGCAAGTTGGCCTCTTATCCATTCTTCTGGAAGCTCTTGCATTGAATTTCTGACTTGGGGTGGAGGCAGTAAACAGGTTGTTTAGCCGTCCTCAGCGTGTATATGCAGTGACCTTGATTCTGCAGAGTCAGGACCTTTTTCTCCCTCATTGAGATCTTGACTGTCTAAGGCACCAGAGACACTGCTTTTCAGTGGCATACAGAAAGTCCCCCACTGAGACTGTCTTCACAGGGGACTGAGGCTGTGGTATAATGGAGGGATGCAAAATCTGATTGATTCTTTTTGTTTGGTTTTTTTTTTTTTTGGTTTTTGGGTCACACTCGGTGACACACAGGGGTTACTCCTGGCTTTAGCACTCAGGAATTACTCCTGGCAGTGCTCAGGGGACCATATGGGATGCTGGGAATCGAACCTGGGTCAGCCGCGTGCAAAGCAAACACCCCACCTGCTATGCTATCGTTCCAGCCCCTGATTGATTCTTTAGAAAGGAGAGGCTTGAGAAAAAGAGATGGTGACAATGGTTTTAATAGAAACGACAACATCCATCCTGTTAAAGGAACTGTATTGTGTTCAGTTGGCCATCATGATTATTTTTATCTGACCATGGAGTCTGAAGAACGAATGGAGGAGGAATGAACGGGAAAAGAAGGAATTATACTGGGCTGGAGCGATAGCACAGCAGGTAGGGTGTTTGCCTTGCACGTGGCCGACGTGGCCTATCCAAGTTCGATTTCTCCGCCCGTCTTGGAGAGCCAGGCAAGCTACCAAGAGTCTCTCACCCGCACGGCAAAGCCTGGCAAGCTCCCCGAGACATATTCGATATGCCAAACACAGTAACAAGTCTCACAATAGAGACGTTACTGAACCCGCTCAAGTAAATCGATGCACAACGGGAGGTCTTTCCAACTAAAATTCAGGTGTAGTAGGATGTGTGTGTTTCTTGATAATCTTGAAGAGTCCAAAAGGAGCAACTTTTGTCTTGTTGTGAATGATTTTTGATTTTTCTTTTTGTAAAGAACGCTTATAAAAATGGACCTAATTCTTTATTTCAGAATTTGGGCTGTGGAGGGGGAAACTGAGATTTCCCCCTTCTGCCTAGATATCCTTGAATCTGTAAAATTCAAATCAGCTTTTTCTTTGCTTATCTTTTCTCTCATTTGAGCCACACGTTATAACTTTGAGAAGCGGGCAAAGACTTGGTTAAGGGTTCCAAGAACCGTGCTTGCAGCTGGCAACTCCTCGCTGCCTGCTTCCGTCTTAGCCCATCCATCCTGGGAGCGTCTTTTGACGGGGGGCGGGGCTTCCTTTCCATGCTAGTGATGCCCACACGCGCGCAGGCGCACAGTCTGTGCCCGGATGTTCCTTCTGCTCCTGCCGCATTGCGGGTGGTACAACAAGGCAAGTCTGGACATGCGGACCACGTGCCCATCAAACCTAGCTGAGTTGTTTGGCCACTTAACTTTTTCTTCTTCCTTTTCAAACAGAGATAATAGCAGTGCTTATCCGATGGGACTTCTAGGAGGATTATAAGTCTTTGATTGAGAATAGTTGACCAAATCAATAAATTAAATCATCTGCTGAGAATTTATCATCCAGTTGAGCCCTGAGTTCTTATTTTTGTAAATGACCTTTATAGTGTTTTGTTTATTGACTTATTATTTACTGTTCCTGACGTCACATCTGGCGACGCTCAGGGCTTTCTGTTCAAGGATCACTTCTGGGCCAGGGTTCTGGGAACTATATGGGGTGTCAGGGATTGAACGCAGGCTGGCTGCATGCAAGGCAGGTGACTGACCTCCTGACATTTCTCTCTGGTTCCCTTACTACAGAGTCTTTAAGATTTAAAAAGCCCTTTCAGAAGTATCTCCTAATGGTCTCAGTTTAACGACAACAGTCTGCCTATTTGTGCAACTATTTGTGCAGAAAAATTCTGGTCAATAGTAATAAAGACAGGAACATTCTCTGATTTGGTGCTGTCTGGGGAATTTAATGGTCTAAGAGGACTTATAATTAAAAAAAAAATTGAAGTAGGCAGTGTAAGGTCTTTCAGGTAATTCATGTTCCACTGGGCACTTTGCATGTTGTCTGTTTTCTGCCTTCCTTTTCACATGAGGCATTATTAAATCAATTTTCCATGTGGTGGTTATAGATGTCTTGAAATATTTAGTGTCCTGTATGATTTTATTATTTTATTGAATGCTGCAGGAGCTCAGAGGGCCGGACACCAGAGCCTGGCAAAGGAACACGGTGTTTCTTCGGTTGTCTGAGGTACCATCCAAATCGTTTCTCAACTTTTGTTTCTTTTAAAAAATTAAATACTACTTTCAAATGGTCCAATCAGACCATCCATGTGGTTCCAAGGGCAGTGAAATATTTCACTGAACGTGATCGAAGGAGACATCTGGCTATTTTAGGCTTCAAACTAGGAATGTCTATGTTTGCCTATTGAACATATGGTTAAAGATATTCGTAAGAAGCAGATGCTAAATAAATGAAACTTTTAATTTTTTTTTGGAAGGAGGAGCACACTCAACTGTGCTCAGGGCTTATTCCTGGGTCTGTGACCGGTGATAACTGCTGGTGGAGCTCAGGGGACCTTATATGATATCTTCCCCAGTGTAGTATCTCGTTGGCCTTAAATAGAGCACTTTCAAAAGTAACCACAAGAGAGGAAAAGAGGCAGAAATGAAAAAATGGCACATGATATTGTTTTCTAAAAAAAAAAATACTGTGTGTGTGTGTGTGTGTGTGTGTGTGTGTGTGTGTTTGGGGAGAAAGAGATCATGTCCCATTCTTTTCGAAAAATGAATTAAGTGCTGAAAATTCAGTAAACTTTTATTGTGTGTTTATTAGGTGTCAGACGCTGCGCTAGTCATTCAGGATGCAGTGAGGAATAAGAGCGTGTCACAGAGCCAGCGTGTCCTGGGACTGGGAATGGACACAGCCAGCCCAGCACTGTGAGTCTCGGTCAGTCCCTCTTGTCTGAGCCAGGGGGCCTCAGAAGTGGTGCCTGGGAAGCTTGGGGGCCCCTTTCTGTGATTGTTGGCCAACCAGGATGAAGAGTCGACACAAAGGTCCGAGGATGTGGTGCAGCTCGTACCCTTTGGTGCAGGGAACACTGGGCCATCCCGGTCATCCTGGCCACCGGGAGCCATCAGGGGTGAGCCCAGTGCTTATGGGTCCTTGTGGCACTTGGGATCAGTTGAGGGTGGTCAATCAGCTGCATGCAAGACGTGGACCTGAATTCCTGTATTACGCCCACCCCTCAGACACTCGCTATCTCTTCAAATCTTCATTTCCACCAAACTATCATTCACTGCTTTTTTTCATTAACAGTGAGAGAATTAGATTGTTGTTCCCAAAGTTTGGTGTCAAATAAGCAACTATTCAGATTGCATCTTCCATTCTACCTCTTGGTGAATTTTTAAGATAATACTGGAGGGGCAGAGAAAGAGTTGTAAGGGATATGGTGCTTGCCTTGCATGGAATCGGCCCTGGTTGGGCCCTAGTAATACACATGGTTTGTCAAGTGTTGTCAGGCATAACTCCTGAGTGCAGAGTCAGGAGTAAGTGCTGAGCATTTTCTTGCCACAAAGATAATATTGATGTGGAATTTTTTCAGTAAGGCCTTTGATTGCATCATAGTTTTCGTACTATTTTTCAGTTGGGCCATCAGAACATTTATTTATTTGTTTAGCTATTTTGGGGGCTTGATCCTGTCTCTGTGCTCAGGGATCACTCCTGGTGTGACTCAGGGGTCCACATGGAGTGCCAATGATCAAATTTGGGGTGGTCGCATGCAAGGCAAATGACCTACCCACTCTATTTTCTCTCGGGCTCCAGCCATTTACTTCTTAAAATGCTTCTGACATGAAAGGGGCAGGTACAGAATGCCTCACTCTTATGTAGGACTTAAAGATACAGAGAGCCAAAGGCAACAATGGGAGAACTGAGTTTATGTGGGAGGGGATGTTGAAAGGAAGGGTCACCGGGGACCCTTGGGGTGGGAACTGGGCACTCGTGCGATGGGTATGGTGTTGAAATTATATACAAGGGAAATCATCATGAACAATAATGTAAAACATGGTACCTGAATCAATAAAAAAAATAAGTTAGATAAAATAAAATTGCTTCTGACATGACATAGTTTTTTTTGAGGGGGGGGTCACACCTGATGATGCTCAGGAGTTACTCCTGGCTCTGCATTCAGGAATTACCCCTGGCAGTGCTCAGGGGACCATATGGGATGCTGGGAATCGAACCAGGGTTGGCTGAGTACAAGGCAAACGCCCTACCCACTGTGCTCTCGCTCCAGCCCCAACATAGATTTTTTTTTTTGGCTCAGACTTGGAAAGTACTTTGCCATGTTTAGCCCCAGTGGGGTACCAGTCATCCTGAGGAAGGAGGTAGAAGAAAGGCTTCAGGACCTGGCTGATGAATGAGCAAACAGCCCCTGCGCAGCCTCATCCGTAGCTTCCCTCACAGTGGCCTGATTTCTTGCAGTCTTGACTTCTGAGTCCATAATCCTGTGTCATGAAACATGCCACTGAACTCAGACTTAGGATCTGAGTAGGACTTTGGGTTGCATCCAGTCCACCTTGGGGGGAAGGAGCCAACTGGAGCCAACTGGAGGTCTCAGTGACCCTGGAACTCTCAGGACAGAGAGTATTCATGCCAGTTATATTATTATTTATTATTATTATTGCTTTCTTTTAGTCTTTGGAATCCCTGACGATGCGCAGGGCTTACTCCTGGCTCTGTGCTTAGGGATCCCTCCTAGCAGTGCTCAGGGGACCATATTGTGCAAGGCAAGTACCTGACCCTCTGTGCTACCACTCTGGCCCTTCAGATCAGTAAGACTTTTGAGAATTCAGCTGGAACTTCGTGCTCTTGAACCTTCTGGTAAGATTCCTTGAGCAGTCAGCGTTCCACCCTCCAAGCATTTGCACGTTACTCCAGGTGCCAGCTCTGTCTTCGGACTGCAGGGAATGAAAGCAACACCCGGTGAGGCCCATTTCTAGTTGACAGGAGAGCTGGAGATCTGGTTGACCGCCGCTCACTCCCCTGCCTGGCACACTGCCTTGTGGCTAAATATAGGCCAAGAGTCGGTGAGGGCAAGGGAAGTCCTCAGGCAGCTCAGAACCGTGATGGGAGCGACTCCCATAAATCTCTCTCGTGCAGAACAATGACATCGTAAAACTCGGGGATTTGGAACTCACTTTGGTTCTCATCTTCTCTCCAGAGCTTTGAGATTTAGAAAGTCCATATGTTAAAATCTCTGGGAGGCGGATGGAGAGAGAGAGAGAGAGAGAGAGAGAGAGAGAGAGAGAGAGAGAGAGAGAGAGAGACGGGGAGAGGGAGGGAGAGAAGGAGAGAAGGGAGAGAGAGACATAGACAGAGACAGGGAGGGAGGGAGGGAGAGAGAGAGAGAGACGGGGGAGAGGGAGGGAGAGAAGGAGAGACGGGAGAGAGAGACATAGACAGAGACAGGGAGGGAGAGAGGGGGAGAGAGAGAGAGAGAGAGAGACTTTGACTTGGCAGTTGCTTGTGACCTCTTATTTACAACTTTCTTCTTCTACTTCTTTTTTTTTTCCTTCTCAAACTACAAGTTTTCACAGGACTTGATGTAATTTTTCCAGCCTTCCTGCTATAAACCGCCTGTGGTCACTTCCCTGAGTCTCCTTAGGCCATGGGAAAGTTGTGCGTTTCCTGCACAGAACAAACCAGCTCGCTGCAGGCACTTTGTAACACGGAGGAGTCGGTGAGTCTCTGAGGAATTTAGATGGAGCCACAACACCAAGCTTGCAGACTCTCCCTGTGGAAAAATAATGCCTTGGTCCGTTTGTAAGATGAGCTTTACCTTTTGTGTAGGTGACAAGCCGTTAACAAGACCCTGGTAGAAAACTCGAAGTTTTCGAGTGTCCTATTTGACATGGTACAATTATGTGTTTTTCCCAGATAGCCTGAAACATGAGGAGGAAATCTCCTCAAACATGTTTCACATGCTTATCGTCCCCTGGGTAGACCATTCTGGACCAGACTGCCTCGTGTCAACTCTTTATCACTTCTCTTCCTCGTGAGACACATTCTCCCTGCTTAAGTGTTTTCGTCATGTTGACTTCATACACATAGGTACACATAGCTGTTGCATTCGGAGATGGTCGTTCCGTTGAGAGCGAATGGGGCATCAGGAATGAGGCTGTTTCTCATAAACATTGTCTTCGTAAGATTCAGCTGTAGTCCTACCTTTCCACACTCACGGTCAAAGTCGGCCAGCATTTGTGCCGCTTGGCTGATGTTTGGTGTTATTAAAACAATGTCATCAGCAAAGCGGAGGTGGTGTAGTTGCCGACCATCTATCTTCACTCCCATTCCTTCCCATTCCAGTCATTGCATGATGTTCTCGAGGGTGGCACTGAAGAGTTTCGGTGAAATGGTATCACCCTGCCGCACCCCTCTCTTGACATCAACGATCACTTCTTTGTAGAATGGTGAGATCCTGGTAGTGAATCCGAAATACAGCTCACGGAGGATCTTGATGTATTGGCCTTGAATGCCCTGATTGGCTAGGGCTTCAATGACCGCTTCCATCTCATCAGAATCAAAGGCCTTCTTTAAATCAATGAACGTTAAACAGAGCGGCATCTTGAACTCCCGAGAAACCTCAATGAGCTTGGTTATCGTGTGGATATGGTCGATGGTGCTGAATCCTTTGCGGAACCTGGCTTGCTCGCATGGTTGTCCTTCATCTAGTGTTCTGCTAATCCTATTTAGAATGACTCGAGTGAACAACTTGTAGATGACAGACAATAGGCAGATCAGGCGATAGTTGCCAATGTCATGGATGTCTCCCTTCTTGAACAGTAGTACGGTCCTGCTGGTTTTCCATTGGGACGGAACCTTGCATTCAGACAGGTAGCAAGTGAAGAGCCGAGCCAGTGTATTGATGAGTACAGGTTCTTCAGGTGTTCAGGTCTGACCTTGTCTGGGCTGGGTGCTGTTTGTTTCTTTACCGACAAAATGGCGTGTCAGATTTCGGAAGGGAGAACGTTGGGAACGACATATCCATCCTGTGGAATTTGGTATGTCGGCAAGTGGACATGGCTATCGAAGAGATTTGAGTAGAAGTCATGGATAATCTTCTCCATTGCTGTTCTTGAGGATGTGATGGATCCATCAGGATATCAGAGGGCAGTCATTTTGGTCTTGTAGTTGGTGAAGGACAGGTGGATGTTACATATACTTTTCCCAGCCTCTGCCGCATCTACCAGCACTTCTGCTCTTCTCTCTTTGAGATCTTCCTTGATCGCATCTCTGCACTGCTTTGCGAGCTCGGACGTTAGCTTGCGGTTGCCTGAGGCATGCGCCAAACCAAGCTGGCGAATTAGCTCAAGAGTTTTCGAAGACAGGCGATTTTTATCTCTCTCTTGGCGTTCCTCGCACATTCATGGAGGTGCTGAACCAGTTGATGGTATTCCTCGTCAATATTGTCAACAATGTCATCTTCCCATGTTGCCGCAATAGTGCCAAAGAGTTCCCAGTTGGTGGTCATTCTGGGAGTTCTCTTTTTGAACTTTGCAGCCCTTTCTCCCCACTCTGTGAAGTAGAATTTTGCACGAAGGAGACGGTGATCCGATCCAGTTTGAAATTTTGGGACAACAGCGACATCGGTCAGGCAAAACCATCGATTGAATATGATGTGGTCTATTTCGTTGTGGAATCGTCCACCGGGAGACTCCCATGTCCAACGTTTAGATTCTGCCTTCTGGAACTGTGAGTTGCCATGGATGGTCTTGGTCGACATGATGAACTCAGACAGTCTCTCACCCTGTTCGTTCCATTCTAGGCCATGGGTCCCGACGTGAAGTTCTTCAGCTGATCTTCTTGGTCCTATCTTGGCATTAAAATCACCCACAATGATCTTGTAGAAGGTGTGGTCTTCTTTATAGAACTTCTCCGGCAGCTCCATGTAGAACTTCTCGATTTCTCTTTCATCATAATGAGATGTTGGTGTGTAGACAATGAAGATAGAAACTACAGGCAGTGAGCCACATCTATTCAAATGTAAACGTCCTATTCAGGTTGTTAGGCATTCGAATGAATCAATGCTCTTGGCCAAGTTTGTGTTGACAAGGACACCAACGCCTCCGACACCTCTTTTATCGCATGTTCCGAGGAACAATTCTTCTCCAGTGTCGAAAACGGCATGGTGAGATTCGTGCCTTCTTGTCTCGGTCAGACCAATGATGTCGTACTTGATCATTCGCACTTGTACCATCAGGTCCTCGATGGATGCATCTGATACTAGTGTACGTGCATTGAAAGTACAGACGATCATTTTTGTCTTCCTTCATTGTGGCAGCCTAGGTCGGCCTTGAGATTTTGTCGGCCTCTCCTTTCTCATCCTTCTCAGTGCTGCCATGTCGGTGAAGCCTTCAGGGTCAGGTGAATGAGACCAGTTGTTACTGGTTTTGGCAGTAACTACTACCTGAGCTGCGCAGGAGGAAGAGAGCGGCTTGGAATGCCTTCAAGAACGTCAAAGAAATAGCTAAGAGGACAAAGAACCTCCGGCTCCGGGCACATCTCTTTGATTCCACTGTTCTTCCTGCATTAACATATGCCTCAGAGACCTGGGCCCTACGCAAGCAAGATGAGAATGCTATTCAGGTCTCCCAAAGAAGAATAGAAAGAGCTCTGCTTGGAATATCCCGTTTCACTCAAATGAGAGAAAGAATCCGGAGTTCCGACATCCATCGACGATCACGAATCAGGGACGCTGTCTCATTTGCCAAGGTGTCAAAAATCAGATTGGCTGGTCACGTAATGAGATTTAAAGACAACTGCTGGACTAAAGCTGTTACTGACTGGATTCCACGGGATGTCAAAAGACCGCGTGGCCGTCCACCTACCAGATGGTCAGACTTCTTTGTCAAGATCATGAACGATCGGTTTGAGGCCCTTCATGTTCCCGGAGTGAACAGATGCCATTGGGCTACACTAGCACGCGACAGGGACAAATGGAGATGTTACTGGCGCCCGCTTGAGCAAATCGACGACTAACGGGAAGTTAAGTGATTAAGTGATTAAGTGTTTTCGCTTGAAGTAAAATTGTATTTTCTTTTTTGAAAAAAAAAGGCAAGTAGCATTATCAGTAAGAAACTGTAATATTATATGTTGTGTCTATCAGCAACACTCCAGTTTCGTGTTTTTCACTGGAGAATTCACCACCTGACCTGATTTACCTCTCATCCTCCTTCCCTTCCGGTGACCATTAGTTTGGTCTCACAGTCTGAACATTTGCTTTTATTTTATTATTATTATTATTATTATTATATTGGTTTGGTCTTGGGGATACATTTAATGGTGCTCAGGGCTTCCTCCTGGCTCTGTGCTTGGGGATCACTTCCGGAGGTGCTCAGGGGACCATATTCAATATAAGGGATCAAACGCAGGTCAGCCATGTGCAAGGCAAGAGCTGTACCACTGTATTATCACTTTATCCCCCAGGAGTTCCTTTTCATTTAATTTAGTTCATCCATTCACTTGGTTGCTTGTGTGAAGGAGATGACACAGGAGTCAAGACACCTTCCTTGCATGCAGTAACTCTAAATCTATCCCTGGCACCTGACAAAGTTTCCTGGGCACCACCAGGTGTGACCGCTGAGCGTCACTGGTGTGACCCAAATCTCCACCCCTCAGGAAATCCCTCCATTTATTTCAGTGCTTCAAGCACACCCCAGGTGTGGATCACTTCCTGCTTTTTCTCCTCCTGACTTACTTCACCGAGCACCATAGCAGCCAGATTCATCCCTGCTGTTGCAAATGGTAGGATGGTGTGTGTATGAAGCTGTTTGCCTAAAGAATCTTTTAAAATATGATTTTTAACAATTTTTAAGTGGAGTTGAATCCCCTATCCCTTAGTTGCTTGCTGATGTTGAAATGACCAGGGATCGGTCCCCTGGTCACTGCATTGTGACTGGAGCCTGCAACGCTGCAGGCTGTGGTGCTCGCTTGCTTGCAGCTTGGCCGCAGAACTCAGCAGGTTTTGTACCCTTTGCTTCGGGGGCCCTTGGGGCTGGCACCCCCCGGGGACCACGGAGGTCACAGGCTGTGGTTGTGGCGAGCCACTGTGCTGGGCAGAGGCCACAACTCCCGGCCTACATGTCTCTTTACTTACAGGGCTCCCTGGGTGTAGCACTCCCTTTGATGATGCTCGCGTCTCCCTGGCTGTCGTGGAACCAGACATCACATATGACACCAGGGAGCACAGGCCTGCTAGCTGCAAGGCTCCCACCAACAGCAGAGGCATGGGGGTTGCACTCTGCGTGTGTGACACACTGGGGATTTGAACCCATGATCACAGGCTTGCAAAGAAGGCCCCCAGCCCTCAAGCCATTCCTGACTTCCATTATAACTCACCAATTTATATTCCTCTCAACAGGATACAAGGGACTGTGACAAAGTCTCCATAGTTCATCTTTTTCTATATATATATATATATATATATATATATATATATGTAATACCACAGCGATAGGGCGTTTGCCTTGTGTGTAGCCGGCTTGGCCATGCCGGGTTCGATTCCTCCACCCCTCTCGAAGAACCTGGCAAGCTACCGAGAGTATCTTGCCCGCACGGCAAAGCCTGGCAAGCTACCCGTGACGTATTGAACATGCCAAACACAGTAACAACAAGTCTCATGATGGAGACGTTACTGGGCCCGCGCGAGCAAATCGATGAAAAATGGGAGGACAGTGACAGTGATACATGTTGGAGAACAGTTTTTCCCCAATGTTCCTGGACAAGTTGCGCACCGGGTCCGGGCAAACGTGGAGCAAAGGATGACAGCGCGTGGAGAAACACCCTCCAGGAGCAGCTGATGGCTGTTCACCTTATTGCCAGACGCACACCTATTTTATAGGGGGTTTCGACTTACAGGAAAGTCCAATCACATGGAATTCAGCATTATTGGCCTATCACCTCTCCAACTAGGCTTTGCCCCAGTCCAGTCCCAAATCAAGGTTAGATACCGTGATTAGGATGACTTGGTAAGCACACATGACAGTTTCTGTGTCTTGGGCGCATGTGACTAGGAGGTCGAGTGAGGCGCAGGGCCGAACACCTGGTACTAACACCCTATTCTTGCCAACTTTGCCCAAATATTTCCTCTTGGGAGGCTTCACTTCTGGGCCATTTTGCAAGGTCGGGTCTTATCTGCTCCAGTGCCTATCACCACGCTACACATACACACACACACACACACACACACACACACACACGTAGCACTGTAGCAATGTACTTCCATTGTTCATCGATTTGCTCGAGCAGGCACCAGTAACGTCTCCATTGTGAGACTTGTTACTGTTTTTGGCATATCCAATACACCACAGGGAGCTTGCCAGGCTCTGCCGTGTGGGCGGGATACTCTCGGTAGCTTGCTGGGTTCTCCGAGAGGGGCGGAGGAATCGAACCTGGGTCAGAGGTGTTCTAGGCAAACGCAAATGCCCTACCCGCTACGCTATCACTCCCCCCCCCATATGTATATATATATATATATACATACATATATACATATACATATTTAGGTGTTGTGATTGATAATACTGTTACTAGTTGGATTTTATGCACACAACATCCTAACACCACACCCTTCTTCCACTTTCCTCCACCACTGTCTCAGGGTCCCCCTTTATTCCATTTCCTCCACCCCAACATCCCACCAGTTTTTTAAAAACTTTTTATTAGTGAGACACCATGAGGTACAGCTGTAGACTTACAAATTTTATGCTTTGGTTTCAGTTATACAATGATCAAATACCCATCCCTCCACCAGTGCCCATTTCCCACCACCACGGATCCCAGTATCCCTCCCACCCCCCATCCCCTCATCCCACCCTGCCTCTGTGGCAGGGCATTCCCTTTTGTTCTCTCTCTCCTATTGGGTGTTGTGGTTTGCAAAAGAGGAATTGCGTGGCAATCATGTTTGGTCTTTAGTCTACTTTCAGCATGCTTCTCCCATCCTGGGAGGATCCTCCAAACACCCTTTATTTGGTGCTCCCTTCTCTATCTGAGCTCCCTTTACCCCTGGAGTGTGCAGCTGGCCTCCAAGCCATGGAGTAAACCTCCTGGTATTTATCTTGGCCACTCTTGGGTGTTAGTCTCCTATTTTGTTACTTTATATCCCCCAGATGAATGCAATCTTTCTATGTCTATCCCGCTCTTTCTGACTCATTTCGCTTAGCATGATACTTTCCATGTTGTACCACTTGTATGTAAATTTCATGACTTCGTCTTTTCTAACAGCTACATAGTACTCCATTGTGTAGATGTACCAAAGTTTCTTTAACCAGTCATCTGTTCTTGGGCACTCAGGTTTCTTCGAGTTTCTGGCTATTGTAAAGAGTGCTGCAGTGAACAAACAAGTGCAGATGTCACTTCGACTATACTTTTTTGCCTCTCTGGGATATATTCCCAGGAGTGGTACTGCTGCATCCCACCAGTTTTGCAGATCAGTCATACATGTAGATCAATCATGCTTGCATACATTCATCAGTCATACATCAGAACTCATGTATGAAGGATATTATTGAAGTCTCTATTTGTCACAGCTGGTTTTTCTTTTTCTTTTATTGGTTTTGGAGGCACAGCCCTCTGTGCTCCCAGCTACTCTTAGTTCAGTGCTCCTGAGTTGCTCCCAGTGGTGCTCAGGAGACTATGAGGTGCCAAGACTGAACCCAGGGTTCCTGCATGGAGAGCACTTGCTCTTGAGATGCCTTTCCTGTATGTTCTTCCTTTCTTACGTTCCCCTTTAATTCTTTTGGTGGGTGATCTAAACCCGGCTTTGTTCAGGGCACCAAACGTGATGTTGGGAATTCAAGCCAGATGTCCCATGTGCAAGGCAAGAACCTTACTGCCAACACCATCTTTCTATCCCTACCTTTTAATAATAACTTGATATTTCTTGAAAATTATTCAATTTTTAAATTCAATGTACAAATGTATAGACGCACCATACACATATATGTGTGTAATATATATGTTTCTAGGGGGGTCACACCTGGCGATGCTCAGGGGTTACTCCTGGCTCTGCACTCAGGAATTACTCCTGGCGGTGTATGGGAGACCATATGGGATGCTGGGGATTGAACCCGGGTCGGCCGCGTGCAAGGCAAATGTCCCAACTGCTGTACTATCACTCTGCCCCTCAAATGAATAACTTTTACTTCTGATCTTTTTTTCCTTAGAACATTGTAAGTATTTATTTACATTTTCTCTAACTTAGATTTTCCTGTTTTGAAGTCAAGTAATTGACTGTGTACTATTTATTGAATATTCTTCTTCCATATTCATTATACATTTTCTTATTGAGTACAAGTTTTTTTTTTTGCAGATTGCACGATTTCCTATTGACATATGCGTATCATATATTAATTACTAACCATCTTTGTCTTTTCTCAGGATTTCTTTATTTTATTTTGTTCTGTTCATTCTTGTTCTGACTACACAGTTTTGTGTATTATTGCCCTACTATAAATTTTACTACAAATTTACTATAAAATTTAACATCTGGTGTTGTTTCTCATGCTGCTACTTTGTTTACAAAAGTTCATTGGCTTTTCTTGAACATCAAAGGCTGAAACGATTTGTCAAGTTAAAAATATCTGCATGGGGTTTTCATGGAACTGTGCTAAGCTGGAAGGTTATTTGCGATGTACTGACAAAATCTTTGGGGTCCAAGGAGATATTTTAGGAGTTGAGGTCTTTGCTTTTCATGTGATTAACCCCAGCTCTACTCAGGCACTACGTCCCCTAACAACATCGTCTAAGGAGACTGAAAATACGCTCAGAGCCTTCCCATCCTTCCTCCTCCCCTCCCTTCTTCCCTCCTTCCTTCCTTCCTTCCTTCCTTCCTTCCTTCCTTCCTTCCTTCCTTCCTTCCTCCTCCCCTTCCTTCCCTCCTTCTTTCTTTCCCTCCTTCCTCCCTTCCTCCTTCCCTCCATCCTTCCTTCCCTCTATCCTTCCTTCCCTCCATCCTTCCTTCCCTCTATCCTTCCTTCCCTCTATCCTTCCTTCCCTCCTTCATTCTTTCCCTCCTTCCTCCCTTCCTCCCTTCCTCCCTCCCTCCTTTCTTCATTCCCTTTCTCTCTCCCTCCTTCCCTCCCTCTTTCCTCCCTCCTTCCTTCCTTCCTTCCTTCCTTCCTTCCTTCCTTCCTTCCCTCCTTCCTTCCCTCCTTCCCTCCCTCCCTCCCTCCCTCCCTCCCTCCTTCCTTCCTTCCTTCCTTCCTTCCTTCCTTCCTTCCTTCCTCTCTCCCTCCCTCCTTCTATCCCTCCCTCCCTCCCTCCCTCCCTCCCTCCTTCCTTCCTTCCTTCCTTCCTTCCTTCCTTCCTTCCTTCCTTCCCTCCTTCCTCTGAGGTGCCTGCCCAGGGGCTACCCCCTACTCAGTGCTCAGAGGGCCATGCAATGCCAAGGATCAAGCCTGGGCATCTGGCACGATGTCCGATGTCCGTGTGCTCCTGTCCCGCCTGCTGTCTCTTGACCTTCTTTTCCTACTAACCTGCTTCTGCTGCTCAGATGGGAATTTTCTCAGCAATGTCTTCAAAACAAACGACTTAATCTCGAATCTCTATAGTGGTGGTCCCTGTTAAACTGAGTTTTATTTTTTTGTTTTATTTATTTATTTTTTTTATTAGTGAAACACCATGAGGTGCAGTTGTAGACTTACAAATTTTTGTGCTTGGGTTTCAGTTATACAATGACCAAGTACCCGTCCCTCTACCAGCGCCCATCCTCCACCACCACGGGTCCCAGTATCTCTCCCACCCCCCCATCCCCCATCCCACCCTGCCTCTCTCTCCTTTTGGGTGCTGTGGTTTGCAAAAGAGGCATTGAGTGGCAATCATGAAACTGAGTTTTAAAAGACTATTGAAGTAAATGTCTTGAACAATTTTCCTACTTGCATGAGATTGAAAACTTCATCAGTGGAAGATTGTGCTAAAGTCTTGTCACTCTGTCACAGGAGCAGCAAAAACATGGTTTTTGCTCCTGGAAAACCCTCACATCTGTCTATTGTTTTTGGGCTCCATTCAGTTTCCCATCGTCTCTAGCACATAGGTCTCTGTCTCTGGTGGGAATTCTTGCTAAGTGAGATGTGTCTTTCTCTTCCTTTGGGATTTGAATGCTCCCAGAACCTCTCTCTCTCTCCCCCCCCTCTCTCCTCTCTGTTTGTTTCACTCGTTCTCATAAATTCTGCTACTTGAATGGCATTTGCATTTGGTTTCACAAAAATATGAGAGAAAAAAATGTTTCTCCTTCACAATGTCTGTTGTCAAGAGAGTGCCTGTTGGTATTCAGAAACGCAGAAGGTGAGAACTGGAATTCTAGATGGGTGGAGAATTTTTGTGTTTGGTGCTAAACCAATTGCCTTCTTTTCCAAAACTGTCTATAAAGAACAACCAACATCTTGAGAAAGAAATTAAACTCCAAGAGAATTCTGTTTGTTTGTCTGGCATTGGGTCAGCAATTTTGAAGCACAGACTGCTTGTTATTAGGAGGGGAACTTTTAAATTCCTTATTTTATATTCTTATCAGAATAACAACTAAGCAGCAGATAAATATCTGATTGCGAATGTAGACGCAGAAGTATTTTGTGTTTGGGGACCCATTATACTCTGAGAATTTTCTGCATGTTTACAGCATCAGAAAAAATAGAAAATCTTTACAAATCTTCTCATTACAATTCCCAGCAAGAACGCCAGGAAGGCGTTTTTAAGATCACTTAGGAACACATTGGTGACAAGAATGAATAATGTCGGGAAGAAGACTTCTTTGTGGGGGCACACCCAGTGGCACGTGGGCTGGGGCGCGGGTCCCAGTGCTCAGGAGCTGTGAGAAGCTCAGGGCTGGACCCAGGATTCCTTCAGAGCATGTGCTCCGGCCCTTTGACCCGCCCCCCTGGCCCAGGAAAGAAACATTTTGCTTTAGTTTTTACAATAAACTATACCGTATACTGTTGAAATCAGCCTCTCCCTTCCCCTCCCCTCCCCTTTAGTTTTTACAATAAACTATACCGTATACTGTTGAAATCAGCCTCTCCCCTCCCCTCTCCTCCCCTCCCCTCCCCTTTAGTTTTTACAATAAACTATACCGTATACTGTTGAAATCAGCCTCTCCCCTCCCCTCCCCTCCCCTCCTCCTCTCCCCTCCCCTCCCATCCCTTCCCTTCCCCTTCCCCTCCCTTTCCCTCCCCTCCCCCCCTCCCTTCCCCTCCCCTCCCCTCCCCTCCCGTCCCCTTCCCTCTTCCCCTCCTCTCCCCTCTCCTCCCCTCCCCTCTTCCCCTCCCCTCCCCTCCCCTCCCCTCCTCTCCTCCCCTCCCCTCCCCTCCCCTCCTCTACTCCCCTCCCCTCCCCTCCCTTCCCCTCCCCTCCCCTCCCCTCCCTTCCTCTCCTCTCCTCCCCTCCCCTTTATAACCTCCCCTCCCCTCTTCTCTCCTCTCCTCTCCTCACCTGCTCTGTCCCACCCTGCTCTTCCTTCCTTCCTTCCTTCCTTCCTTCCTTCCTTCCTTCCTTCCTTCCTCCCTCCTTCCTTCCTCCCTCCCTCCCTCCCTCCCTCCCTCCCTCCCTCCCTCCCTCCCTTCCTTCCTTCCTCTTTCTTTCTCTCTCTCTCCTTCCTTCCTTCCTTCCTTCCTTCCTTCCTTCCTTCCCTCTTTGCTCCCTCCCTCCCTCCCTCCCTCCCTCCCTCCTTCCTTCCTTCCTTCCTTCCTTCCTTCCTTCCTTCCTTCCTTCCTTCCTTTCTTCCTTCCTTCCTTTCTCTTTCTTTCTCTTTCTTTCTCTCCTTCCTTCCTTCCTTCCTTTCTCTTTCTTTCTCTTTCTTTCTCTCCTTCCTTCCTTCCTTCCTTCCTTCCTCCCTCCCTCCCTCCCTCCCTCCCTCCCTCCCTCCCTCCCTTCCTTCCTTCCTTCCTTCCTTCCTTCCTTCCTTCCTTCCTTCCTCTTTCTTTCTCTCTCTTTCTCTCCTTCCCTCCTCCCTTCCTCCTTTCTCTCTCCTTCTCTCCTTCCTTCCTTCCTTCCTCCTCCCTCCCTCCCTCCCTCCCTCCCTCCCTCCTTCCTTCCTTCCTTCTTTCTTTCTTTCTTTCTTTCTTTCTTTCTTTCTTTCTTTCTTTCTTTCTCTATTACTTTCTTTCTTGCTTTTTCTTTCTTCTGGCTCATTGCTCAGGGGTCATTTCTGGTGGGGTACAAGGGACCAAATGTGGTGACAGCCATGTGAACGGCAAACAGGCACCTATCCCCTATAGTATCTCTTCAGCTGCACTGGTCATTATTTTAAAATGGCCCCAGTTAGCATGGTTGAATGTCTTCATCACATCTCTGTCCTACTTTGGTGCAGGTGAGACCTAGAGAGTGCTATTTAGCCATCTTTGGACTTTACCAGAGGGCTTGTGTGGATGCAGAAGGGATTAAGGAAGTAGGAATGTACGCAAGGGAATAATGATTTAAGTGAATTCTATTGTGCATGCTGGATAAGAAGGTGAGATCACAAAGCAGAAAAAAGGGCAGTGAAGAAGCAATAGAATTGGGTCCAAAGCAGGTGCAAATAAAATGCATAATTGTCAGAGTTGAAGACAGGTGAAAGATTTCAAAAGATGGAATGTTCGTGAGACACGTCAGACAGAGCTTGGGGAGCAATGCAAGGATGGGTCCTGGAAGAGGCTACGATCATGCCGCCGGAGGAAACTACAGAGGATTCAGGAGAGGCGCAATCCAAGGGAGGAGGCTGGACTCAGAAGGAAAGAGATATTCAAAGGATTAACTACTTGGGTAGCACTAGCACCATGAATTACGGCAGTAGTTGTTATGGCGTGACAATTGTCAGTGTCTTCAGGTAATGAAGGGAGGGCCCTGGAGGTGACTAGGATCAAGAGGAATAGAATAAAAATTCGATAGCACAGGCTGTGACTATTTTGAGGCTCATCCCCCCAAAAAAGACTAAAAACATTGTTGTTTTTTTCTTTTTAACCTATAAATTTCTATAAGTTGAAAGGAAGATCTTTGGAGTGCTTTTGGCTAGCTTTTCTTGTATGGAAAGTTTGAAATAAAATTTTTACACATTAATTTTTTCAATTTGGCTGAGAAGTTGCTTTAACACTTTGATACTAAAAAAATACTAGCAAGGTCATCCAAGTGGAAGAAAGCAGCGATTTTTTGGATGGATTATTGCCTTTGTTTCTGATAATCTGGGGCCATACCCAAAGGTCCCATAAAAATATACAATGTAAAGGTGATTTAAAAACCAGAAGTTTTCTTGCATTTACATCATTTTGTATTAATCTTTTCAAATTTAAGCAATGGATTGGGTATAGTCAGTTTTGGCAGAGAACATAGGGTTGATAAAAATGTAACTTCCTTTGAAGTTTTATAAAAACATTGTTTTTGTAGAGCCAGGTTTCAGAATTTTTTTGTCTCGTTAGGATCACCTGGGGACCTTTAAAGCCCTTGGACTCCTAGACCCCAGCCATGCGGATGAACAAGAACTCCCGGGGACTGGGATCCAGCATGAGTCTGTCTCTCCGGACTCCTGGGTGATGTAAATGTCAGTTAAGGTTGGCAGGTGCTGTCACGGACTAGACACTGTTGTATATCACTTGGAAATTAAAGCAGGACAAGTTGATCTTGACAGAGAAGCAGATTTTTGCTGAAAATATACCCATGTAAACGGGGAGCAGGAAATGAAAACACTGAACAATAACAAAGACAGCTGCTGGGAATCAGCCGGAAATGGTGAGGTTATTATGATAAGAAAGTTGACAATTTGAGAACTTGAGGGAGCGCTTTCATTTAGATGATTAACTTTAATATCCCTGGGGCCTTGGGCCAAGTACTTCACTTTACTACCAGTCTCCTCCTTTGTAAAATGGAATCAAAATACATAAATACATATACCTGTCAGCTGTTGACAGGTTGCAAACATTCCTGGCAGAGTTCCCTTAGTAAATATAAATTCCTCCACTGGGAAATACTTTCATGTTTTTCTTTCTCCGTCAGTACGTATCTGATGTTCCTTTGTGAAAAAACGCTTGGGTACTTTTTCACTTAGGTGTCACATGTGTTTTCTGTGATTTGTGGTGTATATTCATATAATCAATCTGTTTACAGGTCGGTGAAAGATCCCATGACAAGCTGCGTGCTGGAACACGTCGAGACTGTGTCCAGTGGTCATCGGCTCCCTTCCTCTGGAAGTTGTCATATGACAAGTGGGGGCTATACCAAACTCCTTTTCTCTTCGTTGGGATGAGGGTCTTAAGTTGTATCTTGGAAGAGACAAGGCATTCCCTGTCTTCCAGCTTCACTTGGCAGGGCTTGGACTGTTCCATGGTGACATTCCCGAGTAGGTGAGTCTGGACAGGGCAGCTCTCAGTGTTTTGCTTCTCTCAGAAACTCCTTGTTGGGCTGTTGACGTAGCCCAGCTGCCCACAGCCTAGATTAGCAAGCATCCCCAAGAAGGTCACTCTGCGTTTAATAAATGTCTTCATTTGTCGTGCCTGTGGAGCCATTGTCCTCGGGACCTTTTACAGATTCACAAGTCAACATTACTATTAAAAACTAAGTCCTGTGGGAAGAGAGAAAACATGCCTCATGTTAGGAAGACTGCTGGTTCATGATCTGTGCAGTGCTGGGTACCAGGACCAGGCAGGCAGTCTGTGATGACTGGTGATCATTTTTCTGACACTTTCTTTATTCAATGATATCAAGATGGCAAATGACATGACTTTCATTTTCCCTGAAAGGGTGGCAGGAAGTTGGAAAAAATAAACACATTTTTAAAAAGTTTTTTGGTCATTTGTACTTCTTCTTTGAGAAAATTTCTGTTCATTTCTTCTCCCCATTGTTTTGGTGTGGTTGGATGTTTTTTCTTGATAAGTCCTACCAGTGCCTTATATATCGTGGCTATTAACCCCTTATCAGATGGGCACTGGGTAAATTTTGTTTCCCCATCTGTGGACTATCTTTGTATCTTGGTCACTGTTTCTTTTGAGATACAGAAGCTTCAGAGTATCACACTGAACGAAACTGAGTCAGTAGGAGAGGGACAGACAGAATGATTGCACTCATTTGTGGGATGTAAATAAACATAATATGAGACTAATACCCCAGAACAATAATGACAAGAGTTAGGAGATTTGGTCCATGGTTGGAAGCCTACCTCAAGTGTTTGGGGAAAAAGCAGTTGATATAGAGAAGGGACCACTATGACAAAGAGAGTTTGAAGTGATCACTCTGGAAAAGAACAGTGTGTTGAAAGTAGGTAAAGGAAAAAAATGTGATATCTGCCCTTAATATCTGTATGGCAAGCCATAATGCCCAAAAGGGGTGTGTGTATAGGGGTGTGTGTGTGAGAGAGAGAGAGCGAGCGAGAGAGAGTGAGAATGAGAGTGAGAGAGAGAGCAAGAGAGAGTGAGAATGAGAGAGTGAGAGTGAGAAAGCGAGAGAGAGAGTGAGAGAGAGAGAGAGAGAGTGAGAGGAGTGTCTGCCATAGATGTAGACTGGGGGAGGAGGGGTGGCAGGAGGGAAGCTGGGGTCATTAGTGGTGGGAAAAGGCAGTGGTGGAAGGATGGGAGTTGGACCATTGTATGACTGGAACCCATCATAAATAGCTTTATGGGGGATAAAAAGAGAAAAAAATTCATTTCTGAAAAATAAAATCAAAAGGACACAGCCCATGACTGCATGAGGGCTTGGCCTCCTCAAGATGAGACTCCCTCTGGTACAGATGCCTCCTTGGGAGCGGGGGTGGGGCGGGGTGGGGTGTACTTGGTTCACAAGTGACCTATGGCCCCTTCTTAAATTTTTTTTTTTTTGCTTTTTGGGTCACACCCAGCTATGCACAGGGGTTCCTCCTGGCTCTGCACTCAGGAATTCCTCCTGGCGGTGCTTGGGGGACCATATGGGATGCTGGGAATCCAACCCTGGGTTCGTTGCATGCAAGGCAAATGCCTTACCCGCTGTGCTCTCACTCCAGCCCTGGCTTCTTAAATTTCTAACTGTGATCTTTGCTCAAGAGGAAGCCCAGAGCTAGTTTTGCAGGGTTCCCAAATCAGTGGTGCTCGCCAGCGGAGCAGACTGCAAGACTTGCCCGCCCGCTCCCGCTTTCCGGGTGGAACAGACGCTCTGAAAGCGTCTTCACTAGCCCAGTGCAGTTCACGTGGAGCTATTAAGCCGCGTGCATAGAGTGTGGCGACCTCCCTCCAAAGGTCTCTTTGGTCCCCTTCACTTGGACTTCTCTGGCTATTACAAACATGCATAAATCGAGCTTGAAGTGTTCAAGTCTTGTAAAAGGCCCAGAAAATTTCAGGTCAGTGACTCAAAACCCAGCTATGCAGTTTCTTGGTGCAATGCTCTAATACTGAACACATTTCACTGGGTCGTAAATTCAATAGCCCTTTGTGGGGATTTAAAATGACTTATCTGCAGGGTGGTCTTTGACCAAAGGAGCCAGAGAAACTTGGTGTGGAGCTGGGGGTAGGAGGAGTGAGGAGTTTATGAGGTATCTCTTTAAGTTTCTTTTTAAGTCCCTCAAACCTGAGATTTTACAAAGCTATTTGATACGCTGGAGCGATAGCACAGTGGTAGGGTGTTAGCCTTGCTCACAGCCAGTCCGGCCAAGCCCGGTTCGATTCCTCCGCCCCTCTCGGAGAGCCTGGCAAGCTACCGAGAGTATCTCGCCCGCACAGCAAAGCCTAGCAAGCTACCCGTGACATATTTGATATGCCAAACACAGTAACAATAAGTCTCACGATGGAGACATTACTGGGCCCGCTTGAGCAAATTAATGAACAACAGGAGAACAGTGCTACAGTGCTACACTTGATACGCACCAGGATGATTGTGTGCTTTGTAGATGCCTGTACCCTCAGCATCAGAAAGCAGGAATGCTGGGTCTTAAGGTCTGGTCATGCTGCCTATGAAAGTGGCGAGGGGCCAGAATGGTCTCTTTCCCTCTGTGTCTGCCCAAGCGCGGTTGGGAACTTCCGACAGGACACTGAGAAGCAATTCCAGCCATTGGTCTCCAAGTTGAGCACAAGTCAAGTGCTATATTAGTCATGTCGGGGGCAGGAACAGTAATACAATGAGCAGGTGATTTGCCTTACATGTGGCCAAGCTAGGAGGACCTCCAGCAGCCCATAAGGTGTCCTGAGCACCACTAGGAGTGACCCCTGAGCACAGAGCCAGGAGCAAGCCTTGAGTACTGCTGGCTGTGGCCCCAAAACAAAAGTGAAAAAATAAAAAGCTATGCCAGCCAAGGAGAGGGTTTCAAGGGTGAGGGAATAGGATTTGTATGTAGGAGCCTGGATTTTATTCAGGCATGGGTACACTCCCCCGTCCCATCTTACCGACTCCCTCCTCAGCACTGCTGAGAGAAATTCCAGAGCACTGACCCAGGAGTATCCACCAAGAACCACTGGGCATGACTCTTTCCAACCCCTCCCAAATTGAGCAATATACACAACCAAAACACAGAGTCATGTCACAAGAGAATTTCAGCGTAATGCCCACCTCTGTTAAAAGCTCACGTTTATTCTTCACAGTAGTATTTTGTCCTTTGACTTCTACTCAATGTAATAATGGTTTAAAATGGTGGGTTACCCTAATTCTCTGATTATATTTGTCTTTCTTTTTTTCTGAGTCGCTGAAAGACTGAACAAAATAATGTGGGTCCACTACCTAAAACTTAACAGATGCTCAATAAGCACTTAATTTTCCTCACTAGCTTGAGGCCTTGTAGGATATACCATGCGACAAAAAAAAAAAAAAAAAGCACAGACACTTAAAAATCACTTTACTCTATTTTTTACTTTGGACAAAATCTGGCTGTGCTCAGGGATTACTTAGGCTCTGTGCTCAGGGATCACTCCTACAGTGCTCAGGGGACCATATGAGGTGTCAGGGATTGAACCTGGGCTGGCCATGTGTAAGGCAAGCACCCTACCCACTGTACTTTGGCTCTGGGCCCATGCTCTGCTTACTTAATGGTGCTCTCCTCATCCCATTTCCCTCTCCTTCCCTTCCATCCTCTCCCCTCCCCTTCCTTGGACCATTCTCAGATGAGTTCACCCTGGGTCCTGGCAGGCTTGTGCCTGCTGACTGGGGAGGCATGGGTTCTAGCACCTGAGCACTCCCCCCACCTCCCTTTCATGGCTTTTATCTGAAAGTGAAGATGAACACAGAGGTCTTTTTTTAAAATTAATTTATTGTTTATCTTTTATTTTTGTTTTTTAATAAATCACCGTGGGCTGGAGTGATAGCACAGCGGTAGGGCGTTTGCCTTGCACGCAGCCAACATGGCCGACACCAGTTCGATTCCTCTGCCCCTCTCGGAGAGCCCGGCAAGCTACCGAGAGTATCTCGCCCGCATGGCAGAGCCTGGCAAGCTCCCCATGACGTATTCGATATGCCAGACACAACAAAGTCTCCAATGGAGACGTTACTGGGCCCGCTTGAGCAAATCGATGAACAACGGGAGGGCCTTTACCTTTACCTCGAGCAATAAATCACCGTGAGAAACAGTTACAGACTTATAAACTTTCATGATTACAATTCAGTCATACAATGATCAAGTACCCATCCCTCCACCAGTGCCCATTCTCCACCACCCATGTCCCCAGGATCCCTCCCACCACCCTCCATCCTCCGCCACCTCTGTGGCAACTGCATTCCCTTTTACTCTCTGTAGAGCATTTTTTCATGTGCCCTTTGGCCATTTGAATTTATTCTTTGAGGAAGAAATTCATTTCCTCTGGTCATTTCCTCTCCCCATTTTTTGGTGGGGTAGGATGTTTTTTCTTGTAAAGTTCTACCAGTCCTACATAACTTGATATTAAGCCTTTATCAAATAGGTAAATAATTTTTTTCTATCCCGTGGGCTGTCTTTGTATCTTGGACACTGTTTCTTTTGAAGTGTAGAAGCTTCTTAGTTTCATGTAGTCCTGTTTATTAATCATCGCTTCCGCTTGCTTGGTCAGTGGCGTTTCATTTTTCAAAATGCCTTTAGCTTCAACATCGTGGAGAGTTTTGCCTACATTTTCTTCCATGTACCTTATGGATTCATGTCTTATAAAGATTCATTTTGGTGTGATTTTCTTGCATGGCATTAAAACGATGTCTGTACATTTATTGAATTTCTACTATGCCTAAACGATTGTGAAATTGACTCATTGACATGAATATTTGTCTTACTCAAACCTTGGAGATATTAATAAATAAACGAGGTCTGAATTCATTTTGTAACATATAACTGTCTAGTTTTCCCTGCACCACTTGTTGAAGAGGTTTTATTTGCTCCACTTCATATTCTTGCTCCCTTATAAAAGTGAAATGATTATATATTTGAGGGTCTGTGTCAGGATTTTCAACTCTATTCAATTTGCCTGCAGGTCTGTCTTTATTCCAATACTGTGCTGTTAACTACTACTACTTTATAGTACAGTTTAAACTGGGGAAAGTGAAGCTTCCTACTTTCTTTTTCTCAAGGATTGCTGTGGCTATTAGTGAATGTTTATTATTTCATATAAATTTCAGGAGTGTTTGGTCTATTACTTTGAAAACAGTCTTGGTATCTGTATAGAAACTACATTGAATTTGTATAATGCTTTGGGGAGTATTGCCATTTATTTTTTAATTTTTTAATTTTTTTTGGTAAGTGCATGTTGATTAATATTGTACATCTAAAAGTATGATTTTATTATGTAACACTATCCCAAGCCAAAAATTATGAAGTCAAACTACATGTTTACTGTTTGAACATCTCTGAAGCTCTCTCTCTCTCTCTATTTCTGTCAGTCAATTAGTCTGTCTCTTCAGAAATACATGACACACATAACATAAAACAAACACATGAAATATATATATATATTCTTATATGTAAGCCACCATCACCAATGTGACTATTCTCATTGACAGACATATGAATGCCTGGACTAAAATTACGAGATCATTTGATATAGGAAAAATAAAAGGAATGATCTTGCATATTTAAAATGCCTATATAAATATAACGTATTAAATGAAACAATAGTTTATGAGTCTTTTTTTTACTATTCAAAAATAAAAACTAGTTTACTTGAATTTAGCATGAAGTTAAAAATTAAAAGCTATCTTCAAATTCAAACAAATGTTTCTTAAATATAAAGTCTATTATTTAAAAATATCTTTAAGTTTATGAAAATTTGAAAGCTAAAAATATTAATATTGGAGCAATTGTTACTTTTGTTAGTATGTTTTATTTTTCTTTTCTTTTTTTATCTTTTTTTTATTAGTGAAACACCATGAGGTACAGTTACAGACTTATAAATTTTTGTGCTTGGGTTACAGTTATACAATGATCAAGTACCCATCCCTCCACCAGTGCCCATCCTCCCCCACCACGGGTCCTAGCATCCCTCCCCCCCATCCCCCCCCCCCCCCCCGTCCCACCCTGCCTCTGTGGCAGGGCATTCCCCCTTGTTCTCTCTCTCTTCTTTTGGGTACTGTGTTTTGCAAGAGAGGCATTGAATGGCAATCATGTTTGGTCTATAGACTACTTTTAGCAGGTCTCTCCCACCCTGGGAGGGTCTTCACAACACCTTTTATTTGGTGCTCTCTTCTCTATCTGAGCTTCCTTTTCACCTAGCATATGTGGCTGGCCTTCAAGTCATGGAGCAAAATTCCTGGTACTAATCTCAGCCATTCCTGGGTGTTAGTCTCCTGTTTTGTTGCTTTATGTTCCCCAGATGAATGCAATCTTTCTGTGTCTATCCCGCTCTTTCTGACTCATTTCGCTTAACATGATACTTTCCATGTAGTACCACTTGTACGTAAATTTCATAACTTCATCTTTTCTAACAGCTACATAGTACTCCATTGTGTAAATGTACCAAAGTTTCTTTAACCAGTCATCTGTTCTCGGGCACTCAGGTTTTTTCCAGATTCTGGCTTTTGTAAAGAGTGCTGCAATGAACAAACAATTGCAGATGTCACTTCGACTATACTTTTTTGCCTCTCTGGGATATATTCCCAGGAATGCTATAGCTGGGTCAAATGGGAGATCAAATTCTAATTTTTTGAGAATCGTCCATACTGTTTTCCAAAAGGGTTGGACCAGCCTGCATTCCCACCAGCAGTGAAGGAGGGTCCCTTTCTCGCCACATCCGCGCCAGCACCTGTTGCTTTTGTTCTTGTGGATGTGGGCCAGTCTCTGTGGTGTGAAATGATATCTCATTGTTGTTTTGATCTGCATCTCTCTGATGATTAGTGATGTAGAGCATTTTCTCATGTGCCTTTTTGCCATTCAGATTTCTTCTTTGCGAAAGTTTCTGTTCATTTCCTTGCCCCATTTTTTGATGGGGTTGGGTGATTTCTTCTTGTGTAGTTTAACCAGTACCTTGTATATCCTTGATATCAACCACTTGTCGGATGTGTATTTGGTGAATATTCTTTACCATTCTGTAGGCTGTCTTTGTATTTTGGTCACTGTTTCTTTTGAGGTGCAGAAGCTTCTTAGTTTAAGATAGTCCCATTTGTCCATCTCTGTTTTCACTTGCTCGGCCAGTGGCATGACATCTTTGAAGATACCATTAACTTCAATATCATGGAGAGTTTTGCCAACTTTGTCTTCAATAAACATTATGGATTCCGGTCTGATGTTGAGGTCATAAATCCATTTTGATCTTACTTTTGTGTATGGCGTTAGGCAGAGATCTGAGCCCACTTTTTTGCATGTAGCCGTCCAGTTTTGCCAGCACAATTTATTAGAGGCTTTCCCTGCTCCATTTCACTTTTCTTGCCCCCTTATCGAAGATTAGATGATTATATGTTTGGGAGGAGATGTCAGTATATTCAACTCAACACAGAGGTCTTGTTTGCGGTGTGTGGATTGTCCCTCAGAATTTCCACTTTGCTAATGGCAGACACATTCACTAACCCATTCAGTGCTGAATTCCCCAAGAAACGGAATCTCAGGTGGTGAGAGCAAGCGGAAAGGATGAGAGAGTGCTCAGGCAGCCGTGCTCAGGGGAGAGAGAGAGCAGAAGGCTCAGGGCTGCATGGAGAGCAAACCCAGAGAAGGTTTGGCCTCGGCGCCAGCTAGCCATGGGGACCGCTCTGAAGGGGACATGCAGATCACAGGTGAGGAACATGCTCTCCACTCACAGGCCACTCTTTGAACAGTGGAGAACACGACTTGGAGAAAATGACTCTCTCTGTCCTGGCCTGGGACTTCCAAGGGGCCTTGTATCACACCCCAAGCACTCAGGGACACCACAGAGACCCCTGGCTTGTGCTAGGAGGCTTCTCAGAGTCAGGGGCATTTCTAGGAGCAAACAGGGCCCACAGGACGGTGGGGATCATTCTTGTGCGTGAGTGTGCAGAGAAGATCCTGATCTACACACGCTCTGAGCTGTGGCACCAAAGCAGAATAGACTGGGCCATTGGGGTCTCAGAGATGAGCTAGACGAGATCGACTAGTCAATTGGTGAAGGATGTAAAGTATTTCTGGGCAATGGGCAGAGTGGTCCCACCGAGTCAGCATTCAGCAAGTGTTTGTGGAATAAATAAGGACAAGAGGCAGTGAAGTTGCTGTCTTCAGACTCTCAGGAAAGGCGGTTTCCGGGATGACTTAGTCTGCCAGGCCACAGAGACTTGATGGAGGAAGTGGGAGCTTCAGTCAAAAGGGCCCCCAAACATGTCTACTGATCCAGAAAATTTGTACTAGTCCTTTCCATGTGTATTTGGGAGAGTAAGTATATCACTTTTTTAAATTAATTAATTAATTAATTAATTAATTTTTGCTTTTTGGGTCACACCCGGCAATGCACAGGAATTACACCTGGTTCATGCCCTCAGGATTTACTCTTGGCAGTGCTCGGGGGACCATATGGGACGCTGGGAATCGAACCTAGGTCAGCTGCGTGCAAGGCAAACACCCTACCCGCTGTGCTATTGCTCCAGCCCCGAAAATATATCACTTTTTAAATTAAAGATAATAAATGTGATGCTTACCAAGCAAAATTCACACACAATATAGTGTCTGCATTAGAGGTATTGATGTTTTAAGACCCTTTCCGTCAATAAAATTTACAGTAACACACACACACACACACACACACACACACACACACAAAAGGGCTAAACTGAGACAGGTTTCTGGATCTCTGTTTGATACAGAAGTTAGGAATGAGAGAGGCGGGACCACATGAGTGGGAGAAGCTCGGGGAAGGTCTTTAGTGAATGGAAATCCCCCAAAGCCAGGAATTGGGGACTTGGATAACTGCTTTGCCCATAGATTTGAGGAAATGTACCTGTGCCATAAAAAGGCCCATGGAGGTGTTATGGGTAACTGTTGTTTCTGAACCAAGAGAGCATGAAGTTGGCAATGTTGGAGGCTAAAATTTAGAAATGGGTAGATATGATGAATATAAGAAGTGATAAAATTGGTTGTGATCATGGCCTGAATGAAGCGGAAGTTGCAGGCAGTAAGAATGTGGATTTGTCAAGAGACATGGGTGGGTGTTTCTAACTGAGACGATGCTGTAAACAGGCCTTCAAGTCATCTAGGATTGGGTTTTGTCAGTAGGTGGCTATGAAGACTGAGTTTGAAAGGCCTGTAGAGACCCTTCAACTCTCCCACTTTACAGGTGAGAATAACAAGGTGCCAACGAACGAGTGACTCTTTGTAACTGAGAGGGACAGATGAGGGTGTTCAACTCCCTCATTTCCTGTCATTACCTCTCTGGTGACAGAAGCCAAAGATAGCAAAGATAAGCAAGGCCAGATTTCCTATAGCCCCCGCCAGCACTCCCCATCCACTCAGAGATATGAAACAACTAAACAGGTTGAAATATTCTAATTTATTCTGAGGTTTCAGCTTAGGTTACCATTAGACACTGGGTGGATTTTTATAAAAATATGTGGTCCCTTGCTCTTGTCAGCATCGCCAGAAGTGAGACATCACTCACAACCTCTCACAACTGACACTAGTGAGTAACACACACAAAGCATCTGGATTTCAAGGTATTTTTTTTCATTTTTAATTTTAATTTCATGAAACACCATGAGGTACAGTTGTAGACTTACAACTTTTTGTGCTTGGGTTTCAGTTATACAATGATCAAGTACCCATCCCTCCACCAGTGCCCATCCTCCACCTCCAGTGCTCTCAGTGTCCCTTCCACTCCCCTCATCCCCCACATCTCACCCCACTCCTGTAGCAGGGCATTCCCTTTTGTTCTCTCTCTCCTTTTGGGTGCTGTGGTTTGCAAAAGAGGCAATGGGTGGCAATCATGTTTGGTCTATAGTCTACTTTCAGCATGCATCTCTCATCCTGGGAGGATCCTCCCAACATCAAGGTATATTTTCTATTATTATGAAGGGGTGTGGTGGTTGGGCCACATCTGGTGGTTCTCAGGACATACTCCTGGCTCTGTTCTCAAGCATCACTGCCGGTAGGGCTTGGTGGTGGGGGGCACATGGGGTACTGGGACTTGAACCCAGTCAGCCAGGTACAAGGCAAGCTCCCTACCCATTGTACTATCTCTCCACAGGTCATTTTGTTGCTGCAAAGAAGGGGTTAGAATATTAATACCATAAAAAAAGAAATCAGAAATCAAATGTTACGAGTCAAGCTCATGCTATCCCCAGAAAAAGATTGCATTATGCATATGAAAAACCAAGTGGAATGCATTTTCTATGTATATTTATGTGCATTCTCTGAAATCCTTTTTGTGAAGTATTGGCAAGAACAGACTCAACGAGAGCATTTTCCAGACATAGAAGGGTAATTTTGGCCCCCCTTGGCACTGCCTTTACCTAGCGGAGGGTTTTTAAGTCTCTCTCCCCCTGTGAAATATTATACTGACCAAATATTCGAAATAGCACATTGATGCATAAACAGCCCATGTTGAGAAGACTCCAGTTGGTGAATATTTGAAGATGTATAAAATTTTCCAGTATTTTTTGATCTGGCACAGATGTGAGTGCATGTTTCAACAGTAAACAGATGGCCCAGTCCGATGAGGAAGTCGGAGTTGCTTTCATATTGATTCAACTTGACATGGCCACAGGCTGAGCGTATAGGAGCCACGAAGCAACCAGACAGGGCAGTGAACCCCTCTTGAGCCCAACAGGATGAGGGGAAGAAATTACTAGGTAGGGGAAGAAAATGTGCTGAGAGCACCTGGAAAGGAGCAGGGGCCACGGGTCAGGGGGATTGCCTGGAAGAAGGTTGCAGTAGGCTGAGTGTCTGAGCTCCCTTCTAGTTTTGCAGTAGCTCTCCTTGGGCTCACCCAACAAGAAGTCAGAAACCCAGTGGTCTCTCTCTCTCTCTCTTTCTCTCTCTCTCTCTCTCTCTCTCTCTCTCTCTCTCTGTATGTGTGTGTGTTTAGAGAGCAGAGAGACTGAAGTATGGGGGTTGAGTGTGGGGGAATTAAGGCACCATAAATTGATTCGCCAAACATTTACTGAGTTTTTTTGTGCAAGAGGCACTGTCATGAGTCAACGGGAAGACAGATGAATAACAGCCCTGAAATAATAAGCCTGAAATAAAAGAGCCCAGAGGTTAGGCCCAGAGAATCCCAAGTCTTAGCAAGAATGAAAAATCGCATCTAAGTGAAAGGTTTAGTTTCCAAACAAAGGACAAAACTTCTGAAGAATGTTCTCAGCGGCCACTTTGGAGAGGCCATTGTCCTCTTGAGATGTCCCGGAGATAACAGGAAGTGCACTTGCAGGAAGAGCCTTGAACTGAGCAGGGACACTAGAACTCTATCAGGATGTCCAGAAGGGACGTGGATCAAAGTGTCTAATGAAAGAAGTGCTGAGTTGCTGCTGGTAGGCTTCCAGAAGCTTTGGAAGGTGTGTGTGTGTGTGTATATGTGTGTGTGTGTGTTGTATATTGTGTATGTGTGTTGTGTGTGTGTGTTTTTGTGTTGTGTATTGTGTATGTGTGTGTTATGTGTGTGTGTGCATTCATGTGCACACACACGCACATGCCTGAGGTAGGCATGCACATCTGTCTGGGGTGTCAGGATGGAGGAAGGATGGGGAATAAGTATTTACGACAAACTTAAGTTTTAGGTCAAGTGTCAGCGAGCTTGCCTGGATGAGGGAAATTCCGTGTGGGATCCCAGAGCCAGCGGTCCTCCCTCTGTTGGATTGGGTAGTGCCGCCTCTTATTTCCATGCCAATTTGAGCTCAGAACCGAGCACTTTTACCTATTCCTACACCAACTCTCACCACATCCATTCCTCAGGAAAACCATTCACAGTGGACTTGTCATATATATATATTTTTATATAGTTTATGGAGAATTTCGTTAACGTGGTGTAGGGGTTAATCCAAAAAAGTGTGTCCACGGCCATCTGCCCTCACCATTACCTTTCTTCTCCTTCCTCAGTATTTTCTTTTCTCTTTCTCTCAGTATTTTCCTTTCTTCTTCCCAGATATTTCAATTACTTCCTTTCACAACTGCCGATGTCTCAATAAAAAGTTGTGCTTGTTTTTGTTTGTTTTGCATCATATCTGCAGGTGCCCAGGCCGGGACCATGGAGTGGCAGGGATGAAACCCGGGTTCCCGGTGTACAAATCAAGCACTTAGCCGGTTGAACCATCTCTTATCACTGTTACCTTGAGAAATTGTTAAGGCATAGGTTTCTGGTGTCTGGGAATTTTCTTCTTCTTTCTTGTTTTGTCTTCTCAGAGCTGGGATGAAAGCTAGGGCTTCATACTGCCAAACATATGCTCTACCTCTGATCTATATTCCTGGAATCTTTCCAAAAGAAGTTTATTTTTTAAAAAATTAAAATAACCTTCCATATAATCTTATAAATGGCTGATGTGCATTATTGAAAATCAACGTGTTGATCTACTCTCATAACCTGACCACTGAAAGCCCAAACACACCCTTCTCCTCATGTTCCTCCTCTTGTGATTTACTTCCTCCCTGTCAGAGAAATCTAATTTCTAACACATTCTGGATGGTGTCAACACTGCTATTCTGGGGTGCATACTTTGAGAACGATGGCTTTGTTCTATGATCACACATGGGGCAATCATTTTAATGTAAAGGTTACTTCATTCTCTGCTAATCTCTCAAGGACAGGCTGAGTGGTGGGTAAGAGAGTCAGTTCCAGTAAATTCACTTGATTGAATCTGATCATCTGCCATGGCCATTTGGAAATACCGCACTAAGCATTTATTTCTGGTTGAATTTTTATTTTGTCTGTGTGTGTGTGGGGGGGGGGCATACCCAGTGATGCTCAGGGGTTACTCCAGGATTCACAGTCAGGAATTACTCCTGCTGGTGCTTAGGGTACCCATATGGGGTCCTGAGGATTAAATCTAGCCTGGCCGCATGCAAGGCAAGTGCCTTACCCACTCTACTAGCTTTCCAGTCCCTTGAAGTATTTCTGAGTGACGTGCGTGTGAAACTAAATCAAAGCATAATTTTTGATTGTGTTAGTTACCAGAGAACCAAGCGAGGAGAGACTGGAGACCAGGACAGTTTTTTTTTAATTTATCTGCCACTTGACAGTATGAATGTTTGATATAATTCTTAAAAGTTTTTATTGTTTAAAAAAATAAATCCTCAACTTGAAAGCAAGTATTAAAGGGGCTTAAAGCATTAAAGAGGCAGCAAAATACTATAAATTCCCCTTGTGCTCCAGCTACCTTTTAATTTATTTCATTTTATTGAACAAGTATTTATTACTACATAGTATATGCTAGCATATGCACAACATTTTCTTTTTTTTTTCTTTTCTTTTTTTTATTAGTGAAACACCATGAGGTACAGTTGTAGACTTAACAAATTTTTGTGCTTGGGTTTCAATTATACAATGTTCAAGTACCCATCCCTCCACCAGTGCCCATTTTCCACCACCACTGATTCCAGTATCCCTCCCACCCCCCATCTCCCCATCCCACCCTGCCTCTGTGGCAAGACATTCCCTTTTGGCACAACATTTTTCTTATGGAAAGAACATCACACTTAGTAGAAGAAACAAACAGAAAAGAAGATCAACAAATGATAGAGGAAAAAATACTGCATTTATACAGAGCAAGGAAATAGTTGACCTCAGCATGCAGAGCTGCAATTTGTGCGATTAACTCTGTCTGGTGATAGGTCTTTCTGGTAGAACTGATGGAGAAGCACTGACCAGGAGGCAAATAACTAAGGACCCATTTTGTTTTCATAGCAGATAGTCTGCTATGGTACCAGTTGTTGAGTTTGACTGTCCAGATCTCTAGGGTTTGTCTTGTTTCTTGTTATTTTCCTTTAAACATTCAGGATATGAGCCATAAGTTCTTCCCAATTTTTTGTCCACCTTTAGATCAAGGCAAAAGGAAGAGGGAAGTCACTGTCAAGCTTGTCCCTTGTGACTTTCTGGCCAACTTTGTGTTTCTGGTCCAGGCCCCCTGACAGAATTAATTTACATTTTTCTATGATCCATGGGCTCTGTAGCTCCTTCTCCCTCCTATGAGACATGACGTGGTGTTCCGCTCAGTCATTCTGAGCTGCAGCAGAAGCAATCAGCCTCCACTACCAAGAGATAAGTGTCTGTCCCCTGACTTCCCCGGGCTGCTGTCAGGCTGGTACTGTTAGTTCTGTTTCAGGATTAGCACTTGAAGAATTCAAGCACAGAATGAAAACACCTCAAAGTCTAGTATCCTATAACCCAATGGCTTACTCCTGACACGGACACTTACAAATTGGGTACCTTTGAAGAAATTTATTGGTTTAGTTTGCCTTTCCCTCACTGTCCAATAGGGATGATAATGTATTACCTTTCCTCCCTGGAATACTGGTGATTTCCAAGAGACCGGTGTATGCCACATTCCTTTGGTGCTTGGCACCTAGTGCTCAATACACAGAGGCTTTGGGTGTTAGTCTCTGAGATCTGTCCCCGTTAGACAAGGGCGAATGCTTCCAGGATGCTGCAGGAAAGGGTCCTGGTGGAATGCAGGAAGAAGCGAGAAGCTTAGAGCATCGTTCATTAGTCTCTCCAATTATTACAGTTGTATATATAAGCAGATTCTTTCCAGTCTACTTTTAGCCTGGCTCTGTGCGCACTACTAAATTTTACTTGAGTGTTTATGTGAGCCAATGAAAATGAACCGTAATCAAGACAAGAAAGTTGAAGCAGTTTAGGGCTCTATTGTAATATGCAGACAGTAAGTCATGGGATTTTTCTCCAAATTCTGTTCTCTTTCCCGTGAAATAGAGAAGGCGAACTTTTCAACGCTTGAAAACAACCTCTCTCCTCCAGATTTGCTTCACTTCATTGGCTAGGGAATCTGTTTTATAACTTTTGCTTGGGCTTCATCCTTGCTGGTGGAGACTGGTTAGTGCTGATTGAATGATTGTGCCTGTGGCCATTTTTTAATGTGATTTTATTTTTTTAATTGAATCACTGTGATACAGACCCTTGCATAGCTGTTCATGATTAGGTTTCAGTCATACAGTGTTCCAACACCCATCCCTCCACCAGTGTACATTTCCCAGCACCAGGGTTCCCAGGTTCCCTTCCATCACCCCCACCCCCACTCCCACCCCCAATCTGCCTCTATGGCAGGTGCTTTTCCTCTCTCTCACTTTCTCTCTCTCTCTCTCTCTCTCTTCTCTCACTCTTCCTCTCTCTCTCCTTTTGGGCACTGTGGTTTGCAATACAGATACTGAAAGTTTGTAAGGAATATTCCTTTACCTACTTTTGCACTCAGTTCTTGTCCAGCGTGGTCATTCCTAGCTATTATTGTCATATTGTTTCCTTTTCTCTCTTACCTATCCTCCACCTCATATACACTTGTGGTTGGTTCCAACCAATGACCAGTCCTCCTATCCTAGCCCTCGTTTTCCCTGGCCATGGATATTAGTCTCTCTCTCTCTCTCTCTCTCTCTCTCTATATATATATATATATATATTTATATGGGCTGGAGCGATAGCACAGCGGTAGGGCATTTGCCTTGCACTCAGCCAACACAGCCGACCCGAGTTCGATTTCTCCGTCCCTCTCGGAGAGCCTGGCAAGCTACCAAGAGTATCTCGCCCGCATGGCAAAGTCTGGCAAGCTCCCCGTGACGTATTCGATATGCCAAACACAGTAACAAGAAGTCTCACAATGGAGACATTATTGGGCCCGCTTGAGCAAATCGATGAACAACGGGAGGACCATGATATAATATATATATGTATATGCATACATATACATGTGTATATGTATGTGATTTTAGGTACCTGTGATTTCAACTGATTGTGGTAGGAAGGGGCCATAGCTTGGGACCAAAGACATCAAAGTCAAAGCCATGCTGAGTGGGAGGGACCTGGCCCAGGGCATCCATCCCAAGCCAATGTCCACTCGCCCTGGTGGCATCTGTCAGTGTGGAACTGTGTGTGACCTTGAGGTAAGACCCCCTGTTCTGCATCCTATAAGAGGGTCTATCTTGCTGAGAGAGAAAGGAAACATCGTCTCCTCCTATGTTTCCCCACAAAGCTTCTCACACTTATCCTAACCCACCTTTCCTCATCACTGGACCCAGACTGTTAGGCCCTGACCACACGGCAGGCAGATCTGTCAACACTCCCCACTCCTGGGGAGACTGTCCTCCAGGTACCTGCCTGCTTTGCCATCTGTGACTTTTCCACCTTTGGCTCTG
The DNA here is from genome assembly GCF_029834395.1 of Sorex fumeus. Taxonomy (NCBI): domain Eukaryota; kingdom Metazoa; phylum Chordata; class Mammalia; order Eulipotyphla; family Soricidae; genus Sorex; species Sorex fumeus. The sequence continues at coordinate 6,447,927 of NW_026606157.1, forward strand.
TTTTCAGTCAGTGACCATCTTCCCTCTGGGGCCTCTCCTGACCAGGATTTTTTTTTTCTTTTTGGGTCACACCTGGCGATGCTCAGGGGTTACTCCTGGCTCTGCACTCAGGAATTACTCCTGACGGTGCTTGGGGGACCATATGGGATGCTGGGAATGGAACCTGGGTTGGCCACGTATAAGGCAAACGCCCTCTCCGCTGTGCTATCGCTCCAGCCCCCTGACCAGGATCTTGAACATTGTCCCCTCTGGTGCTACAGCCTTTCCTCTCCTTAGCACCCGTCACCGCCAAATATGACACCAGGATACCAGGATGAAGCGTCAGATGGTTTTTGTTCATTTTATAACTGTCTTTCTGTTTCTTTGTTTTTTAACGACCAGGCTCACTGGTGTTCTGGGTTTACACACATTGTCAGGGACCAAACCCAGGGTGCTCAGGTGCAAAGCATGCACCCAGGCCTGTGAGCCATCTCCTCAGCTCTTCAAACTATCTTTTAAAAATTCTCTTATGTTCATGTTATTTTCCCATTGCCGGGAAAAGTGTTGGGAATTCCCAGTAAGTGGTTACTGAATGAGACGAATGTCCTCCCAATAAATCCCTTAGCAATCCAATCAAGCTTCACTCCGAGTCAGCCTGTGAAGGGCTGATAATGTGTCCTGGACCGTGCACTGGTCACGTGGCTTGCTCCTTGGGTAGGTACTTAAACTAGGTAAGCAGCACCTTTCACAGAACATGTTCAAGCAGAACTTCATTCTGATTGCATGTGTTAAGCTCTGTGGACATGCAGATAAACTCTGGTTCCCTTCTGCCGCTGTTTATTTCTCACTTTCAAAGAACTTTCAAAGAACTAAGCTGTCTCCTTCCCTTCACCCTCTCTTTCTTGGAGGGCTGTGTTCTTCCCGGGCCCATCTCACCAGCAAGGAAGTTCTATTATGAAGCTAAGAAAATTCAGTTCCCGGGAACCCACCAAGTCACTGAACTTAGTTTTATATGAAAGTGCACATTACCTTTAGGAGAATCTCCTTTTTCTAAGATTTGAAGACTTCTAAGTGAAAGAATTTCTGAAAGAGCCTTGAATATGGCACTTAAAAAAAAAATCTCAGGACTAGGACAAAGAGACGTTACTGGGGCCTGCTCGAGGCAATCGACGAATAACAGGATGGTTGTGATTGTGATTGATTGTGAAGTGAAAGAATTATGGGTTATTGCTAAAAAGTGAATAACACAAATTTCCAAAATAAATACTTTGCTGAGTTTTTACGGCAAATAATTCTAAAATATGTCACTGGTTAGCTCTATTTTTCATTTCTTCTTTTAGTATGATAAACTTGAACATGTGGATACTTGATTAACTATCTTATTATTGTATACTACAGTCCTAGTACTTTTCCCTTTATAGATACTAACTTATTATTTATTTATAATCCAGTATTTGTAGGTGAGGAAATAAAGATCCAGAGATGTTATAATGTTATTCAAAGTCTAAATTCAACACTAACATAAAGACTGAAATGTAAGCTTTGTACACTGTGTAGGTCTGTAATCTCCAAACTAATTATCAGGATTTTTAGTACTCTTTGGAAAGATGACAAGAAAAATAAGTTAGTTTCCCAGTTTTTTGATTTCTCGAGCCAGTGTGATATTTATATCTACACAATTATATATAAAAATTTACCTTAAGATGGAAAAAAATAAAAATAAAATCTTACTGCATTATTAAACAAGACTGTGATTAAACAAAACAATGATTGTGAGGCTGGAAAGAATTAAAAGTAAAAATTAAATGTATATGCATGAAAAAGTTGGGACTCAAAGCACAGTTTGCTTCTCATAACATCTTGCCATAAAACATGACATAAATGCTGCTGCTAAAAATACGTATTTCCATAGTTGCTAAATGTCAAAAATCTGCTTTGAAAATTCAGTCAGGTGGTTAATGCTGGAACTGAATTAATAACAGGCGCTTACAATCTGCATGGTGATTATTGCTGGTATCTCTTAATTTTTTATTGCTAAGAAAGTAAATCAACACCAAAATTCACGCCTGTAAAATTCATACCATTTTCTTAGCTGTTGTGATTTATGATTTGGTTGTTTGTGTGTCTGGCTTAAATTGTGAGTCCAATGGCTGGATTCCCATTCTTGGGATGTCTTGCCTAATGCTAAGCGTACTGTTGGCTCTCAACAAATAACAAATTATTTCCGTCATAACCCCTAACATTCCTGTCTAGACAGCCTTCCATGTGGCACTCTTGTTCTTGTTTCCATATTATCATCAGTAATGGCAGAATGAACTTTGAGGTTTACTTGCATATTTTTAAATAGTTGCAGACTTTCGAAACAGCGAAGTGTCACCCATCCTAGGAATCTTATTTTATTCAAAGAAAAGATTTAAAATAAATTCTAGTTCGTTTGGAGGGTTTCAAGTGTCATTAAAAAACCCAGTGGATTTTAGCACAGCTGTCATACAGCAACACAATGAAACCGTTGGTTTCATTAATGATCATACCAATCCATCTCATGCTATCTTTGGAATTCAGAATGATTTATTCTTATATCCAAAGGCACGGTAGTCTAATAACATCTTTATTCTTTATACATTTTGAAGTATATGTAGATACAACAATAATTCGTAGGGGCTGGAGGGATAGTACAGCGGGTAGGGCGTTTGCCTTGCACGTAGTTGATCCAGGTTCAATTCCCAGCATTATACATGGTTCCCCGAGCACCACCAGGAGTAATTCCTGAGTGCATGAGCCAGAAGTAACCCCTGAGCATCGCTGGGTGTGACCCAAAAAGCAAACAACAACAACAACAACAACAACAACAACAATGATTTGTAAAGATAATATTCAGAGTCAGAGAGATAGTAAGAGGGTAGGGCTCTTGCCTTGCATGTGACTGACCCAGTTTTGATTCCTGGCATCACAAATGGTCCCCCAAGCTCTCCAGGAGTGATCTCTGAGCACTGCTGGGTGTGGTACCAAAACGAAACAAGCAAACACAACAGATAACATTCAGAGAGACCTAGCTGTCATTTATTTATTTATTTATTTATTTATTTATTTATTTATTTTTATTAGTGAAACACCATGAGGTACAGTTGTTGACCTTACAAGTTTTTGTGCTTGGGTTTCAGTTTTACAGTGATCGAGTACCCATCCCTCCACCAGTGCCCATTCTCCACCCCTAATGATCCCAGTAATCCTCCCACCCCTCCCATCCTTCCATCCCATCCCGCCTCTGTGGCAAGGCATTCCCTTTTGTTCTCTCTCTCCTTTTGGTTGCTGAGGTTTGCAAAAGAGGCACCAAGAGGCAATCATGTTCGGTGTATAGTCTACTATCAGCATGCATCTCCCATCCTGGAAGGATCCTCCCAACACCCTTTCCTTGGTGTTCCCTTCTCTGTCCGACCTGCCCTTTCCCCAGCATGTGCGGCTGGACTTCAAGCCATGGAGTGAACCTCTTGGTACTTATCTCAACTACCCTTGCATGTTAGTCTCCTATTTTTCTGACACCAGGGCTGGAGCAATAGCACAGCGGTAGGGCGTTTGCCTTGTGCGCAGCCAGCCCAGCTCAGCCGGGTTCGATTCCTCCGCCCCTCTTGGAGAGCCTGGCAAGCTACCGAGAGTATTCAATATGCCAAACAGTAACAAGAAGTCTCAATATGGAGACGTTACTGGGCCCGCTCGAGTAAATCGATGAAGAGCGGGAGGACAGTGGTTTTTTTTTTTTATATTCCCCTGATGAATGCAATCTTTCTATGTCTTTTCGTCTCTTTCTGACTCATTTCACTTAGCATGAGACTTTCCTTGTAGTACCACTTGTATGTAAATTTCATGACTTTATCTTTTCTAACAGCTGCATAGTACCCCATTGTATAGATGTACCAAAGTTTCTCTAACTAGTCATCTGTTCTCAAGCACTTGGAATTTTTCCAGATTTTGGCTATTGTGAATTCTAGACTTTGGTTATTGTGAACAGTGCAGCAATGAACAAACAAGTGCAGATGTCACTTCGACTATACATTTTTGCCTCTCTAGGATATATTCCCAGGAGTGCTATTGCTGGGTCAAATGGGAGCTCAATTTCTAATTTTTTGAGAATCGTCCATACTCTTTTCCAAAAGGGCTGGACCAGTCGGCATTCCCACCAGCAGTGAAGGAGAGTCCCTTTCTCGCCACATCCGCGCCCTAGCTGTCATTTAAATCTATGACTGTTGAACAAGACATGGCAACTTTATGAGAAATAGGATTATGCAAGCCATCGAAAGTGTGCTGCCAACCACTTAAAGACAACCACAGGACAGCCACACACTGCTTTGTTAAAATTCAGCTGATGTCCGCAGTCATTTTCTGGATTTCTGCCTCATGATCCTTCCTCACATCTTTGTCTTTTAAATATTGATGATGTGGCTTTCAAAATAGAATATATTGAAACAGTTTGAAAGTGATTTTGTAAAATATATCATGATTAATGAAATCCTTGAGGAAGCCTGGATAGTTTCCCCTGGTTCCCTTTGCTTTTTGCAGTAATTTTCCACAGAATGCTGTTGAACGCCCACATATAAAATGATATTGATTCATCAGCAGATGATTTACTTCCGTGGTGCCCCCTCAACTCAATCTCCTCTTTGATTTCTGCAAGAGTGTTTGACCTTAAGTTTCTTTTGCAAACAACTGACCCTTTGGATGAAATTTCATTTTTCCTAGTTCCTTCTTGCCTAAACAAACTCACTGGTAGCCCGTGTTAATTTTCACGCTTCAGCAACATTGCATACTGTAATTTCTAGGAAGTGCAATGTTTCCTGTGTTGAGTTCATTTGCACAAGCTAGTCACACAGCCACAATGTCTGCCCTTTGACTTCTCGCAACTCTGTGCTATGCCTCTCAGAAGCCTTTCTGATTTCCCCCAGAATACTTACAGGCATGGGGTATGTCCTATACCTGGCGCATCTTTGCTGTTATTGATCCGTTCTATAATTGTAGATTGCATGGACATGGACTACCTAGATTATAAACAAGTTAATCCAATAATTATTTGACCCAAAATAAAATCTACTCCTAATTTTCTTTTTCTTTTTTTTCCTTTTTTTCTTTTTGCTTTTTGGGTCACACCCAGCAATGCACAGGGGTTACTCCTGGCTCTGACTCAGGAATTACAGATGGGGGTGCTCAGGGGACCCTATGGGATGCTGGGAATTGAACCTGGGTTGGCCACATGCAAGGCAAACACCTTTCCCGCTGTGCTAGCGCTCCAGGCCCCTACTGGTAATTTTCTATAGTTACATACTCTGTTAGTTTTTGTACTTCATTTTTCAATACACAGCTTCAATGGAAACTATTGTCATTATATCTGGTATATCAAGACAATTATATTCTGTTCTATTGAATGGAGGCTGCCATGACCGTGAGATAAAGTGTATAGACTCCTCCTCTCCTCTCCTCTCCTCTCCTCTCCTCTCCTCTCCTCTCCTCTCCTCTCCTCTCCTCTCCTCTCCTCTCCTCTCCTCTCCTCTCCTCTCCTCTCCTCTCCCCTCCCCTCCCCTCCCCTCCCCTCCCCTCCCCTCCCCTCCCCTCCCCTCCCCTCCCCTCCCCTCCCCTCCCCTCCCCTCCCCTCCCCTCCCCTCCCCTCTCTTCTCTCTACTCCTCTCCTGTCTTACTCCTGTCTTTCCCTCCCCTCCCCTCCCCTTCCCTCTCCTTTACTTTCTCTAGCACACCAGCCTGTGCTAGGGGAATCACATATGTGGTGCTGGAAATTCAACCGAGGTTGGCTGTGTACAAGGCAAGTGCCTTACCCACTGCACTATCACTCCAGTCCCAGTGGGTACACTATTTTCTATTGGTGAAAGATTTTCTAACTTAAGTACCATATCTCTGTGATTTGAAAAGTAAACATACCAGGAAAAAAAAAACAAAATGTTTTGGTACTTTTTACATGAGTCTGGAAGCCAGCTTCTTTTATTTACTTCATAAATTATCCTCCTATTTTAATAGGAAAGTTTTGATTTGAACTTCAGCAGAGGGCAAAAGAGATAAGCTGCCAAGATAGGTCATGTGAGGATAGTAAACTTGGCTAAATACCCTCTCTCCCTTTGGAGTTTGATCAGTTTTTGTAGGTGAAAATTACTCTCATTAAGTCATTAAAATGTTTATGAACTTTCATGTTTTATGTTTTCTTCTTTCCTAATTTGCTGGCATTATAAATAATCAACAAATGATTACTACTTTTAAAAAACTGGATGCCAATCCTGTCTTTTTAAAAATCTTGTTTGGGCATCACATAAACCTCAAAACTATCACAATCTTTAGCTTTATGGCCATATAAACAAATATCAGCTCCATATCACAGTCCTTGAAGAGTGATTGAATTTTAGTGGTAGGTTTGGATTCCTGGTTTTTGTCCACATTCCTTTCTTGATGCCAGAAAATCCCCGCTTGACTCCAGTAATTCTAAATTATTCCAGCAACTTGAGATTGATAAATATTACTTAAAAATAAAGCACAATAAAGTTTAAGTGCAAAAAAATTGTAGGTTACACAATTTAATGTTTATTATATGAGTAAAATCTACTAACTATACGAGTTAATTTTTACCTTACGTTTTCAAAACCGTTCTCTGAAATAAAGGCTTTTGCTAAATTTTTAGCGTTTAGCAAATAAAATAATTTATAGCAAAAGCAAAACACCTAATAATTTTTTTCTGTAGGGTTTACTTGCCCATAATTCATTCTTTTCGTGTTCATTTGATCTCACAACAATCCAGTGAGGTAATTATTATTATTTTTTCTACAAAAAAATTTAATTGTGAAAAATATCACTCATTTGCCCAAAAAACGTCGATTACTGCTCTCAGACGAGGTCAGGAAGAGATTTTAGAATTTATGGTTTTGTGACCCCTGAGATACTCTCTACACACCATCTCTTCAAATACAGATAGTCTATAATTTCTTCCCCCCGTCTCTGGGATTCCACATAAAAGTACTGTTAAACTCTTTTCCTGTTTACCTTCACTTTTAGATTTTCTACTTTTTATTTTTCCTGCTTTATTATCGATTTTTCCTGAACCTCCGTTTCAGTTCAGCAACCCTCTCATTATCTGTTCTCACTTGCTGCACTCTCCCTTTCTTGTTTTGCACCTGGAGTTCTAATCTACTATATCTAACCATTTTAGATTCATTGCTGAAAATTTTAGCTTTGTAATTTCTTGAACATGAGTATTTATGGAGCAGGCTTGGAGATCTCAGCCCCGGGACCCGCATGCCTTTGTACCTCTGCCGTTACCTTCATGCGTGTGGAGAGTGGTCTCAGCATGGTTGTGGCTGGTTCTGGAGGTCTTTCGCTGCTGGAGCCCTGGTCGAGGCGGGGATGGAAACTCAACCCGCCCCCTTCCAAGGGCCCCCCGCAAGGACAGCCAGGCGTGAGGGCAGGAGGCTCTGCGCTGTTCTCTTCCGGGAACTGGGTTTTATTAGTCTCTGGGTCTTGGCCGTTGGGGGGGGGGGGGCAGCTGGTGGGTGTGACCATCTCCAAGCCTGCTCGGATTGGGGTTGAGCGTCCTCCTCCACCAAGATCCTCCATCTTCCAGTAGGTGGGGGTCACACCCACACCCGCCAACTCCCCCCCACCCCCACATAATCCCACCAACGGCCAAGACCCAGAGAGTATAAAACCCAGCTCCCGGATATCTTATTATCTCATTCTTGCTTTGGACAACTTGGCAGGCTACCGAATGTAACCTGCCCACACGGCAGAGTCTGGCAAACTCCCCGTGGCGTATTCAATATGCCAAATACCAGTAACAATGATGGGTCTCATTCTCCTAACCCTGAAAGAGCCTTGAATGTGGCACTTTTTAGAATCTCAGGGCTAGGACGAAGGAGACGTTAATGGTGCCTGCTCCAGGCAATTGAAGAACAACAGGATGATCGTGATCGTGATGAGTATTTATTATTATTTTTATCATCATCATTATCATCATCGTCCTCTTTGTCATATTTTGTTTTTTTGGATCACAGTTAGAAGTGCTCAGGGCTGGCTCCTGATTCTGTGTTCAGACTACATTCCTGGTGGTGCTTGGGAAACCATGGTGGCATCAAGGATTCAAATTGGGATCAATCATATACAAAGCAAAACCTTAGCTTTTTATTATTGAATCACCATGATATACACAGTTACAAAGTTGTGCATAGCTGAGTTTGAATCATACACTGTTCCAATACCCATCCTTTCAGCGGTATACATTTTCCATCACTAATGCCCCCAGTTTCCCTTATGCCCCTTCCCTGCCTCTGTGGAAGACACTTATACTTGTTTTGAGCGTTCAATATATATATTTTTAATTTTATTGATTTGCTCGAGCAGGCCCAGTAACGTCTCCATTGTGAGACTTCTTGTTACTGTGTTTGGCATATTGAATACGTCACGGGTAGCTTGCCGGGCTCTCCGAGAGGGGCGGAGGAATCGAACTCAGGTCGGCCATGTTGGCTGCATGCAAGGCAAACGCCCTACCGCTGTGCTATCCCTCCATCCCAAATTGTTTTATTGAATCACCATGGGGTGGAGCAATAGCACAGCGATAGGGCGTTTGCCTTGCGTGCAGCCAGCCCGGTCGAGGCGGGTTCCATTCCTCGGCCCCTCTTGGAGAGCCGGGCAAGCTACCGAGAGTATCTCGCCCGCACGGCAAAGCCTGGCAAGCTACCCATGACGTATGCAATATGCCAAACACAGTAACAACAAGTCTCAAAATGGAGACGTTACTGGGCCCGCTCGAGCAAATTGATGAACAAGGGGAGGACAGTGTTTATTTGTTTTTGTTTTGAATCACCATGAGATAGTTATAAGCTTTCAAGTTTGGGTTACAATCACACAATGATCAAACACCCATCCCTCCACCAGTGCACATTCTCCACCACCAGTATCGCCGGTATACCTCCCCTTTCCCACACTCCCCCTGCCTCCATGGCAGACAATATTTGCCATACTCTCTCCCTCTACTTTTGGGCATTATGGTTTACAGTACAGGCCCTGAGAGGTTATCATGTTTGGTCCTTTATCTACTTTCTGCCCACATCTCCTATCCTGACCGATTCCTCCAGCCTTCTTTTTCTTAGCGATCCCTTCTCTATTCCAGCTGCCTCCTCCTCTTTGCTCATGAGGCAGGCTTCCAGCTATGGAGCAATCTCTCTGTCCCGTGTATCTACTATCCTTAGGTGCCAGCCTCATGTTTTGTTGTTTTACACTCCAGGACCAGCCACCACCATGCTGAGACCACTCTCCGCACACATGAAGGTACTGGCAGAGGGACAAATCCACGCGGGTTCCGGGGCCGAGATCTCCCAGCCTACTCGGATTGGAGTCGAGCATCCTCCACCCAAATCCTCCAAATTCCAGTAGGCGGGGGTCACACCCACCACCTGGCCCCCTGGCGCCGTGTAATCCCATCAACGGCCAAGACTCAGAGACTATAAAATGCAGCTCCTGGAACCGCGCGGCCGCATTCCGCGCGTGACATCCTATCAGAACATCTTTTTTTTATGACATCTTATTATCTCATTCCTACTTTGGACAAACTTGCAGGCTATCGAATGTAGCCTGCCCACAGGGCAGAGTCTGGCAAACTCCCCGTGGCGTACCAAATATGCCAAATACCAGTAACAATGATGGGTCTCATTCTCCTAAAGAGCCTTGAATATTATCTCAGGGTTAGGATGAAAGAGACGTTACTGGGGCCTGCTCCAGGCAATCGACGAATACTCCACAAATGAGTGCAGTCCTTCAGTGCCTGTCCCTCTCTTTCTGACTCAGTTCACTTAGCAGAGAATTCAATATTTCAACACAAATCTCACCACCAATGTGAACTCCCCTCCACCATTTTCGTTAGTTTCCCACCCACCACCCAAGCCTGTCCTCATGGCAGGCACAAAATAATTTATTTTATATTGCTTGTTAAGACAAACGGTGAGTAGAATTATGAAAAAAATAGCTCTGTCAAAGAAAGTATGTGAAAATTGTTATATCTCACAGTGGTGCTATTACTGTCATTGTCTGAGGATTTACTGAGTTGTTTGTTGTTGGCTGAGCTTAGTTGGCTTCTGAGCTACTTTTTCTTCTAATTCACTATACTCCTAACTGTGCTACCAGTATTGCGGGACTTGGAGGTGTTGCATGTTCCAGGAACCCTGGGAGCTGCAGAACTAGGAGGTTAGTTATCTTGGTATCTCTGCAGAGATTTGTCATGAAGCGATGGAGCTGGGCCTTTTGTATGGTGGTGGCTGTGGGGTGTGGGTGCAGCTGCTGGAAGGGGACTTGACCCAGCCCTTTCCCGAGGGTGCCCCTGCAATTTCAGCCTGAAGACTGGAGTACCAGTGAATTTCAGTGGCTTGGCGTTCATCTTTCTTGAATTTAGCCATGAAGCCGTGAGGCTGAGTCATTTATATGGCAGTGCCTGTGTGATCCTTACCTCTTTTTGTTTGTTTATCTGATTTGGGGGCCACACCTGGCAGTAATCAGGGCTTATTCCTGGGTCTGTGCTCAGGGATCACTCTTGGTGGGGCTTAGGGACCAAAAGGAGTTCCAGGGATTGAACCCTGGTCATCCACATGAGTGGCAGGTACCCTACCCACTGTACTCTCTCTCCAGCCTCAGCACCTTATCTCTTGTACAGTACCTCCAGCCAATTACTGTTTTAAAGTATAACTCCAATATCTGAAGCAATTTTGAGTTGCTTTTACTCTGTTATTTCTGCTCCCCCTGCCCCCATCTGCACAGAACTGGATCTCATACCATAATTCTTTCTTGTTTATTTGTGAGTCACACCTGGCAATGATCAGAACTTACTTCTGACTCTACAGTCAGGGCTCACTGCTGGAGGGACTCAGAGGACCATATGGGGGTCACTGTCACTGTCCTCCGTTGTTCATTGATTTGCTCAAGAGGGCCTAGTAACATTGTGAGACTTGTTACTGTGTTTGGCATATCGAATACGTCACGGGGAGCTTGCCAGGCTCTGCCGTGCGGGCGAGATACTCTCGGTAGCTTGCCGGGCTCTCCGAGAGGGGCGGAGGAATCGAACTCGGGTCGGCCATGTTGACTGAGTGCAAGGCAAATGCCCTACCCGCTGTGCTATCAGGTGCTGGGGATTAAACCTGGGTTAGCTGTGGTTCCAGGAAAGCACCTTACTACCTCTCTAATTTCTAGATTACATTTTAAAATAATTGAAAGCACCTAAGAATCTCATTGCCTTCAATTATTCTTAGTCTTTCTTTTGAGACCCTACCTCTATAGTATTAATAGTGTCTTAGGTTAGTGTTTTTACATTCCATGCACCTATTCTCCATATATATTTTATTTGCGAGAATAAATACAAGTGGTACCACATGGAAAGTATCATGTTAAGCGAAATGACTCAGAAAGAAAGGGATAGACATAGAAAGATTGCATTCATCTGAGGAACATAAAGTAACAAACACCCAAGAATGGCCGAGATTAGTACCAGGAATTTTGCTCCATGACTTGGAGGCCAACCACACATACTAGGGGAAAAGGGAGCTCAGATAAAGAGGGGAACACCAAATAAAGGTGTTGGGAGGATCCTCCCAGGATGGGAGAAGCATGCTGAAAATAGACTATAGACCAAACATGATTGCTACTCAATGTTTCTTTTGCAAACCACAACACCCAAAAGGAGAGAGAGAACAGAGGGGAATGCCCTGCCACAGAAACAGGGTGGGATGGGGGTATGGGGGGTGGGAGGGATACTGGGATCCGTGGTGGTGGGAAATGGGCACTGGTGGAGGGATGGGTATTTGATCATTGTATAATTGAAACCCAAGCACAAAAATGTGTAAGTCTGCAACTGTACCTCATGATGTCTCACTATTAAAAATTTTTTTAATAAAATATACAAGGGGAATATCTAGTAATATCTCTTTTTGTTTGTTTGTTTTGTTTTTGAGCCACATCCAGCAATGCTCAGGGATTGCTCCTGGCTCTTCACTCGGGAATTACTCCTGGCAGTTCTTGAGGGACCGTCTAGGATGCCAGAGATTGAATCCTGGTCTGTGTTGTACAAGACAAGCTTTCTTCCAGCTGTGCTATCTCTTGGCCCCAAGTCAAGTTATTCTCTCCACCTACTTGGGAACAGATCTCTTGCTTTTAGTATGGCAAAATATGTCTTCAAATAATTGCTTCCACGCCAACTTTTAAAAAAACTTAGCTTTTTTGTTTTTTAAATCAAGGGTTATGAAATAGGCAACAAAGACAGTCTGTTGTTTTCCATTATTACTTTATAAGTAGATGCAATCAGGGCCTAACTGATAGGCTCCTTTTGGAAATGTCAGGTCCTTTCCAAAACTTATTTGGTAGTTCAGCTACTAGTTGGCAAATCATAGAGCTAAATGGTTTCCTCTGGCCCTGAAAGAATTTGTGTCGCTCTCTAAGGAAGCTATTTTTATAAGGTACTATTTTTATTAATACCTTCCTATAATAAATTCTGAATGCTATGAATATGGAGTGTGCACTAGGATCACATTGTGTTTGAATATCTGTTTGTACCAGGTAAATACCTCCTTTCTTTTGGTCCACCCAGGGTCAGAGAGAGGCCTGCATAGTTCATGAATTACTCTTCTTTTCTCTCTGATCATGACAAGGGGGCACTTGTACTTGTTAAGTCCCTGATTATTATTCTAGTAGAAATGCATTTAGTGAATTTTCCAATAGGATGGAGATTCTTTTCTTTTTTAAGTCTGGGGTGGTTCTTTAAAGCAATATTTCTCAGACTGGAGCAATAGTACAGCAGGGAGGATACTTGCCTTGCATGTGGCTGACCCAAGTTTCATCCCTGACATCTCATATGGTTGGCCTGGGCAATTCCAGGAGAGATTTTAAGTGTAGACCCAGGAGTAATCCCTGAACATCACCTGTGTGGCCCCAAACTAGAAACAAATAAAGAAAAACAGAATTTCTCATTTTTTTTCCCTGTTCCTGCCCTTCCAACCTTGTTTTCTTCTTGTGGGATCCTGGTTAGACCCCCAGTTTCGTGCTGTAACACCCTCTCCCATTTTTCACCATTTTCACTTGTGGCCCCTTTGGAATATCCTTATGGCCTCTGTCTGAGAAGCTCTGCTTCAGATTTTATGTCTGGGTGTCAGACGAATGAGTTGGGAGCTCATTCATGCGGCAGGGCTCAGAGCTTTGGGAGGTAGCGTCATGTTCTCCATCTCCTCCTCCTTTGCTGTCTTGTCACTGAACCTGCCCCAGTGGCAGGGCTGACCCATGTCTCTGTCAGAGTGTCTCTCCCAGGATGCCATTCTCTGGGTCAGGCAGAATCAGCCGGCCTCCAGCAACGTCTGGAGGTTCCCCTGTGTCGTCTGTTCTCCCAAAGTACCCACCATTGAGAGAGTATTTTCACAAAGCCCCCACCATAGAGTTTGTTCTCCTGAGGGTTCCACCACAGCATTTGTTTTCCTGAGGTTCTCACTGCAGCATCTGTTCTCCTGAATTTCCCACCACAGAGCCTGTTCTCCCAAGGTTACCAGCATAAAGTGAATCTGAATAATTTTGGCAGCCCTGGTTGCATTTCTTGAGTAAAAGGGGGTGTGAGAGGAACAAGTTTAAAAAGCCAGGCACCACTTAACAGACTGATCTATTTTTTTTTACAGTTGTTTCAAGCATTCAATGTTCCAACCAATCCCACCACCAGTGTGACCTTCCCTCCACCAGTGTTCCCAGTTTCTCACGAGCCCTGCCAAGTGTACCCCCTTCACAGGCACAGAATAATTTACTTCGTATTGTTTGTTACAACAAAATGGTAGATAGAATTATCAGGAAATCTGTCACTGTTGTCCCGTTGTTTATTGATTTGCTCAAGTGGGCCCAGTAACGTCTCCATTTTGAGACTTGTTGTTATTGTGTTTGGCATATTGAATACGTCACGGGTAGCTTGCCAGGCTTTGCCATGCAGGCAAGATACTCTCGGGAGCTTGCCGGGCTGTCCGAGAGGGGCGGAGGAATCGAACCTGGCTCGGCCAGGCTGACTGCATCCAAAGGCAAACGCCCTACCGCTGTGCTATCGCTCCAGCCCTATCAGAAAATGGGAACAATAAAAGTCAACTTGTGATGAATATTACATTGCAATTTTCCCATCAGATTTGCTGCATTCTGATTTATTTTTTAGTACTGTAAAATTTGGAAGTGTTGGGGCTAGAGTGATAGCACAGCGGGTAGGGCGTTTGCCTTGCACACTGCCAGCTAGGGTTTGGTTCCCAGCATCCCATATGGTCCCCTGAGCACCACCAGGAGCAATTCCTGAGTGCGCCAGGAGGAACTCCTGTGCATTGCCAGGTGTGACCCAAAAAGAAAAAAATTCAGAAGTGTTGCATGGCCACAAATGTAGTCACATGTCCCAGAGCTGTGAAGTTGGGCCATTTATATGTCAGAGAATGTTGGGTGTGGGCAGCGGCTGCTGTGCGTATGCGGCAGGGAGGGGAATCTGCCCGTCCTCATTACTGGAAGGCCCCAGAGTTCTCAGTGCAGAGAATAAGCTGCCTGGGACAACTTGGAGGCTTGGCAGCTAGATCCCCCTCCTTGTTTTGTAACTCCTCTTTGTCACCTTTGAGTGGGGAATCCAGGTGCTTCACAACTGACGTTTCCAACCACAAAACTCTTCTATAGTCTTCCTCAGTTTGGTGTCTTCTGAAAAAAACAAGTCACACTATGTTTGTGGGTACTGTTCAGTAATTCACACAACCTGGGTGGACCTAGGCGGGATACACTTAGTGAAATAAGGCAGACACAGAGAGATATGCCTTGTGGAGTCACTGGGAGGTGGTCTAAAGAGAAACTGAACTGATGGTGGCATGAAAGGGTGAAGGCCTGGTGGGCTGCAGTAGAAGGATATTGGTATTTGGGCTGTTGGGCATGCTGTGCCAATGTATCTCTGAAGAAAGGTCAATCTGGGAAAGAAAGATGGCGGCCGCATGGGAGCCTTGTGGACAGCAGGTATGAGCTGGGGGGTGAGGGGGCGACTAAAACCTCATGGGAAGGGGGACGTTCCGGCCCATCCTTCACGCCCTACCGAGGTCACCAGTTGCCCCCCACGAGAGGCTCTCCGGCACGGCCATGACTCCAGAGCACAGAAACCAATCTCTTAATTATCTGACTCTCAGTAGAAATACTTCCAGGGTTAATAAGTAAAATGCAGAAATCCAAAACTGCACGGCCACTATTGCAGCCCCAGCATCATTTAATTCTTGAACCCAGCTGTAGAAACCAAATCATTTCACAATGCTTTTTCAGCATGGCTGATTTGGAGGGGGGGGGGTAAACTCTAAATAATAATGGTGCAACTTTTATCGAAATAATGAAGCTAGTCAAAGTAGATAGAGTGTTAACTAGAATTCATCTGCCTCACAGGCATTGGGAGGGATGGGGGTGGGGGTTTATTGGGATTCTTCGTGGTGAAAAATAAGTATTGGTAAAGGGAAATGTGTTTGATATTTGCATGACCGAGACCTAAACCTGAAAACTTTGTAACTTTTCCCACAGCGATTCAATAAATAAATAAATTATATATAAAAAAAGGTCAATCTGTACTCATGAAATAGAGCTAGCCTGGTAAACCAATGTGACTTCAGTGAAAACAAGTTTGAAAAAAACAAGTGCAAAATGTATGGAGAACAGTGCCATGGCTGAACTAGCATAGGTGTACGGCCAAAGTTTCAGTAGTGATCAGGAGCTGGGCCCGGGATCTGCTTCTTAACCAGAGACGTGTAGCCCCATCCCCCCTGCTGGGCTGAGCGTGGGAGTGTTCCGAGTGCCGCCATTATATAACATCCAACCAAACCTGCTTCCTGCCCATCCTCATGGCCACATCTGGTCAAGAGACTTTTTTTTTGCGTCACACCCAGTGATGCTCAGGGGTTATTCGTAGCTCTGCACTCAGGAATTATTCCTGGCGATGCTTGGGGGACATTATGGAATGCCAGGGATCAAACCCAGGTTGGCCATGTGCAAGGCAAATGCCCTATCTGCTGTGCTAACGCTCTGGCCCAAGAGGCTTCTTTTCAATTTTTTTTTTTAAATTTTTATTAGTGAAACACCACGAGGTACAGTTGTAGACTCTGACCCAAGAGTTCTTTTAACATTTTTATTTATTTATTATTATTTTTAAAATCTGGAATATACTGCTGATTACTAAATGTTTGAGAATATAGTTTCACTTAATCACTTAATCACTTAACTTCCCGTTAGTCGTCGATTTGCTCGAGCGGGCGCCAGTAACGTCTCCATTTGTCCCTGTCGCGTGCTAGTGTAGCCCAATGGCATCTCTTCGCTCCGGGAACATGGAGGGCCTCAAACCGATCATTCATGACCTTGACAAAGAAGTCTGACCATCTGGTAGGTGGGCGGCCACGCGGTCTCTTGACATCCCGTGGAATCCAATCAGTAACAGCTCTAGTCCAACGGTCGTCTTTAAATCTCATTACGTGACCAGCCCATCTGATTTTCGACACCTTGGCAAATGAGACAGCGTCCCTGATCCTTGATCGTCGACGGATGTCAGAACTCCGGATTCGTTCTCTCATTTGAGTGAAACGTGATATTCCAAGCATAGCTCTTTCTATTCTTCTTTGGGAGACCTGAATGGCGTTCTCATCTTGTTTGCGTAGGGCCCAGGTCTCTGAGGCATATGTTAATGCAGGAAGAACAGTGGAATCAAAGAGATGTGCCCGGAGCCGGAGGTTCTTCGTCCTCTTAGCTATTTCTTCGACGTTCTTGAAGGCGTTCCAAGCCGCTCTCTTCCTCCTGCGCAGCTCGGGTGCCAGGTCATTTGTCATGTTGACCTCTCGACCTAGGTACACATAGCTGTTGCATTCGGAGATGGTCGTTCCATTGAGAGCGAATGGGGCGTCAGGAACAAGGCTATTTCTCATAAACATTGTCTTCGTAAGATTCAGCTGTAGTCCTACCTTTCCACACTCACGGTCAAAGTCGGCCAGCATTTGTGCCGCTTGGCTGATGTTTGGTGTTATTAAAACAATGTCATCAGCAAAGCGGAGGTGGTGTAGTTGCCGACCATCTATCTTCACTCCCATTCCTTCCCATTCCAGTCGTCGCATGATGTTCTCGAGGGTGGCACTGAAGAGTTTTGGTGAAATGGTATCACCCTGCCGCACCCCTCTCTTGACATCAACGATCACTTCTTTGTAGAATGGTGAGATCCTGGTAGTGAATCCGCAATACAGCTCACGGAGGATCCTGATGTATTGGGCTTGTATGCCCTGATTGGCTAGGGCTTCAATGACCGCTTCCGTCTCAACAGAATCAAAGGCCTTCTTTAAATCAATGAACGTTAAGCAGAGCGGCATCTTGAACTCCCGAGAAACCTCAATGAGTTTGGTTATCGTGTGGATATGGTCGATGGTGCTGAATCCTTTGCGGAACCCTGCTTGCTCACATGGTTGTCCTTCATCTAGTGTTCTGCCAATCCTATTCAGGATGACTCGAGTGAACAGCTTGTAGATGACAGACAATAGGCAGATCGGGCGATAGTTGCCAATGTCATGGATGTCTCCCTTCTTGAACAGTAGTACGGTCCTGCTGGTTTTCCATTGAGATGGAACCTTGCATTCAGACAGGTAGCGAGTGAAGAGCCGAGCCAATGTATTGATGAGTACTGACGGCAGGTTCTTCAGGTGTTCAGGTCTGACCTTGTCTGGGCCGGGTGCTGTTTGCTTCTTTACTGACGAAATGGCGTGTCGGATTTCGGAAGGGAGAACGTTGGGAACGACATACCCATCCTGTGGAATTTGGTATGTCGGCAAGTGGACATGGCTATCGAAGAGATTTGAGTAGAAGTCATGGATAATCTTCTCCATTGCCGTTCTGGAGGATGTGATGGATCCATCAGGACGTCGGAGGGCAGTCATCTTGGTCTTATAGTTGGCGAAGGACAGGCGGGCGTTACGAATACTTTTCCCGGCTTCTGCCGCATCTACCAGTACTTCTGCTCTTCTCTCTTTGAGGTCTTCCTTGATCGCATCTCTGCACTGCTTTGCAAGCTCGGACGTTAGCTTGCGGTTGCCTGAGGCATGCGCCAAACCACGCTGGCGAATTAGCTCAAGAGTTTTCGAAGATAGGCGACTTTTTGTGGCTATCTCTCTCTTGGCATTCCTCGCACATTCATGGAGGTGCTGAACCAGTCGATCGTATTCCTCGTCAATGTTGTCAACAATGGCATCTTCCCATGTTGCCGCAATAGTACCAAAGAGTTCCCAGTTGGTGGTCGTTCTGGGAGTTCTCTTTTTGAACTTTGCAGCCCTTTCTCCCCGCTCTGTGAAGTAGAATTTTGCACGAAGGAGACGGTGGTCTGATCCCGTTCGAAATTTTGGGACAACAGCGACATCAGTCAGGCAAAACCGTCGATTGAATATGATGTGGTCTATTTCGTTGTGGAATCGTCCACCGGGAGACTCCCATGTCCATCGTTTAGATTCTGCCTTCTGGAACTGTGAGTTACCATGAATGGTCTTGGTCGACATGATGAACTCAGACAGTCTCTCACCCTGTTCGTTCCATTCTAGGCCATGGGTTCCGATGTGAAGTTCTTCAGCTGATCTTCTCGGTCCTATCTTGGCATTAAAATCACCCACAATGATCTTGTAGAAGGTGTGGTCTTCTTTATAGAATTTCTCTAGCTCCATGTAGAACTTCTCGATTTCTCTTTCATCATAATGAGATGTTGGTGCGTAGACAACGAAGATAGAAACTGCAGGCAGTGAGCCACATCTATTCAAATGTAAACGTCCGATTCGGGTTGTTAGGCATTCGAATGAATCAATGCTCTTGGCCAAGTTTGTGTTGATAAGGACACCAACGCCTCCAACACCTCTTTTATCGCATGTTCCGAGGAACAATTCTTCTCCAGTGTCGAAAACGGCATGGTGAGATTCGTGTCTTCTTGTCTCGGTCAGACCAATGATGTCGTACTTGATCATTCGCGCTTGTACCATCAGGTCCTCGATGGATGCATCTGATGCTAGCGTACGTGCATTGAAAGTACAGACGATCATTTTTGTCTTCCTTCGTTGTGGCAGCCTAGGTCGGCCTTGAGATTTTGTCGGCCTCTCCTTTCTCATCCTTCCACACTACTTCCACTACCCAGCCGTCGCCACACTCCAGGACGCTTTCCGGACCCGCGCGGCAGCTCCGGCCGAGACCCACGCACAACTGAAGACCCACAGAACAAGGTAAGCGGAACTCTCTGAGACCTTGGACTCCAGGCTCGGCGGACCCAGGGACAGAGCTTCTCTGCGTGCTCCCACCACCACAGGTGACAAAGGGATTCTAATCAGGAGCCCCACCCTACCCTGCCCTGTCTGCTTCCATCAACCACCCAGGGATCGAATTGTGCACAGGAGACCCACCCTACCCAGATAAATACCCCACTGGCAGACTTCCACTCTTGACACTACTTCCACTACCCAGCCGTCGCCACACTCCAGGACGCTTTCCGGAACCGCGCAGCCGCAAGCGGCCGCGCGACACATCATAAGACACTAAATACCCGTCTTCTGGAATTGTCGTACCATATTTGATAGGGTTCAAATATGGTAACACCTACAAGGGTGTTTAGAGGTCACCCCAAAAGCCTCTATACCTCTCGGAAAGACTGGCAAGCTACCGAGAGTATTCCGCCCGCACGGAAGAGCCTGGCAAGCTATCCGCTGTGTATTCGATATGCCAAAACCAGTAACTACAACTGGTCTCATTCACCTGACCCTGAAGGTTTCACCGACATGGCAGCACTGAGAAGGAGAATATAGTTTAATATTTGATAATATAATTAGTTCCATTGGGAATTCAGAACATCTATTTTTATCATTAACAAATAGACTACCTAAATGATAAAATTGCAATGATATATATTTTTTATTTTTATTAGTGAGACATCATGAGGTACAGTTGTAGACTTACAAATTTTTGTGCTTGGGTTTCAGTTATACAATGACCAAATACCCATCCCTCCACCAGTGCCCATTTTCCACCACCACGGGTCCTAGTATCCCTCCCACCCCCCCAATCCCACCATCCCACCCTGCCTCTGTGGTGGTATGCCCTTTTGTTCTCTCTCTCCTTTTGGGTGCTTTTACATTTTTATTTATTTATTTGGGGGTGGGGTTAGGCCACACCTGGTGGTACCCTGGGGATGTTTCTGTCTCCATGCTCAGGAGTGACCCCAGGTGGTATGTGGGTGAATCGTATTTAGTGCCAGCACAGAGCAACTGAGCCAGGATGAGCCTCATACAAGGCACGTGGCTTACGCCCTCTGGCCGTAGTTTCCCATTTCCCTTCTCCTTGGTCCCAGGAGGCCTATTTATGACCTCACAGCTCACCTAGAGTTTCTCTGAAGTTGTGTCACATTCTAAGGGTCCTTTTCTCTCCTCCCTCTGGGGCACACAAGGCCACCGGGGTGCCACAGTGGGTATGGAGTGAGTCTTAACTGGAAGTTTGGACCAGCGCGGGTTGTAGGATGATGGTGGGGGGAGTCAACACTTTTCAGTCCTCCTACTTTTTGCTTTCAGACACAACATGTTTTTTTATGAAATGAACGACATCGTGCTCGCTGAGTGTACACTGTCATGTTCTTCTTTCCAGACACGTTCTAGAATAAGATTCCACAGTTTAAGAAGCTTCCCTCGGGCCTGAGATGAAAACAAGGTCATTTTCCCAGGGGAGTAACCCATCGAGCGAGCGTTTAAAGTAAACAAACGGCCTGGATCTGGCTTGAAAGGAGCAGTAGTTATCAAGATTTACTGTGACTGGGCTTGGAGCGCATCCAAATGTTGAACTGAGGCGGACTTCTTACTAACTCCAGTGGCATCTCCCTCTGGAAGATGCACTAGCAAAGCTCCTTTCCCACCTTCTCAAAGCCCCGCTTGAGTGCTCACTCGTCCACTTATGCACGGCATCTGGGTCGCTGCACAGGATAAGGACAATCAAGTACTTTCTGCATACCTTGTATATGTGGTCTGGTCGGGGCACTCATGAAACCAGGTCACTCAACTCAGCTACAAAATGAAAAATTGGCAACTTTTCAAGTTAAAAAATATGTACCAGGGACTAGAGAGATAGCACAGTGGGTAGGGTGTTTGACTTGCACATAGCCTAGCTGGGTCCAACCCCCAACTTCCTGAGTGCAGAGTCAGGAGTGACTTTTTTCTTTTTTATTAGTGAAATACCATGAGGTACAGTTGTAGATTTACAAATTTTTGTGCTTGGGTTTCGATTATACAATGATCAAGTACCCATCCCTCCACCAGTGCCCATTTCCCACCACCACAGATCCCAGCATCCCTCCCACCCCCCATCCTCTCCATCCCACCCTGCCTCTGTGGCAGGGCATTCCCTTTTGTTCTCTCTCTCCTTTTGGGTTTTGTGGTCTACAAGAGAGGCATTGAGTGGCAAACATGTTCAGTCCATAGTCTACTTTCAACATGTATCTCCCCTCCTGGGAGGATCCTCCAAACACCCTTTATTTGGTGCTCCCTTCTCTGAGTTGCCCTTTCCCCTAGAATGCCCGGCTGGCCTCTAAGCCATGACCCCCAAACCAGAAAAGAAGTAGAAGCTCACAGAATCATGTCAAGCTGATGCAGTGATTTAAATAGTGTAACACATGACATCTATGTAATACATATGTACTATGAAAGGATACATAGGTGTGATCCTACATTCGATGAAGATAGAGGGATTTTAATGTTTTTCTTCCCACCTCCTCCCACCACATAGTGGAAAAGGCCATGTCCTCCCGTCAAATGTTTGCCTCCTCTGAAACAATTTGGGCCTTTTGGTTTTCTACAAAGTGAGCAAGTGTCCTCACATAAACTCCTGGTATCTTTTCAGTGTAACAGTTTATAGATCTTCAACTTGTCCTTTTTTTTTCCTCCAGATTAGGATAAATACTCGATTTTATTTTGCTTTTTGAGGGCCACACCCAGTGGTGCTCTGGGACTGCCCTACCTTGGTGCTTGAGAGTCATTTCTTTCTTTTTTTGGTGGGGAGGTCATACCCAGCAATGTTCAGGGGTTCCTCCTGGCTCTGCACTCAGGAATTACTCCTGGCGGTGCTCAGGTGATGATATGGGATCCTAGGGATCGAACCCCGGGTTGACCGCATGCAAGGCAAATGTCCTACCCGCTGTCCTATAGCTCTCGGCCTCTGGGAGCCGTTTCTGAACAGGCTTCGGGGACGGCGTAGTGTCAGGACTCGAACCTGGACTTCCTGCATGTAAAAAACTATACACCAGTCTTTGCAAGCCATCTTTCCAGCTCAGTAGCTCAGCTATTTAAAGCTCAGCTTTTATCTGTTGCCTGTAAGCAGGCATTTGAATACAGGGATAATGAAGATGAAGGCTGAGCCAGAAGCTCAGATCCCAGGATCAGGCCCTTGCGAGCAGCTGGGAATCTGTTTCCTTAAGAAAAAAAAAACACAGAGATTCAGGAAAAGAGAGGTAGGAGGGCAGAGTCCACATCTCACCTGGACAATGGACAAAGGGATCCCCTTCTTTCAAATACCAGCTGGGACTAGAGAGCTAGCTCATGGGGCTGGAGGCAGGCTGTGCATGCAGGATGCTTGAGGTCAACACCCAGTGTTAGCGGGGCTCTAAGATCCACCAGATTCCCTAAGCACAGAGTCAGGAGTAGCCCCACGGCACTGCTACATGTAGAAACCCCTCATTTAAAAAAATTTCACTAGTCCTGGTTCCCCCATGCTCGAGCTATGCTTGTAGAGGCTCATGGTCACCCGGGTTCCATCTGGAGGAGGCGGGATGCAGCACCTACCCCATCTGGTACTTCCTGGTGATCTCGGCTCTTTTTGGGACCTGGTGCATTCTCCAAACTGCGCGGCCGCATAAGCGGCCGTGCGACATCTCCCTATATACAAAGTGATCAATAGAAAGTAAATCATCCAACATTTCTCCCTGAAAATCAGGCTTATCTCTTTTACAAACCACAACACCCAATAGGATAGAGAGAACAAAAGGGAATGCCCTGCCACAGAGGCAAGGTGGGATGGGGGAGATGGGGGGTGGGAGGGATACTGGGACCCGTGGTGGTGGAAAATGGGCACTGGTGGAGGGATGGGTATTCAAAATAAATAAATAAATTTTTAAAAAAAGTTCACTAAAGGGGGCCAGACATATAGTTCAGGGGTTAAAGTGCTTGCCTTGCACGAGGCCAAACAACCTCAGTTCCATCCCTGGTACCACATGCCCCTCCCCCCCCCCGAGAACTCCCAGGAATGACATCTGAGCACAGAGTCAGGAGTCTGTGTGGAGTAGTTGAGGAGTGGGAGTTCTACAAGTGGCATCGGGTGTGACTCCAATGCGCTCCCACTGAAAAAAGTCAACTAAAGGTGGGATGGATAAGATGCCAACGAGGGGGACCCAACCCTCCTGTCAGCCACAGGGGCCTGGAGTGCAGGTGGCTGGTGTGGGGAAGGCGTTTAAGGCACGTTTAGGCACTCAGACATTTCTCCAGATGCTCCACTCTGTCTCTTATGTGAAAGGATGCTGGGAAGGACTTTTCTCCTTTTCCAGAATTGGCCACTGGGATTCAACCCACGGATCAGAGAGGGTTGCGTCCCCCCTGCCCTTTGGGAGGCTGAGAACCCCAGAGCCTCTTCCCCTTCCGGTCTCCAGCATTTGTAGGGATGACAGAGGGTGCACCCTTGTCGCTCCAAGCTGCACATCTGGTGCGTACAGCAGACCGATGGTGGGGTGAGAGCCAACGGTTCAAACTCAGTGTCTGCAGCTCAGTGGAAGTCTTGTGGCCTTTCCTCCCATTCTCTAACCAAATCTCTCCTGAAGTTTAGGGGCATCCACAAAACAGGAGAACTGGCCTCTCGGTCTCGAATGGGTGTTTTCTCCACGGTGGGACTGATGGCTTTCTCACAGGGAGCCCGTGGGTGATCTTCAGGCAGGGATTTACTTGTTGCTTTGGAGTTCGCAAATCTTCCACGCAAGCTTCTGTAGATCCCTGTGTGCTTGTTGGAGTTCGAGGCATGAACTCCTCACTGGGATTGGCTGTAACCATCCAGCTTTCAGTGGCCTTTGCAGAACATGGAGAGAACTGTGATCTTTCCTGAAGACCCAGTGGGGATGGAGCAGGGGTTTCCTGCCATAGATCTGTATCCTGGAGCTGGCCTCCAGGTGTGAAAAGGTTGAGAATCACTGGAATAGAGGTGAGCAGGAGAAGGGGTGCTCCAGGCCCCAGGACTGACAAGGCTGGCTGTAAATGCAACCTCCTTGATCTCAGCTCGATAGGATTCACACCTGCAAATTCACACCTTTTAGCTCAGACCAAAGCAATGGATATCCCGCCCAGACCTTTGTTACTAAGCTGACAGTTTATATCTTGCCAACTTCTCTCAACATTGCCTTTCTGCTCATAGGTTTTGAGGACACAGGCAGCTGTGTTGGGGGGGAGGACTCATGTTGTGGGTGCTGGGGGTTGAACCTATTTTGGGTGCACGCAAGATAAATCCCTTAACTCCTGGACTATCTTTCTGTCCTTAACTGAACATTTTGGAAGTTCCCAAGGTATTTAGAGATTTTTATTTTTCCCTGCCCAAGCACAGAGGGAAATCTGATGTGACGTACCTTAGATAGCACTTGGAGAAAAACGAAAATCTGATTCTTCAATGTAGTTCAGCTAAGTTCAGGCTCTTCTTTAATTGGGTATCATTTAACCAAAAAATAAATTGTTCATACAACTTTCCACTGGGCTGGAGCAATAGCAAAGTGGGTAGGGCATTTGCCTTGCACACAGCCAACCCGGGTTCAATTTCTCTGCCCCTCTCGGAGAGCCTGGCAAGCTACCGAGAGTATCTCGCCCCCACGGCAGAGCCTGGTAAGCTACCCGTGACATATTCAATATGCCCAAAACAGTAACAATAAGTCTCACAATTTGTTGTGAGATGTTACTGGTGCCTGCTTGAGCAAATCGATGAACAACAGCAGGACAGTGCTACAGTGCACAGGACTATAGCCAAGAAGCTGTCCAAAATTCTGCAATCTTTCATCTGGGGAACATAAAGTAACATAATAGGAGACTAACACCCAAGAATAGCCGAGATTAGTACCAGAAATTTTGCTCCATGGCTTGGAGGCCAGCCACACATGCTAGGGGAAAAGGGAGCTCAGATAGAGAAGGGAGCACCAAATAAAGGGTGTTGGGAGGATCCTCCTAGGATGGGAGAAGCATGCTGAAAGTAGACTCTAGACCAAACATGATTGCCACTCAATGCCTCTTTTGCAAACCACAACACCCAAAAGGAGAGAGAGAACAGAGGGAAATGCCCTGCCACAGAGGCAGGGTGGGATGGGGGAATGGGGGTGGGAGGGATACTGGGATCCGTGGTGGTGGGACATTGGTGGAGGGATGAGTATTTGATCATTGTATAATTGAAACCCAAGCACAACAATTTGTAAGTCTACAACTGTACCTCATGGTGTTTCACTAATAAAAATTTTTTAAAAATTCTGCAATTTGGAGGTGCCTGGGGGAAGGGGTTTTCAGCTCCCAACTCTAAGAAAGTGATCTAGCTCAGCTCACTAAGGGACAACCAGTTAACATAGAAACTCCCAAATGCTTAGCAACAGTTTCGTCAAAACAGGTGCACAGACGGGAACGGAGCCAATGGGAAAATCTTTGGAATCACCTACCTGAGTCCAAACTGTGAATCATCTCATGCTGGGACTGAAGAAGAGCAATAATCCTACAAGATTTACTCTCCTGCCATGGTCATCTGTGGACCTTGGCCATCCCTGGGGAAACTCTCCTGCTTTAGGGCTCCCGGGAAACAGTGTCCAGTCTTCCTCCTGCCCCTCATCTCCCACTGGGCTCTTAAAAAAAAGTCATAAATCAAACTTTGAAACATTTTTTTCATCCTAGAGGAAATATTTTCTTTTATATTATTTTCTTTTATTCAGGCCCTGGGATGTGCAAAGCCTTTAATGGCAGTGTTTCAGGTATTCAGCGTCCCATCTCCAAACGCATCACGTCATTGTCTTTTCTGCCTTTGTCTGTAAAACGTAGGACATTTTCTTCCTGGCTCTTTCTAGCATTTTCTCTCTTCGGGTAGAAATATCCATTTCAGTCATCTCATCTGAGCGGTTTCACTTTTTTTTGGTTTTATTTTGGGGGCCGTTCCCGGCAGCGCTCAGGGGTTCCTCTTGGCTCTGCACTTAGAGATCACTCCTGGCGGTGCTCGGGAGACCCTACGGGTGCGGGGGATGGGATTCAGGTCAGTCTCCTGCAAGGAAAGTGCCCTCCCTGCTGTCTTATCCTCTCCAGCCCCTCATCTATCTGAGCTATTTCTACAGATCACTCTCACATACAGTGACACACATGTTAACCCTGACTTTGATGAAGTTTTACGCACCCCCACCACCCCGCCCCACCACCCACTTCCTTTTGTTGTGGTGACTCGTGCAGGTTAAATCTATGCCGTTGTGGTGCTCACACATTTTTAAGCTGCCCCGACTGTGGAGAGTCACAGTTGTCACGGAGCTCGGGCACACTCTGGGTCTCAGTACTCCCCAAGGGTTACTCATGTCATTGTGGTGCTGGCGATCCCAAATGACAGTGCCACCAGGATGGCACTTGGCCCTGGGGACGGTGCTGGGGATCAAACTCATGGCCTCTTGCTCAAAAACTTCCACCATTGAGCCAACCCCAGTCTCCCCACCCTGACTCTTTTGAACAATGGTGAAAAACAGAACAACCCCTCCAAACCCCAAGGGACTTATTCTTCCTTGATCCCTTGTTCTCACACACCTCCTCATAGCTCCTAAATTCCATAGGTCTTCTTAACGATAGAGGACCCCAGGCCATGAGTTTCATCCCCAGCATTGGCCCTACCAAGATCAGGAGCACTTCCACAATACCCGGCCGAATAGGCTGGTGGCTCAATGCCAGGGCCCCGTGGTTCTGGGAACCACCAGCACCACCCAGGACCACACTCAGTGATGCTCAGGAGGTCACGGGCCCCAGGTCAAGCACATTAGGACGTACTCCCATTGCTGAGCTCTGCACCATCCCCCATTCTGGCCTTTGGACATTAAGCTATTCACATTGGTGGGAGGTCGTAGCTTTTCTTTTTTTTTGGGTCACACCGGGTGATGCACAGGGGTCACTACTGGCTCTTCACTCAGGAATTACTCCTAGCAGTGCTCAGGGGACCATATGGGATGCTGGGAATTGAACCCGGGTTGGCCGCATGCAAGGCAAACACCCTCCCTGCTGTGCTATCGCTCCAGCCCAGCCTTAGCCTATTGTGTGATGCGGTCTCCCAATAGTCAGTTATGATGAATATTCATTTATGCATCTGTATTCCTTAATTTGTTGGGGGAGTGAAGTGTTTATCAATCTCCCCCGTTTTTGCTTGCTTGTTGTGGGGTCACACCTAGTGGTATTTGGGTGCCAGCTCTGCTCTGTGCTCAGGACTGACCCCTGAAGAGCTCAGGAGACCTGTATGGTCCAGGGCCAGCTTGACCTACTTCCTGTACCATTTCTCTGGCTTTCCCTGATAGTTCACTGGGCGGTATGTTTTGTTGTGACTGAGTTTCATGAGTAATAGATGCACTTTGGCAGTGAAGTGGCGTGTGACTGTTTTTTCCCATTTGGTAAGATCTTATTGTTTGAGACATCATTCTTTGTGCTGTGCAGAAGATTTTCGTCTGACACAATCCCATTTCTTAATTTTTGCTTTCATTTCCCTTGCCAATAGAGTGGAGTCACTGAAGACACAGTTGCTGCCAATACCACAATTGCTTTGTCTGTGTTTACTTTGATGGATTTTATGGGTTTGGGTCTGAACCGGAGTCTCTAATCCAGTTTGAGTTAACTTCTGTGTATGGCATGAAACAGTGTTACAATTTCATTATTTGGCAAGTGGTTATCTAGCATTCACAGTACCTTTGTTGAAGAAACATTTTTGTTCCTAGGCATCTTTGTTATAAACGAACTGTTCATTTATGCATGAGTTTATGTCTTTAAAATTTTTTTGTTTTTTCTTTTTTTCACTCTTTAGATAGTTTTAGTATATTTTCTAAATGAAAATAAGTACAAAATTCATGTGCTAAAATATAATGTTTTTTAGAAAAGTTATATATATATGTTTTAATGAATCACCATGAGACACAGTTACAGACTTACAAAATTTTGTGATTAAGTTTCAGTCATACAATGACTCAGTACCCATTTGGGAGCCATATCCGGCTGTGCTTGGGTTGGAGCGATAGCAAAGCGGGTAGGGCGCTTGCCTTGCACGCAGCCAACACGGCTGACTCAAGTTCGATTCCTCCGCCTCTCTCTGAGAGCCTGGCAAGCTACTGAGAGTATCTCTCCTGCAGAGCAAAGCCTGCAAGCTACCCATGACATATTCGATTATGCCAAACACACCGATGAACAATGGGAGGACAGTGACAGTGACAGTGACCCGGCTGTGCTCAAGGCTTACCCCTAGTTTTGACTCAGGGATCACTCCTGGTTGGCTCAGGGATGGGAGCTGAGTTGGTTACATGCTAGGCAAGTCCCTTCCCCACTGTACCATCTCCCCAGCACTCCAGCCCCAGAGCTGCATGCAAGAGGATATTTCTGGTCTCTTAATTCTACTCTTGGTTTCTGTATATCTGCTTTGATTCCAACACAATTCTGTTTTTATAGAACTAGAGCTTTGTGGTAGAGTTTCAAGTTGGCGAATACATATCTCCAATAATTTTCCTGTTTCTTCAATTGATTTGGCAATTGGGGGTCTTTGTCTGCCCTATAATTCATTTCTTTATTTATTTGTTTATTTATTGCTTTTTGGGTCACACCCAGCGATGCACAGGAGTTACTCCTGGTTCATGTACTCAGGAATTACTCCTGGCGGTGCTCGGGGGACCATATGGGATACTGGGAATTGAACCTAGGTCAGCTGGGTGCAAGGCAAACGCCCTACCCGCTGTGCTATTGCTCCAGTTCCAACCCTATAATTTATTATTATTATTATTCCGTTTCTGGGTTTTGGGTGGGGCCTCAGCTGGCTCTGCTCTGTGTTCAAGGATCAGGGATCACTCCTAGCAGGGCTGGGGAACCATGTGGAGTTCTAGGGATCGAACCAGGACTGGTTGCATAATACCTCCCAAGTCCTTCCCCTACAGTGTTTTCACATCGGTTCATGGTATGTTGCATGCTCTGCCTTTTAAAAAAACTTCCAAAATTTCTACATGGACAATCATGGATTTTTCTTTCCATCTAATTACTGGGCGTTAATAGTCATTGAATATATAGTTGATACACTGAGTTAAAATGTTGGGACCAGAGAGATAGAACAGTAAGGTGCTTGCCTTCAATGTGACCAACCTGGGTTCAGTCTCTAGCATCCCATATGGTCCCCTGAGCACCCCCAGAAGTGATCTCTGAGGTAGCACCAGGACTCATGACTGAGCACTGCTGGGTGTGGTCCTGAAGCAAATTTTTAAAAAAACTAAAAATATTATAAGAAACTCATAAGAAAGAAATTCAAAGATGAATTCACTGTGCTGTTGATTTTAGGGCTTAAAATATGTTCTTCGTTGAGAATAGGCACTGGTGGAGGGATGGGTACTCGATCATTGTATAACTGAAACCCAAGCACAAAAATTCGTAAATCTACAACTGTACCTCATGCTGTCTCACTAATAAAAAATGTAAAAAAAAATTAAAAAAAGATGTTCTTTGAAGATTATTATTTTATCTTCAAAATAAAATATATAATCTTTTATTATCATGGCCAACCCGGGTTCAATTCCTCCACCCCTCTCAGAGAGCCCAGCAAGCTTCTGAGAGTATCTTGCCCACACGGCAAAGTCTGACAAATTCCCCGGGACGTATTCAATATGCCAAAAACAGTAAAGGTAAAGGTAAAGGCCCTCCCGTTGATCGTCGATTTGCTCGAGCGGGCCCAGTAACGTCTCCATTGGAGACTTTGTTGTTACTGTGTCTGGCATATCGAATACTCTCGGTAGCTTGCCGGGCTCTCCGAGAGGGGCGGAGGAATCGAACTCGGGTCGGCCATGTTGGCTGCTTGTAAGGCGAACGCCCTACCGCTGTGCTATCGCTCCAGCCAAAAACAGTAACAACAATTTTCACAATTTGTTGTGGGACTTTACTGGTGCCCGCTCGAGCAAATCAATGAACAACCAGAAGACAGTGCGTGCTACAGTGCTACAGTAATATTTTATTACAAATCTTTATATATAATAAAAATATTACAATTACCATTATTATCATTATTGTTGTTATTTTGATTATTTTGGTGTTTTTTGGTCACAACCAATGATATTCAGGGATCGCTCCTGGCTCTGGACTCAGGAATTATCCCTGCTTGTGCTCCGGGAACCATATGGGGTGCCAGGAATTGAACCCATGCCCACTGTATGCAAGGCAAGTACCCCCGACTCACTCTTATATCTCTCTTGCCCCTTTTCTTTTTATAGATGGGTAGTACTATATTGGATTTTAGTCTATTTATCCGCTGATAGACACTTAAATTGTTTTCATATCGGTCATGTACTGGATGGAAAAAATATTTGCAAAACACTTATCTGACAAGAGGTTTATATTCAAAATATATAAATATACAAACAATCATATGGCAAAAACAACAGCAAAATCCCATTTAAACATGGGCAGAACCAGGAAAAATGAAGTCACTAAATTCACTTGTAAATGGATGAACATGGAGAATATCACTCGGAGTGAAATATGTCAGAGGGAGAGGGACAGACGTAGAATAACTGGACTCATTTGTGAGATATTAAAAAACATAGTATGACAGAAATACCCAAAGACAGTGGAAACAAGGACCAGGAGGAATGGTACATGGTTGGAAGCTTGCCACAGTGGACAGGGGGCTGGGGGAGGGGCAGTTAGGATAGAGAAGGGACCATTATGACGAAGATAGTTAGAAGTTAACCTTTCAGAACCTATAGTGTAATCCAGAATACCCAATAGAAGAGAGAGAGAGGAGAGAGAGAGAGAGAGGAGAGAGAGAGAGAGAGAAGAAAAGTGTCTACCATAGAGGCAGGCTGGCGGGAGTCGGGAGGGAAACTGGGAACATTGACGGTAGGAAATGTGCACTGGAGAAGGGACAGGTGATGGAACATGGTATGACTAAAACCCAATCATGAACAACTTTGTAAAGGTGTCTCTCACAGGAATTCAATAAACAAACAAACATGGACAGAGGATCTAAGGAGACTTTTCCATGGCCATAGATATATAGTAAGATGCCCGCCATTATTTAGTATTTAGGGAAGCACAAATCACAGTCACAATGAGATCTTGCATACACCACTTAGAATGGTATTATGGAAAAGCAAAAAAAAAAAAAAACCAATAGGATTGGTAAGGAGTGAATGGAACCTATGTTCTGTAGTGGGTGGGGAATGCGATTTGGGGGCAGCAGCCACATAGGAAACACCGTGATGGATGGGTCTTCATAATATTAAGAACAAGAACATCAAAGGATTCACCTCTTCCACTCTGGAAATATCTTGAACCAAATTATGTTCCTGAGTGATTTAAAATAATTAATGTCCATGTCCAATTAGAAAATGCCAAGATTATAGCTTTCAAAAATATGGCCTGCTGGGGGCTGGAGCAATAGCACAGTAGGTAGGGCGTTTACCTTGCACGTGGCCAACCCGGGTTCGATTCCCAGCATCCCATATGGTCCCCTGAGCACTGCCAGGGGTAATTCCTGAGCGCAGAACCAGGAGTGACCCCTGTGCATTGCCGGGTGTGACCCAAAAAGCAAAAAAAAATGTGACCTGCTGTTAGAAATTCCAAACATTTGATAAAGATTTTCTTTATATAATTTTTGGATCACACCCGGCTATGCACAGGGATTACTCCTGGCTCTGCACTCAGGAATTACTCCTGGCAATGCTTGGGGTCCATATGGGATGCTGGGAATCAAACCTGGGTCGGCAGCATGCAAGGCAAACGCCCTACCTACTGTGCTATCGCTCCAGCAAAACTCGATGAAGATTTTTTTCCTTTTTTTTGGTGGGGGGGTCACACCTGGAGATGCACAGGGGTTACTCCTGGCTCTGTACTCAGGAATTATTCCTGGCGGTACTCAGGGGACCGTATAGGATGCTGAGAATTGAACCTGAGTCCGCTGCGTGCAAGGCAAACACCCTACCCGCTGTGCTATTGCTCCAGCCCCAAATTCTAATGTTAGACTGGGGTATCCTCCTCTCTGGCTTGTTACTTATGGTCTACAACAGAGTGTTGGGCCCAGATCCATGGGTTCCACACCTCACTGGCTTTCTAGTCACCTCGTTGCCCCTGCAGACCCCAGTCTCTCCCGAGCCCATCACTGTTCAGAGCATGCCCGCACCATCGCAGTTGACCCCCCCCCCCAAAAAAAAAGAATCTCAACTTGGACATTTCCTGACACTCCCCATCACAATGCAACTTCTCTGAGACAGTCTCCACCGTACCCCCATACCAAATGGCTTTTCCCGGCAGCTTCATCCTGTCTGTTATTTTTTCTGGAAATTGCTCAGGGTTTCTTTCCCACTATCAAAGAAAGCTTCCTTGTTTACCAAGACTGCAGGAGATGAATTCTGATTAATCTTTTTTCTTCTTGTTCCCACCTCTCCTGCCCTTGGAGTGGCCTGGCTGCTCATTTTTGAGCTTCTAACTCTGCTCTCATCCAGTTTTCTAATGTATCTGTGATTTCAGTCATTTAACCTCTGTAAACCTCTGTAATCTAAAAACTTGCTCTAATATAAAGAAGATTGATGTGAAAGGAAAAGGATTGATAATTATTGTCTCTCTTACAATCTTACAATGGCATTCTAAGTTATTTGTGTTGTTTATAAAATTAGACACATGATTTGAGGTGATAGAAGGGCTTTAGGAGATGAAATTGCTGATGAATTTCACCAATTTAGGCCACGAAATTTCATCAATTTAGGCCGTAAAATTACTGTTCATCGTTTAGGTGGGGCCTGGACCCATATGTAGTTTTATAGTCACTGTGATTGTGTTTCAGGAACTGGGGGTGGGGGGGATGTCCTGGGACAGATGCACCGATGCCTTCTTTCCTTGAGATTATTTTTATTTTATGCCCTGTGGTTGACACGACTGAGGCGGCACCACCATTCACTGGGGCTGTCACTGCCAACATAATAATTATAATGAAAATGGTTGAATTCATTAAGGACATGCTGTGTTCCATACATGATGCTGAATTAAGCGCTTTCTAAATACCCGGTGAACCTATATTAGCACTCCATAGCCTCCAGAAGGTCTATTACACTATGTACAGCATACAAATACTCAATAAATATGTGCGTTATATGAAATATTTATATGACGTAAAACCATATAACCATCTTTTCTGTTACGAAATGTATAATGATCTCATTATGTAATTGTAGCTTATGTATAAAATATTATGTAGTATATACAGGGTATTACATATTATATATGTAATAATCTAATTGGACCTGATATATTTAACTAGCCACAACTTGCAGTTTAAACATTGTAGTCCCAAAATTTAACGCTGTAGTCCCAAAATTTAATAGCACAGAGTTGTTGCTAAATAAATGAATGTATGGTAGAACTTATACTCCTGCATGAACTCAATTTAGATTAAATAGTTTTATATTATGATGATGCTACAGTGGGAGGAATGCTTTCTCCAGTGTGATACTAACTTTACTGGGCATTTTGATGGTCCCCTTCAGAAAATTCAGTGCATTTATGATACCAATAGAAAATCAATGGTAATTCATTTCAAGTGATACATATCTTTTCTTCTTTTTCTCTTCTTTTTTAAATTTTTATTAGTGACACACCATGAGGTACAGTTGTAGACTTACAAATTTTGTGCTTGGGTTTCAATTATACAATGATCAAATGCCCATCCCTCCACCAATGCCCATTTCCCACCACCACGGATCCCAGTATCCCTCCTACCCCCCATTCCCCCATCCCACCCTGCCTCGGTGGCAGGGCATTCCCCTCTGTTCTCTCTCTCCTTTTGGGTGTTGTGGTTTGCAAAAAGAGGCATTGAGTGGCAATCTGGCAATCATGTTTGTTCTATAGTCTACTTTCAGCATGCTTCTCCTATCCTGGGAGGATCCTCCCAACACCCTTTATTTGGTGATTCTAGCTTGCTTACATTCTTTGAAATTTTATTGTAGGGAACTCTACATAAACAAAAGTGCAGAAGTTACAAAGTATTCAGTATAATGTATAGTGTAGCTCCCCCGGGCAACTATTAGTGAGTCATTAGCATACAGTTCAGACAAATGGACATTAACAAAACCCGGGAATCTCTCTTCTGCCTTCTCACACTTATTTCTCCAAGGATAAGCTGTAAGCCGTGTCCCCAGTTGTTGACACCATCGGGTTGTCCTCACAACTCTTGATTTTCTAATGATACATTTATGAGATATAAATTGATGTGAGTAGTTACCATTTATTCATCCTGTTTGCTACATATTCTATTTTACAAGTTCATTAAAATGGCCATTGGATCATTCCTACTTTGTGGATATAAAAACAGTGATACTCTTTTTTTTTTTTAGCTTTTTTGGGTCACACCCGGTGATGCACAGGAGTTACTCCTGGCTCATGCACTCAGGAATTATTCCTGGCAGTATTCAGAGGACCATATGGGATGCTGGGAATCTAACTCGAGTTGGATGTGTGCAAGGCAAATGCTCAATGAGGGCACTTGTGTGTTTAGCTGTAGTGCTCACCAGGGACTCACCAGGGATGCCCAGGGGTTGGGGAGCTCACATACTCAACCACAGTGCTCACTGTGGGTGGGGCTGCACTCCTGGTTACAGTGCTCACACATCTTTATGTTTTTTTGGAACCTGCCTCAGGCAGGTTTGCAACTGTTAGTCATGTTGCTTGCATACAAGAGGCTGTGGTGTGACCTGAGAGGGCTGGTGGCTTCAGACATGCGCAACAGTAGAGGGACCAGGGTCACATGGTGCTTGCGGCAGTCCTGGCGGTGAAACTCACAGTATCATGCTCAAAAGATGTGTGCAGTGGCCAGAGAGCCACCTCCAGGTGGCCTGGAAGCCTTATAGATGTCTTCTGGGAACAAACCCAATGAAGAAGAGCAAACTTACTGCAATGTTTGGTTTCTGAAGACCCTGCCAAACAGTTTTCAATGTAGTTACATCAATATACCCGCCAGTTAGTAGTATGTATGGTTTCCAATTGCTCCTTATCCTAACACTCGCCTTTATCTCTATCCAACTCCTGGTGGTGTATAACGGTACCATTGCATTATAGTGTTTATTTACATTTTGGGTTACTAATCAAATTGAGTACCCCGAGCCATGTGTGTTGGCATTTTTGATGGTCTCTTTTGTGGGGTTTTTAATGTCTGTTGTCGAGTGTTTCTATCTGGTTATGTCTAATTTTCTTAATGATTTACAACATCGTTTTATGTCTTTTGTAGATAAAAGAATTATAGGGAATGAGAATGAAAATACCTCTGAAGGCTCCATGGTAACCTCTTCTTTTTGATCTAATTTAGCATTGTGTTAAAATAAAGTCTAAGCTGTCATAAAATAACAGACCAAGCAAACAAACAAACAGACTGTTGTTACTGTGTTTGGCATATCAAATACGTCAAGGGTAGCTTGCCAGGCTTTGCCGCGTGGGGGGGGGGGGGTGGGGGGGATACTCTCGGTAGCTCTCCAGGCTCTCTGAGAGAGGTGGAAGAATCGAACCCGGGTTGGTCAGGTGGGCTGCACGCAAGGCAAACGCCCTACCGCTATGCTATTGCTCTAAAAATAATGAGATGAAATAGATGCTTCTTTCTCACGTGACTTTTGAGAGGGAGACCATCTAGTCTAAAGTGTTTTTCTCTCTCATCATCTATGATTCCAAATTGTTTTCAACTTTTGTTTTATAGATTTTGTCATCAAGAGATTGCATTGCCTGCACTGCATAAACCTGGTCCTTTGGAAAGGGGCAAAAAGAAAGACAATATCCCTAAAAAAAAAAAATACTTGACTTCTATGTGTAGTGCTTGGTCCCAAATTAGGCACAGGACCCCCACTAAGGACGAGAGAGATTGGAGAATGAACAACTCTAGAAAAAAGAAAGATGAAATGAGTCTTAGCACTCCAGCTGTTGCTTCCCATCTAGATCACCAAGTGCTGGGATCAGCTGTTTCAGGAAAATAATCTCAAAGGAGTGATACGACATCCAAAATTGATAGAAATACCTTTGTCATAGAATAGCCAATCCACTGATGGGTACATTGAGCAAATGAAAGAATTTTTTCCAGCAGTTCGTGGTGAATACTTGAAACCCAAGCACAAAAAATTGTAAGTCTACAATTTTACCTCATGGTGTCTCACTAATAAAAATAAAAAAAATTAAAAAAAAAGAAACAAAAAAATAAAATTAAAATAAACCCACAAAAAAAAATAAAAACCATCAGAAAATCTGTGAAAGGTGAACATTTTCAGTTGAGCGTATATTTAAGCTTCAATTTTATGGAGGGCTATTTTATCCCCTACTGTTTCTATATTTATTCAATACTAAGTAATCTTAGCATTGGAAAGCCAGCCTTGCTATTTCTATGTTTGTTTGGGCGATTAAAATAAACAGTGTGCAAAGTTGTCGTTTCATTTAAATGACCCCGGAGACTATTAGAGTTGGGAGAGGGGTGTCGTTGGTGGCCGCGAGAATCTCCATGAGAACAGGGACAGCGACTGAAGCGGGTCCCGCAGACCGACCAGTCCCACAGGAGCTGGGCTCCGGGGGGTATTTTGATCTGAAGATAAAGTCTGGTTGGGGTTTTCAGGAGCTTCCACTCCAATCTGCACAGTAGATTAACAGAGAGTGTAATTAGAGTCACTTCCTTCCTAGGTCTGTGGGGAAATTCCCTTCACCATTGATGAGAATCATGCACAAAGATCATGGGAAGAGCATGGCCCTTGGGTTTCCTCTTCAACAGCTTGTGGGACTGGTTGGGGTTATTTCCATGCACGGGTCCTTGGAGACTCTTCATTTCAGTTCTGCCTCTACCTTAAACACACTGAGAATGACACAAGTTGGTTGCAGGAAGCCCAAGAGATGCAGATGTCTTTTTGTTCTTCTTCTTCTTCCTTTTTAATGTTTAATCTCTGCTTGATGTATTCCTCAAGAGGAAAGAAACTTCTTGCTCCACAAATGCCTTGTGACAACACCACCATCACCAAAAGATTCCAACCAGTGGAGGGGGAGACAGTCTGCTCCTAGGAGCACTGCGGGAGTAAGACTCTTCTCTGGCAATGAAGATCATTTATTTAGGCCACAGGGATCCTGCTGGCTCTATACATGTCTGTCAAACACTGGCCAGGTGTCTGTGGGCAAGGCAATGGGGTTTGACTAAGTCTTGAGACAAATGACTAATGATGAGGTGTTGTGGAATAAAATGGTGGCAGCGGACTAAGTAGCGCAGGGACAGGATTGTACTTCTAAGGACAAATTGTCCTCTTTCCTCTCCCAGCTCTCAAGTCTGTATGCGCCATGCCTCTGGGTTGTTCTGTTGCCTTCCCAGCCTGTTCTGTGACTGGAAGAAAGTCCTGATACCGATTTTGCCAGTTTGGCCCACCTGCTAGCTTTCCTTCTCAGCTTTCTTGGGGCAGAGTCAGTGCTGCTTAGCTGTTAATTTCAAATCTGCCTGAAAATAGACACAATTTTTTTTTTGCTGAATGGTAAATGTCAGGCATAATATATATGTATATATATATATATATAACTGGATGTGTAAATGAGTCATGTGGACCCAGAAATATCCTTAGTGTGCAAA
This sequence comes from Sorex fumeus, assembly GCF_029834395.1. Classification (NCBI taxonomy): domain Eukaryota; kingdom Metazoa; phylum Chordata; class Mammalia; order Eulipotyphla; family Soricidae; genus Sorex; species Sorex fumeus. Next base: position 6,485,805 of record NW_026606157.1, read on the forward strand.
CAATTTCCTGGTACACACTATTATCTCATAGTCAAGTATTGCCAAAGAGTGGGGTTGACACTGAGGACAGTGCTGCTGGGATGCTGTGTGGCTGTGGGAACAGCACCGAGTAAGGTCAGGCTTGGCTGTGTGGCACCAAGTAAGGTCAGGATTGGCTGGATGGCACTGAGTAAGGTCAGGATTGATTGGATGGTGGAGCCTGGTGGGGGGACCATCTGTTGACCGACATTGATAGGTACCCACTGTCCTGGACTGATATCCTTAAGCCACTCATTACTGCCAATCATCTGGTGTCATCTCAGCAAAAAAGGACAAAAACCATTGGGTAGGGCCGGTTTAGGTCTCTAAAGTTGGATTGTTCTTTTATTTAATATTTTTTTTTTTATTGACTCACTGTAAGATAGACCCTTACAAAGCTGTTCATGATTGGATTTCAGTCATACAGTATTCCAATACCCATTCCTCCACCAGTGTACATTTCCAGCACCAGTGTCCCCAGGTTCCCTCTCATCATCCCCCCGACCCCAACCCTCAGCCTGACTCAATGGCAGGTGCTTTTCTTCTTTCTGTGTCTCTGTCTCTGTCGCTGTCTCTGTCTCTTTCTCTCTGTTTCTGTCTCTGTTTCTCTCTCTCTCTCTCTCTCTCTCTCTCTCTCTCTCTCTCTCTCTCTCTCTCTCTCTCCCTCATCCCCCCTTTTGGGCATTGTGGTTTGCAATATCGATACTGAAAGGTTATCAGGAAGACCCCTTTACCTACTTTTAACACTCAGATCTTGTCCGGCATAATCATCCCCAACTATTATTGTCTTATTGGTATTTTCTCTATCTTACCCTGTGGCACCCCTACCCCCCACATTTGTGGTTAATTCCAACCACTGACCAGACCTTATAGTCCCTGTTTTCCTTGGCCATGGATATTAGTCTTCTACTTTATAATTTTTATATACCACAAATGAATGAAGTCATACTGTATCTGTCCCTCTGATGCATTTCACTCAGCATGATGATATTCTCCATATCCTTTCATTAATAGGCAAATTTCATGACTTCATTTTTCGTAATAAGCTGCTGAGTTGTTAAGAGGACAGACCTGTATTTTATGGAGATCTTTTATCCGTGTCCTAGAAAACACACATGCAACATTAAATTGCTCATTTACTAAGAATCCAGTTCAGCTCTTTCGTTTTAATCTTCTGCCCTGTGTGAACAAATGGAGTTCCCTTTCCTATTTTAATATGTTAGTTCAATTAACCCCCCTAATAGGTGTGCACGGTTAGGATTCTAATCATTCTGATTATATTTGTATGGAGGAACTGATGCACAGAGAAATATTTTAAGATCTCATAGTTGCTAAATGTTGAAACTAAAAATTTGTTTTGTTTTGAGGTCACACCTGGCAGTACTCAGGGGTCACTCCTGGTGGTGCTAGGAAGACCATAAGCAGTGCCAGGGATTGAACCGGAGTTGGCAGCATGCAAGGCAAGTCCCTTACCTCCTGTACTATCTCTCTGGCCTATGAACATTTTTTGTTTGTCATTTTGGGCCACACCTCTCAGTGCACAGGATTTTCTCATGGTTCTGTGCTCAGGGATCAACCCTGGCTATGCTCAGGGAATTAAATGGGGTGTCAGGGATGGAACCAGGATCCCACATGTTTGAGGTAAGTGCTTCATCCCCTGTACTGCGTCTCTGGTGCCTGTGTATGAAATTTAGAATGTTGGACTTCAGAATTTCTGTGTGTGTGTGTGTGTGTGTGTGTGTGTGTGTGTGTGTGGTGTGGTGTGTGTGTGTGTGCATGCGCGCGCACGTGCGTGCATTGTTCCAGACCTTTGTGCCACCTCTCTGGCCTGGAGTTTTATTTATTTATTTATTTATTTTTTCAGTGCTTTCTAGCTTTTTCTTTTTCTTTTTTAGACTTACAAATTTTTGTGCTTGGGTTTCAACTATACAATGATCAAATACCCATCCCTCCACTAGTGTCCATTTCCCACCACCACGGATCCCAGTATGACCTGGAGTTTTAAAGCACCACACTGTGTTGCCTCATGAGATGGTACTGAACAGAGACCAAATTGTGAGAGAAGACATGCAAGAAGTTTTCTAGGGGACAATGCCCCAGGTGGGTGCAAAGGGCAAAGCCAGCATGGCAGAGCTGCAGACAGACTTGGGGGAAGAGTGGAAGTATCAAGATGAACACGTGGGGCTCTTGGGGATGATTTCATTGATGAAAATCAGGGAGGAGGTCTTTCCACTGATACGATGTAATAAGATTCAAGCCAGGGTTTTTCAACCAAGTGCCATCCACCCCTAGGATATTCCCAGGGGGCAGAGGTGAAAACTGAAATGGGAACCACAGCATGAAACGGACCAGTAGGCAGAGAGTCACTGGAAGGAAACAAGTTCAGAAAATGGGTCACAGTGGGACAAAGTTGAGAAACGCTGATTGAAACAAACCTGATGGCTTCTGGAGGAGGGTTGAGGCAAGCTCTTAAAAGTTTCACATAAAATAACACTCAAATTCAAGACATACGTAAAGTTACACATTGTCTTTGGAATGACTTTCTATATGTGTATTAGCCAAGTAAGCATTAGATTCCAAGAAGAGATGCTCAACTACTGAATCACCCCAAGGCATCTGGAGAGATTTGGACACAGGGGATGCATTTGGTTTCTGTGGGTGTCACCACCCAGTGATGCCTCTGTCCGAGTCCCAATGTGCCATGGGAGTGCCCGACCATCCTTTCTTCCAGTGACTTCCTCCTTCACTGGTCTGACCATCAGTGACTTAGGTCCTTGTCACCCATCTGGAAGAAGGCTGGCAGAACAGCCCAGGACCCGTGGCTATTTGACTTGCCCTGTGCCACTTGTACCAGCTGGGCTCCAAAATCCTGCATCTCAGCCCCACCGACCAACCCAGTCGAGGCATTCCCTGCCTCTAGCCGGTGACGCCTTCTCCAACAGCAGGCACTGGGCAGTAGACAGGTGCTGTGTGTCTTCACTGCACCAATGATGGCCACCTGATGGATCAGCTCTGCTGTCCTGCAGAGAGGTTGGGAGGCTGCTGTGGGCTGCACTGCCTTTTCCTGTACAGGCTGAGTTAGCGCTCGGCTCTGTTCTGCCTCCCTCTCTCCTAGGCGATGGGCAGCCCAGCTCACAGTGGAAGTGAGAACTGGGCACAGCTGGTCTGAAGTCAAACCCAGCAGAATCTGCTCAAGGCTGCCGGAGAGGGCAGAAGACAAAAGTGTCCAGTGTGACTCCCGGGCCTGAGTGATAAAAAGAAACTGAGGGGAAGAAGCAGGTAGGTCAAGGTGCAGCACTGGTTTTGGACAAGATGTGTTTGAAATGCCCAGCAGAGCTTGAATACTCATGTGACAGATGAGCCTGCAGTTTTGGGAGTTCTTAAGACTTTGCCTGAAATGATCAGCTCAGTAACCTGAGAAACAATGTCTACCCACCTGGTTAGCATCAGAAGCCTTTCGTTTAGGGTAAGGTTAGAATATACTCACAGTGTACTAGGATGTTTGTAAATGAAGGAAAAATAATTTAGAGATGAAACCGAAATTCTGATATTCTTGAGCCAGAAGAGTGGTTTTGAAGGTTGGAGTTGAGAGAATCAGAGAACAAAGGTTCCAGGTTTTCTATGGCTGAGCATGGTCAGATAGGGACTCCAAGAGAATGCTCTTAGATTAGAAATCAAAACAAAACAGAAAATGCAGGGCCAGAAAGAAGGAGATTGCTCTGAGTGAAGTGCTATTGCTGAGTATTTCTTCACATGTTTCAGGTTCTTTGTGGGGGAGTACCTAGGTGCTACTCAGAGAGGGGAGGGTGTAGTTCCTGGTGATTCTTGGCTAATCAGGTGGGTGGCGATGATGCTTCTGGTTCCTGCAGAGTTGGGTGGGGGGGTCACCTGGGCCATCCCCAGAGGCCTCCAAGGTGTATGATAAACAAGGAACCCACCAAGTAGTGCTGGGAATCAAAACTAGGTCAGCTGCATGCAAGACACATTCTTTCACGCAATACTATCTCTCCAACCCCTCAAATATTTTGATCTCTAACGTCAAGGATTATTTTGTGAAAAGAGGAATCATAAAAATGCACTGATTATAAAGAAATGTTTAATAACATATTTTATACAATCTTTCCAAGTGGGGCATCTTAAGAACTGAGCAACTGAAAGTGATTTGGGGTCATCCAATTCGCAGTGAGACAGGAACGGGAACATTCTTAGATTTTCTCCAAAGTTTCTGGACATGGCTGTCCACCAGAGGCCCCTCAGAGAAGCAGGATTCCACAGGGGACCACAGTGAAGGACCAAGAACAGGGGCAGGAACAGGTGAGCAGGAGACTGAGCTGGCTTCGCCCCTGGTGGAGAATCACACACATGACAAACACACTGACTGAAATGCCAAAGGTGCTACCAATAGCATTTTGTCCTTCTCACTCCCTCCTGCACTTTCAGGGTACACAAGAGATACAGGGAGCTCTGGGCTTTCACCCATTAAGCATTTCAAATGGAACCAAGTACTTGGTAGTCAAATCAAGGTCCTTCTTGTGCTTCAAATGAAGGGAAAGGAAAGTCTACTAGTCCCAATACATAACTTAAGTCTACCATGGCAAATAGTGCATGTCAAGAACAAATGTGAGGCACAAATCTTTTATCCCTGTGTTACTATTGTTATAGAAGGTGCCAATGTTTGAATATGAAGATCCATTATTAGCTGTACAAGGACGAATGTGCATTAGATGTACAAGGACAAATCACTGGGTTCCAGGTTAGATACAGCCAGACGGTGTCCTGCAGGAAAGGCCAAGCCTTCCTTGAGCTGGTCTTGCTGTCATGATTCTGATGGGTTTTGGTTCCCTTCTGGAGTCATGAACTGCACCTTTGGTACCATGAGGGAAGAATTGTTCCTGCGGATGGAGTTGTTCCTCCTCATGGAATTGTTTCTTCTCATGGAGTTGCGCTTCCTCAGAGAATTCTGGTGGGACAGTTCACTCTTCTGGAGCGTCTGGATGAGGATGGACGGTTTCTCATCCAGCTCTCGGGCACTGCAGCGAGGAGCCGCCACTTTCATGGTATTGCCAAACTTGGAGTAATCCACAGAATACACACCTTCCTCCTCCGTGACAATAGACACAAAGCGATGGCCCCACTGGATCTCCTCGGCAACGTAGGAGGTTCTCGCCTGCGTGGTGATACCAGTGGTTTCAACCACTCCTTCCAGAATCACGATGACCTCCAGGTCTTGGTTGGCAAGGTCAGTTGCTGAGATATCATAGAGGGGACTGCGCTTGTCAATCACGTGGCAGATGATCAAAGGGGCCACCAGGAAGATGTTATTGCTCTCGATGGGATTGTCAACGGGGATGTCCAGTTGGTGAATGGGCACCACCTCCCCCTCGGGGGTGGTGGTTTTCTTGACCACCTGGATGCGCACAGAGGCGCTGATGATCATGCTCTTCCGGAGGTCACCCACGCGGAACATGAAGCACAGCTTGCCGTTGCGCACGGCAATCACGGCGTGGCGGCTGAAAATTAGTGTCTCTGCCCTCCTGTGCGCCTGCGCAGTTTTCATGAAGATGCAGCCCAGCATGACGGCATTGATGATCAGACCCACGATGTTCTGGAGAATGAGCACCGTGATGGCCAGCGGGCACTCCTCCGTCATCATCCTCCCTCCAAAGCCAATGGTCACTTGGACCTCGATGGAGAAGAGAAAAGCAGAAGTGAAGGACCTAGGAGGGGGGACAACGTGAGACAAGGCCGTTAGACCAGACCTGGAATCAGGAGACTTATGCCACCTGGGAAGGTCCCATGTTCCTCCTCCAGGGGTGAAGGAATGCTTTCAGAAAGACTATCTGACTTGTCCCATGTCTGACTCTAGGGCATGTCTGTCTGTCTGTCTTTCTCCTGCAGGTATCTACTTCCAGCCTTCTGGGATGTCTTTCTAGTCATGTTTTTTTTTAGGTGTTGAAGTGATGGGCCTATTTTTATAACAGCATTAGGAAAACAAATACGTATGTTTATGTTCATAGGCATTTTTTACTCTGTAAATACTTCCTACCAAGTTGATGTTGATTATTACCTATCTGTGTTACCTGACTTTAGTCCTAAAGAAGGAAATGCATGAATTTTTTTTGTTATTGACAATATTTAAGGTCATTCACCAACACCAAGTGCACACCTAGTATAAGAGGAAGCATAATACTAAAAAAAAAAAGGTAGAACACCATCATGCAAAAAGACGACATTTTGAATGAAAAAGAATGTCCATTGTTATTTGAAAAGAAAAGTATTTGTTGAACTTTTTATTTTGTGAGTGAACTGCTAGAGGAAGGATATGGGACAGGTTGATGGGTAAATGAACATTTCAAGATCACATAATTATTGTGAACTCAAATCTCCAGATAATTCCCCAGCACACAGAAAGGGAATGTATCAGGATTTCCTGAGGAACCTTTTCCACACGTCCATGAGTAAACACTGATTTGGTGGATCCAGGGTGGTCCTAGATAAGGTTTTGGGAAAAGTTCTTAGGACATTCAGATTTATTCCTCTCGTTGAGAAGCTCTGTTCTTATGAATGGATTTACTTCACTATAAATGCGATGTTTTCTTAATTTTAACAGTCCATTAAAAATGCTGTTAGACTAATGTTTCTAGTCTATTCTTTGCCCCCTACTCAAGTCAAGCTGTGCAAAGGGTTTCTATCAGAATATCGCCTCTGTGTTAAACCCACACCTAACAAGTGATCCAAAAGTAAAAACTGACTATGGAATACGCCACACACTTTGTGGGTACGGCATAGGAAAAATAAATGTGCATAGATGACTCATGATTGGTTTTCACCAGCGTGTGGAAATTGCCCACTGCCCCCAAGTTTTGTTAAAAACATGAATGAAAACACATAGTTATTATCTTTTTGTACTTCGATACAAACAGAATGTGGCCTGTGATACAAAAACTAGGCAAAGAAAAGGAAGAAATCCCAGAGGAGGAGCGTGGATCCAACTTTAAATTCTAATAACATTTGATGCTTCAGGGAAGAGTCAAGCATGAATACCCCCAAATGGTCTGTGGGAATGGCTAGACAGATTCATGAGGTGCGATGATTTCTCTATTGTTTGTTTTATAAAAGAACTGCATTTGAAATCCCATCTGCTACCCAGCCCAACCTTTCACAAATGCCTGTGGTAACTACACAACTGTGAGAAGTAAAAGTGTTTCCTTGTTCTTTGGTTCTGCTGCAAAGGGAGTTAGGCTGATTAATAAGAGGAAAATATGTTGGTTTATTTTCTGAGTCACATTCGAAAGTCATCCGTATGAAAGGAAAAGTGAACCAGCCTGAAATTAAGCTGGCAGAACATTACGGGAACGAGCGGGTGAGTGGGGCCAACACAATGAGTTGCTTCCTATTTTAATGACATAGTGATACACTGAATTAGAAAGGAAATACAGAAGAGTAGAATTATCATGTTCTTGAAATCTCATTGGGGAGAGAGTAGATGTGTTTTGATTTCTCTCTTTTTCATCTGGTTATTGCATCTGGTTCATGATGTTATACTCTACGTTAATATTAAAATAGAAATAATGTCATAAGAATTGAAATTAGTATAATTTTAACCTTAAAATTTGCCCCCCACTGGTGGAGGGATGGGTATTTGATCATTGTACAATTGAAACCCAAGCACAAAAATTTGTAAGTTTACAACTGTACCTCATGATGTCTCACTAATAAAAAAAAATTGCTCCCAATTCTTTTTATGTAAGAATTACCATTTGAAATGAAAAAATTGTCAAGTGGATAAAATTGCTTTTCTACCCTCATATTTCCTAGTGGATCTTAGACTCAGAACAGCAGGAATGCATCAGGAAGTGATAGGCATCAGAATAATCCTATTTTATAAATCACTGGAAGGATATCACTTCTGATAACACAACTTTAGTAAATTGCTTAAATGTTTTTCATAGATAAGGGCACTATATTTGTCTAGTGATAAAAATCTTTATTTTTGAGAAACTCATTTTTAAAAATGTCTCTATAGACCTGTTACGAGTCATTAATATCCATGCCAATAAATTTCCAAAAGAGAAATATGTACTTGCCTTTCATTTACCTGTTAAAAAAACAAAATTTAAAATAGTTTCTTTGATTTCTGGTCTACTGATAAGCACTACATTTTTCATCAGTCTCCCTTCGAGACAAAAATTTGTGACCAAGATAAAAACAAGAAACCGTCTTTGCAATGAAAAACCACTGGATCAGTTCAGCGGAGTTGCCCTACTCAGAATCTGAGCTGAAGTCAGCGTCCCTGGGGACTGGGGTGCAAATATGCCATTTGGGCATTGCAGTTACTGAGGGAATTGAAGGAGGCACGAGCTCAGTGTCTGCACTTCTGCTTCCTCCAGGGCTACGCATGATTCCTAACATTTCAGGGTCAGTCAAGGTCTCCTTCTTTACAGCTTCCTAAGAGAATAATGCTTGTTCAAGTGGCTTTGCTCTATGCGTTATGCAAATTTGGAATATTATTTAGAATACATCCTGGGAAATTTTCCTAGTGGTTACTACTTTTGTTTTCCGTTGGCATCGTCCCCACAAAAGAAACAAAAAGACGAATCCGCCAGGTAAATACTCCCAGGTTTGATAGAAACCAGAGGCACGCTGACTTCAGATCCACTTTGCTTACCTTTGAAATATTTGTGTCGAGAGATCCAAGTTCTCATAGCACTGTCTTATTCCTATTCTCTTAACACACTGAGAGAGACACCTGCAACATTATATCTGGCAGTCCTGACTCTTCACAGGACTTTTAATTTCAGAATCAGAACATATCAAACAAGAGTGCTCAGAGTCTCTTAACCAAGAAGGACATCCATATTTGTTCCTTTTAAAAATCTGGAACACCAGAGCTCCCCCATTTCCCCATCAATAGTTCTGAAAATGTCTTAAGAGAAAGCTATGGGCAAATTTCACTGGCATCCTCACAATGGGTTTTTGATCAGAGATACTTAAGTGTGGACAATGCAATGACAGTGCCTCTCCCCCTTTTACCTCTTTCTTTCTTTCTTTCTTTCTTTCTTTCTTTCTTTCTTTCTTTCTTTCTTTCTTAGTCAGACACCCTGGACTCAATGCAACAGCAGTGCCTTTTCCCCTTTTGACCCTTCCTTCCTTCCTTCCTTCCTTCCTTCCTTCCTTCCTTCCTTCCCTCCTTCCTTCCCTCCTTCCTGCCTCCCTCCCTCCTTCCTTCCTTCCTTCCTTCCTTCCTCCCTCCCTCCCTCCCTTCTTCCTTCCTTCCTTCCTTCCTTCCTTCCTCCCTCCCTCCCTCCCTCCCTCCCTTCTTCCTTCCTTCCTCCCTCCCTCCCTCCCTTCTTCCTTCCTTCCTTCCTTCCTTCCTTCCTTCCTTCCTTCCTCCTTCCTTCCTTTCTTTCTTTCTTTCTTTCTGTCTTTCTTTCTTTCTTTCTTTCTTTCTTTCTTTCTTTCTTTCTTCTTTTAAGTCAGACACCCTGGACTCAATGCAGTAGCAGTGCCTCTCCCCTTTTGCTCCTTCCTTCCTTCCTTCCTTCCTTCCTTCCTTCCTTCCTTCCTTCCTTCCTTCCTTCCCTCCCTCCCTCCCTCCCTCTCTCCCTCCCTCCTTCCTCTTCCTTTCTTTTTTATTCTTGAGTCAGACACCCTGGACTCTTTGAACTAAACCTTTTTTTTAATAGGAATCATTGCTACAATGTCTCCAAAACCAACCCCAGAATTGGAACTTGACATTTTCTTACGACCTCGCCCAGGAGGGCGCACGCAGAAAACTTTTACTGCCTCTGTGGGATGAGTTTCCTTCTGAAAGGACCAGAGCGAGTCCGTGTCCCTCTCTGCAAAACCACGGGCACGGGAACATCCCAAGCTGTTTGCTGCCCCCCCCCCCCCACCCAGGTCGTCCCCCTGTCTGCTTACCTGACGTTGGTCACACACACCTTGGACTCCAGCCCGCTCCTCTCCTGGACGCTGTTCTCCATGTAATCATAGATGTCCCCGTGGGCAAAGGCCACCAGCCACCACATGATGGCGAAGAGCAGCCAGCTGCAGAGGAAGGACATGGTGAAGATGACCAGCGTGTGGCGCCACTTGAGGTCCACCAGGGTGGTGAAGATGTCCTGCAGGAAGCGGCCCTGCTCGCGGATGTTCTTGTGCGCCAGGTTGCAGGCCCCGCTCTTGGCGATGAAGCGGGCGCGCGGCAGACGGTCCCGCACGCGCGGCTTGCGCAGGTTCTCGGCGGCGATGCGCGCCAGCACGTACTCCTCGGGGATGATGCTCTTGCGGGCCAGCATCGTGCCTCAGCATAGCCGGCGCGGCCACCTGCCCGGCCCGTCTCCCGCGCGCTCTCCGGCCGGCCGACCTCCTGTGGGCGGGGAACCAGGCATCAAACCTTCCCCCTCGCGGGCGCAAAGGGTGGGGAGGTCTACACCCGCAAAAAAAAAAAAATCACTACCGGTCCTGAAATGCATGCATCTCAAGGCGAATCCAGCTCGTCCCGGAGCGCAACCAGGCATCAAACCTTCCCCCTCGCGGGAGCAAAGGGTGGGGAGGTCTACACCCGCAAAAAAAAAAAAAAAAAAAAAACACTACCGGTCCTGAAATGCATGCATCTCAAGGCGAATCCAGCTCGTACCGGAGCGCTGGGATTCCCCCAGACCTCATTTGGCCCCGACAGCTTTTGTTGCGCACGGCCCGGGCACCTCCAACCCCAACCCCTTCCCCGCCCGTCTACACAGCGTGCTCACTCTAGGTGCTGGGACGCCCACCCCCGTCGGCGTCCCGGGCGAATATTAAGGCCCCAGGAGCATCGCGGTCTCTTTCTGGGACTGTCCAGAGAGCATCCAAAGCAAGAAGGGACATTTCCTCCTATTTTTAGAAGGAGGCAAAGGAAAAGCCGTGGCCTCTGGCGCAGTTAGGAAACGCTCAGTTTAATCTCCCCAGGACGCGCTGGGATAAACGCACGGGACGGCTTCAAGCAGAGGCCGGAGCGGGCTGCGTTTCTCTTTCTTTAAGACCAAACTTTGCCCCCGAATGTCCAGCGTCATCCGAGGGAAACATTGGCGGTGCGGAGCCCCGGGGACAGGGGCCGGGCAGAGCCGAGGGAGAGGAGCGCGCTGGAACCCGCGGCCGTGCTGGACGTTGGGGAACCCGCCCCCCGCCCCCCGACGCGCCCCACCACTTACCGAGCCGGCCTGGGGGTCTCAGCGGCCTCCGCTCCCCGCGAGCGCGCGCCGCCCTCGGCCACGTCCCCCCGCGCGCATCCCCCCGCCGGGCGCCCAGGCCGGACGCGCACACGCGGGACCCTCGGGGCTCGCCGGGAGTTCTGCAGCCCGGGAACGGCGGCGACGGCGGCCCCGCGGGTAGCGGAGGTGGAGGCCGGCGGGCGCAGGGCCGGGCAGGACAGGGGAGGGACGGGCCCCAGGAGGGGCGGGACCTGCAGCCACCGCCCTGCCCAGTAGCCGCGACCCTCCGGCCCGGCCCGACAGGACTCGCGGAGTTCACGGTCTGAGATGTAGAAGGAGCCAAGAAAACGGTATTTCGTTACAAAGAAAGTGATTGTGTCCAGGTGGAATAGCTGGTTACCTGCGGTGGGATAGAGGCGGATTGGAAGGAGTTTCCTAGACGCTGACTGTGTTTCTTCCCGTTCGTTCAGGCTCTTCCAGTAGCGCTGGGACCGTGAGCTTCTGATCGATTCTTCTGAACACCACCGAACTATTTCTTCACAGAACCTCTGTCCAGGGAATCACACACATGCACTTGGGCGTGCGCGTGCACACACACACACACACACACACGCGCGCGCGCGCACACACACACACACAGTGTTTTGATACATACACTCATGTTCCAACACAGGCACTAAATTTTAACACATACCCCATGGTCCATCACACACATACCATGTTCCAATATGCACACAAATCATATTCCAAAACACACACAAATATCCCAACACACATACACATACCCCTATGTTCCATTACGTAAACCCATGTTCCAACACGTACCCCCATGTTCCAACAACACATGTTTCAATACACACACATCATACCCCAACACACATCATCTTCCATATATGCCACCATGTTCCAAAACACATACACACACACACACACACACACACACACACACCATGTCCCAACACACATTCACACGCATGCCATGTTCCATGACACAAGTCCATGTTCCAACACATACCCCATATTCCAACATACACATAGAATATGTTTCAAAACATACAACATGTTTCAAAATGGAAAGAAATCAGTCACAGATCACTGCTGGTGATGAGCTATCCCCCAAAAGGCTAACATGTACTTTCTTTCTTTCTTTTTTTTTTTTTTGCTTTTTGGGTTACACCCAGTGATGCACAGGGGTTACTCCTGGCTCTGCACTCAGTAATTACTCCTGGCAGTGTTCAGGGGACCATATGGGATGCTGGGAATCGAACCCAGGTTGGCCACGTGCAAGGCAAATGCCCACTATCGCTCCAGTCCCCCAAGGTGTACTTTCAAGCGCAAATCATTTTTCAGCCAAGTGTCAAACCGTCCTTCAGAGAAGTGTCCTGGGGCTGATCTGGGAGGTCTCAGGCAGGAAGTCGCAGCTGTGCCTGGAGAGGGTCTACCCTGAAGCCTTGTTTCTGTCACTGCTGGACCAGTCTCTGCAGACAAGCTCTCGGGCTCTAGGTTGAGCCTTCTGGTCTGCATTCATGGAAACTTTCATTCTTGGAGTTGCATGTGTTTTTCAAGACAAGGGACAAAGGAATATGGAGCATAAACGGTGTGTTCATTTCAAAATTAATGAATTGTAATGAAGGCAAATGAGGAACAAACTTTCCCCCAAGTACTAAACCTGCATTGAATCTTCTAAGCCAGGGGACCCCAACCTGACATACTAGCTGTCCCCTCTGCTAGCGTTCAGAGGGATGGTAGTTGATGTGATTTTACTACAAGTGTGTGGAGGGATACATATGTAAGACTAATCTCCGCATTGTTCCATTTTACAGGTGAATTTGAGGTGCAACTTCTTTTATAATATTTAGCTATATTATTATTTTTAACACTCTGTGAAGGTTCTTCTAGATTTCTATGCATGAAATCATAGTTGCTTTTCATATGATGTAAACAGGTGTCGTCAAGGAAAGAAACTCTTCATTACAAGCTTTAATGCAAGTACAGATGTGTTTAGAACAAGGAAGAAAATCCTATTTAAATTCCTTAGAAACCAGAGAGAGACTGAGATTAGGAGACTAAGACAAGCCCTGTGAGTTGTTTGCTTTCTTGACTAGTGTTTGAAAGACAAGACAGGCATGTGATATGCAGAAAAACAGAGAGGACACTTTTTCACAATCAGAAACCATCATGAAACTACATATGGTAGTTTTCGAAGACCAAAAAGCAACTAATTTAACCACCATGTTGATGAAGCAGATAGACAAGATAGCAGAAAGTTTTAGTCCGGTGCTCACGAAATAGCTTTTGTCACCATTGTTCTGGACACATAATGGGCTATTCATATGCTTGTCCCTCTTTTCCCAGCCAGTCAGAATCCCAGGTTACTTGGAGGGCAGCACTGGGTTGTGTTTCTCTTGGTCTGTTAAGAGCCTCAACCACAAATCGAACTGCAAAGGGGCTTTAAAAAAAGGTTTTGTAGGTAAAGGAACATACATGATCATCTATTAGTACCTGTATTGCAAACCATAATGCCCAGAAGGAAGGAGAGAGAGCTAGATGAGAGAGAGGGAGAGACAGAAACAGAAACAGAGAGGCAGAGAGACAGGCACAGAGAGAAAGAGAGAGAGGGGAGGGGAAGGGAGGGGAGGGGAGGGGAGGGGAGGAGAGGAGAGGAGAGGAGAGGAGAGGAGAGATGAGAAGAGAAGAGAAGAGAAGAGAAGAAGAGAAGAGAAGAGAAGAGAAGAGAAGAGAAGAGAAGAGAAGAGAAGAGAAGAGAAGAGAAGAGAAGAGAAGAGAAGAGAGAAAGTATTTGCCCTAGAGGTAGACTTGAGGAGAGAGTGGTAGTGATAGGAGGGGTACTAGAGGCATTGGTGGGGAGAAATGGACACTGATGAAGGGACAGGTGTGTTCAAACATTGTATGACTAAAACCTAATCATGAAAAACTTTGTAGCTGTATCTCTCACCACAGTGACTCAATTTTAAAAAGTGAAGTAGTGGGGGAGGTAAGAAGGCGAGAAAAGGTTTTGAATCAAAGAAGGAAAAAGGTAAGGTGAGAAGTCTGTGTGAACGGTTTTGTTTTTAAGTTTCAATTGGATGTATTGAGGTAAACATTGGTGCATGGAGTTTAAATATTTATATACTTTCGGGGTACATTATTATATAAATCACACCTACCACCAAAACGTGGCTGTCTAGAGACCATTTAATTTCCATTCCATTCATCAATGTCGATTTTGTCTTCAATTGTCTAAAGACTTGTCTTCATTGGCCATGATCTATTCACCCACTTTATTATTAAATTAAAATTTTTTTTGTGTTAGACATCATGATTTACAATCCTGCTAATGATAGTGTTTCATGCATGAAACATTCTAGTATCACACCCTCTGTCAGAGTGTGGGCTGCCTTCCACCTTTGGACATCACAGACAACTGTGGAACATTCCCAACGGTTCCTACTGAGGTCAGCCCTCAGTTTCTGTTGGGTATTTCCTATGTCCTTACTATGCTGCTTTATATCCCGCACATGAGGGAGATAATTCTCTATCTAACCCTCTCCATCTGACTTCCTTCATTCAGCATAATCTTCTCCAGATCCATCTATATTCCAGAAATTTGCATGATTTTTTTCTCTTTTCTAACAGCAAAGTATTATTCCATTATGTGTATGTGCCACAGTTTCTTTATCCAGTCATTTGTTTCTGAGCACTTGGTTATTTCCGGATTTTGATTTTTGTGAAGATGCTGCAGTGAACATAGGAATGCAGATGGCTTTTCTGATTGGAGTTTTTAGGTCCTTGGGGTAGATGCCAATAAATAGACTTGCTGGGCTATATGAGAGTTCTATTGGTAGCTTTTGAAAATATAGTTCATATAGTTTTCCAAAAAGAGTTGGAAAAGTTGACATTATAACCAGCAATGAATAAGGACACCCCTCTGACACGTACACACAACCCCATATCTATCACAACACTAGTTGTTTCTGTTCTTTGTGATGTGTTCCAGTGTCACTATACCAGTGACGATATTGCTATCTCATTGCTTTGATTATCCCAGGTGGAATTTTCTATCAAAGAGATGCAAATGATAGAGGATATTTTTCACACATACCTTTTGACTACCTGTATTTCTTCTTTGGGGAAGTTTTTATTCATCTCCTCCCATTTTTAAATATTCTTTTTCTTGTAAAGTTCTTCTAGTGCTATCCATATATTGGATATTAACCTTGTGTCATACGAGCGGTAGGAAAATATTTCTCCCAGTCGGTGGGGTGTCTTTTTATTCTGGTCTTTGTTTCTTTTGCAGTTGTGAAAGATTTTGATTAGAGAAAACAAATGAAAGTCTGTTCAAGGAGGATTGAGGGCAAAGCAGGAGACAACAGTAATTTTGAAAGTCCAATTTCAGAGGGTCCCTCTGGGTGCTGCAGTTCTGGGACTGGCAGAAGGAGACCCAGGAAACTATTATATTAAGTTAGGAAGAAATTAGATCTGGTTTAATAAGGAGTATCAGAAGAAAATTTATAAACATACACAAAAGGAATGTTATGCAGCATCAGTATTTGTAAATTTCTTTCTCTCATTTTTGTTTTTGGGTCACACCTAATAGTATGGAGGGCTTATTCTAGGCTTAGTGCTCAGTAAAGGATCACTCCTGTCAGGGCAGTGTGTGGAATTGAACCCGGGTCAATACCCGACTTACCCGCTGTACTATTTCTCTGGTCCCAGAGTCAGTAATTGGGAATGAGGAAGGCCAGCAATGTTTGTGATATTTGTTGTGAGAGAAAGAGTAGGAATACTGAAGTGAGAAGAGATGAAATTTGGAGAATTATAAGATTGGCAACAAATAAATCCATATCTGAATCCCATGAAAATAATGTTCTTTTGGTATCACTATCATGCATATTTGGGGCTCAGTTTTTTTTCTCATGAGGTATTTTCATCCAACTAGTTGCAGTTTTGTGAGACATGTTACTGCGTTTGGCATATCGAATATTTCATGAGAAGCTTGCCAGGTTTTGCCATGCCAGCGAGAGCGTGCCGGGCTCTCAGAGAGGGGCAGAGGAATCGAACTCGGGCCAACCAGGTCGACCACGTGCAAGGCAAATGCCCTACTCACTGAGCCCGCTCGAGCAAATCAATGAGCAACAGGAGGGCAGTGACAGTGACACAGTTTTAAGGCATACTTTTAACTTGCTTTGAAAGGTCATGCCATGCGAGAGTTTTTACTAACCTACCCGTGATGTATTCGATATGCCAAAAACAGTAACAACAAGTCTCATGATGGAGACGTTACTGGGCCCGCTCGAACAAATCGATGAACAACGGGAGAACCGTGACGGTGACCGTGATACTCCCATAATTCAAAATAAGGGCACTGAGCTAACACATAATAAAGACCAGTGATCCAGATGTCAGTAAAATCTTAAGCATAATACCTCAGTATTACAATACCTCATAATACCTTGAGTATACCTTAAGCAATACCTCGCTACCTTAAAATCTTCAGCATACCTCTAAACACATAGCAAGCAATTTAAAAGGAAGATAAACGGTGTCGCCAAAATATTACCTATGCGCTTCCTTTCCTGCCCTCGGTGGCATTGCGTGCACATGGGACGCAATGATACTGACCCAGCATTCTCAGTGTCTGGGGCTAGTCAGCTCCTGCAAACATTTTTTTTGCTTTTTGGGTCACACCCAGCGATGCTCAGGGGTTACTCCTGGCTCACGCACTCAGGAATTGCTCCTGGTGGTGCTCGGGGGACCATATGGGATGCTGGGAATCGAACCTGGGTTGGCCATGTTGGCTGCATGCAAGACAAATGCCCTACCCGCTGTGCTATCGCTCCAGCCCCTCCTGCAAACATTTCTCGTTAAATATGTGCCACAAGAAGGCAAGAAGGACGAATGCTTGAGACACGGTGTTTCTTCCTTCGCGTCTCCTCTCACCTTTCTTGCTCTGTAACTATGTCTTTTGATCTCCACAGCCCAGCTCGCATCTGGAGAGCTTCCGGAAGTCCTGGTCTATCCCTGTGGATTAAGTGGCTTTTCTGGTTGCCCCCTTCTTCTCCCTGCACCCCAATATCTCTGATTGGCTTCAGCCAATCTGCTCTCACCTTCCTTAGCAACTCCTGAAATTGCTCCAATCAGCAGCACTGAAACTTGTCTGACACTTGCTGTTTCTCCTTACAATGTGCTTTCGAACCTAATGCGGATTTGTATCCTCCCCAGATCTTTCTGGACACATAGTAACTAACTGCTCAATAAATATTCACTCACTAATCTCTACTTTCTCCTTTTTTTTAAATTTTTGCTTTTTGGGTCACACCCGGCAATGCACAGGGGTTACTCCTGACTCTGCACTCAGGAATTACCCCTGGCGGTGCTCAGGGGACCATATGGGATGCTGGGAATTTGTGCAAGGCAAACGCTCTACCCGCTGTGCTATTGCTCCAGTCCCCTTTCTCCCGTTTTGATCTTCTGTTCACATGATGTTCTGAGTAGTGAACTTAATTTAACTTCACCTTTGAGAAATTTATAAAGAAAATCAATAACATTTTCAAGAACAAGTTCAGTTTATACTCTCTATTTAATCATTCTTTTGCTCTTGTCCACTAAATGTTGTGCATGTTTTCTTAATTAATATTTTTCTTAATTCTTAATATTTCTTAATATTTTTCATAATTCTTCTTTGAATACAGAGACTAATTTGCACATTACTTCTTGAGGAGAACATAAGTACATTTAGGGTAGAGCTAACTTGGAAAACCTTATGATTTTTTTTTCTACTTTGGGCTATACCCAGTGATGCTCAGAGGTTACTCCTTGCTCTGCACTTAAGAATTAGTCCTGACGGTGCTTGTGGGTTTGTATAGGATGCTGGGGATTGAACCCAGGTTGTCTATGTGCAAGACAAGTACCTTACCCACTGTATTATCACTCTAACCCCCTCCCCCCAGTGATTTTATTGACTATTTAGAAATCCTGTTATAACCTGCTCATGTTGTATATCAGAAAAACTTATACAATTGGGGGGCAATTTAAGAATATCTGTTCACTTGTAATTAACATGTGATTTTCCTTTTATCCTTTATAAACATTTTTTTTTGTAAGGACAGGCTGCTAAAATCTCAGGGCTGGGATGAAAGGAGACATTTCTGGCACCTGCTTGAGTAAATCGATGAACAATGGGAGGACAATGATAATATATATGTATATATTTATTTATATATATATATATTATCTTGTAGCACTGTCCTCCCATTGTTCATCTATCTGCTCGAGCGGGCCCAGTATCATTGTGAGACTTGTTACTGTGTTTGGCATATCGAATACCTCATGGGTAGCTTGCCAGGCTTTGCCATGCAGGTGGAATACTCTCAATAGCTTGCTGGGCTCTTGGAGAGGGGCAGAGAAATTGAATGCAGGTCAGCCTCGTGCAAGGCAAACACCCTACCCGCTATGCTATCACTCTGGCCCATAAATAAACTTATACTACATAAAGAAATTTATACAGTTCCCATTCTTGTAAAAAAATGAATTTTCAGGTGCCCCCAAATAAATCAAGAAATTAGGCTGATGTGTCTCCTCCTGCTTTGCAAATCAAATACAAATCAATCTGGTTTTTCAAAGTTCTTTTGAGATAAAAGCAGGGAGTGGGTCTTAGTATTTGATAACCTCTAACTTAACTTGTCAATCTTAAACTCTTGGCTTTCCTGTGCAATATTAGACATATGGATTTGGAGATTCTTCATAATTACAATGGAATCAATTTATGTTAGCCGCACAAATAATGTTGGTCTTTTTGCCTAGTATGCTGCTTTAATAGTGTCCTCATATAAACCACTTTGGAACATATTGCTTTGGAATCAGCTTAATAAAACTGTTACATAAACTAGTAATCAAAACAGCATGTTGTGAACTCACTTTTTTATGTTGTTATCAGGAAATGAGAATGACAGTATAACTCTTCTTACTTATCTGTTCCTATCAATGCAGAGACCATTTCTTCTTAAGGTATATTTGTGTAAAAGGATCTCTCATCATCTTTAGATTAGGGCATCCAGTTTCTTCAAAGATATCATCATCTTGGAAAAGTTGGAAAAAGTTGGAAAAGTTGGAACTTTTGGAAAAGTTGGCAAAGTTCTCTAGCTAGCTTGCACATTCAATTTCTCAAACTTGAGTTTGCTCACAGGTGTGAATCAGCCAGCTGAGGGCCGGGGACATCCCTAATAATAGCTGACTCTTAATAGAGATCTAGGGGACCAAGCAAAGAAATGCCTTGAAAATGCTTGTTTCAAGGAATTCTTGGGAAGAAGCTGTTATCAAACAAGCAGTCAAGTGATGTATAATTCTGCATGATTATGTATTACCATCACAATCAGAGAAAGAAAATAAAGCAAGAGAAAGTATCAAAGCAACTGGAGTTGGAGACTGACAACTGTACACAGGATTTGAGAAATTCTCTTCAAGAAAATAAATTGTGTTTTTTGAAGGACCAGACAAATGTTCACTGGTAGAAAGGGTGGCCCAGGTAGCTTGAGAGCAAGCATGAAGGCTCTTTGAGGTAGGAAATAGCTTGGTATGTTTGAAGAACAGCAACCAGATGAATACCCCTTAGGGAGAGGAGGAAGAGCAGGAGATGAGATGAGCCTGGAGCTTGAATGGATTGTCTCTTCCTTTCTCCATGGACACAGTGAATAATGGTTGAAAGTCTGCAAATGCTATGAAAAACATCCACCTAGTCCTGGAGGAATCTATTAGGTCACTCCATTCATTTTACACACTAGTCAATTGGGTTTTAGCATAAGGACTAAAAAATTAGTTCCTATGAGTCCACATCTACAAGACAAACATCATGGTCTCAAATGGGTTAATAATCCATGGTCCAGTTAAATGAGAGGCACCAGTAACATCATTATATGTTCCTTCAGGATCAAGTAAGACTTTAAATTCTTGGTCCCAAAAATGAAAATAGCTTTACTGGGAAAATATAAATGCTTCTAATAAAATAATGAATAAATTAAGCCAAAAGAAAGACAAATACAGGATGGTTTCACTTATATGTGGTATTTAGAATCACTGGACGAGGAAATGAAATGTTTTATAGGGAGGGAGGGGACTTTCTAGATCACTCTTGGCCTCAGAGTACAGGAAGAAGGAAAGAAAAGGAAAATAACCCACTGTCACACTTCCGGAGCTCCAGTAGCCACGCCCACCTCCCATAGCTGCCTCCTTGTCAACTCACCCACTGGTCCTGCTCTTCAGATTCACAACCTACATCTAGGGAGATACAGCCTAAGCAGCTGAAATTCTTGGACACACTGGTTCCCCAAGCTGAAAATTCTGGGGCGTCCGCAGGAGGCCCAGTCCAATAGCTACATGCACTCACCACTGCCACCACCATGCCAACACCCATAGCCGAACTTCGTGGCTTCATGAAGAATCTCTGCAGAGTCATCAGCGTTTTACAGATCCTTAAGTTTCTGGACCACACGACACCTCCCAATTCCACAGTACTGGATTCCAGTAGGAACACATCAAATTATACGAGAGAGCAATGGAGAAGCCAACTGTCACTGTCACTGTCATTGTCCTCCTGTTGTTCATCGATTTGCTAGAGCGGGCCCAGTAACGTCTCCATTGTGACAATTGTTACTGTGTTTGCCAGGCTTTGCTATGCTGGTGAGATACTCTCAGTAGCTTGCCGGACTCTCCAAGAGGGACGAAGGAATCGAACCTGGGTTAGCTGCATGCAAGGAGAAGCCAACTAAACACAATAAACGGAAACAATAACACAGAAGGCACAACCAAAGACAAATAGCTTAGTATAACTGCAAAGACTAACAATGCTGTGGAAAGATATAACAATTTTCACAAATTTTCCTTTACTGAAGTAGTTTGATAATTTCTTTAGCCATTTGGTTGAAACAAGTAACATACAACAAATTGTTGTGTGCCTGCTAAAAAGAGCAGGCTTGAGGGTGGTTGGGGAAATGGGGACAATGGTGTCAGAACATCAAAATCCCAGTACAAAAATATTAGGAACAACTTTGTAAACTATGCATGGTGTTTAAATAAAGGGGAAAAGAAAAGGAAAGGAAAGAAATAGAGGGGAGAGGAAAGAGGAGACAGATGGGAAATTAAAGAGGGACCAGGGGTCAAAGAAGTCAAACGATTCAGGTACACCAGTGGTATATAGAGAGGGTAAAGCTAAATATCCAAACCACAGTCAGCAACCCTGAAATCATGAGACCCAAACTTTAGCAATCAAATTTAAAACGGTGCCTGTCAAAATGAAGGCTGGAGGGGAAGTCGGCAAATCGTGTGGAGGGAAGTTGGTACTGGTGGCTTTCATGCTGAAACACTGCATGTCCAAAACTCAACTATGAATAACTGTAGATCATGGTGCTTTAATAAGAATTTTTATTAAAGAATTTTTATTATTTCTTTGTTTATGTTTGCTTTTTGGGTCACACCCGGTGATGCACAGGGGTTCCTCCTGGCTCATGCACTCAGAAATTACTCCTGGCAGACTAACACCCAAGAATAGCCGAGATAAGTACCAGGAGGATTACTCCATGGCCTTGAGGACAGCCACACATGCTAGGAGAAAAGGCAGCTCAGATAGAGAAGGGAGCACCAAGTAAAGGGTTTTGGGAGGTTCCTCTCAGGATGGGAAAAGCGTGATGAGAGTAGACTATAGTCCGAACAAGATTGCCACTCAATGTCTCTTTTGCAAACCATGGCACTCAAAAGGAGAGAGATAACAAAAGGGAATGCCCTGCCACAGTGGTAGGGTGGGATAGGGGGAAGGGGGGTGGGAGGGATACTGGGACTGGTGGTGGTGGAGAATGGGCACTGGTGGAGGGATGGGTATTCGATCATTGTATAACTGAAACCCAAGCACAAAAATTTGTAAGTCTACAACTGTACCTCATGGTGTTTCACTAATAAAAATTTAAGGGAAAAAAAGAGAAATTACTCCTGGCAGTGCTCAGGGGACCATATGGGATGTTGGGAACTGAACCCAGGTCAGCCATGTGCAAGACAAATGCCCTACCCGCTGTGCTATTGCTCCAGCCCCAATAAGAATTTTTAAAGATGAAAAGTAAAAAAATTTCCCCTGGAGATTCTCTTGTCACTTAAGTATATAAAACTAGGAGAATTTTTCTGAGGACAAGATGACATGATTCTAATAAAGTGCCTAGGGTAGTGAGTGACATGTGATAAGGGCTTCGTGTGTGTTTGTTCTCATTACTATGTTCTGATTGTTTTTGTTTGATAATGGCCAAAAATATCTCAGAGCTGGAAGTGAGGGAAGATAGAGACCCACTGATTTCTTTATTACTTTTCTAATCTAAGACTAAGAAAACAAGATCATGTTTTATAGACTTGAAAGTTATTTTTGAGAGTTCACCAGGCTTCAGGATGCTAGCTCCTACTGGCATCTCCTCAACTCTTTCATTCGGTCTAGACACAGGGGGTTGGGTTGAAAAGGAACCAGCCAAGATAATGGCCATAAAATAAGGACCCAGGAAATACCACGTATCTATTTTGCTATATAGTAGGTCTCTAGGAGAAAAATTTTTGGGGTCAAGTAGAGAGTACCCATGGTAGTTACTGTCTGCCAGTCAAGTACAAAATGCTAGTATGAAGTACACCTTGTAGTTAGAAACTTTTCCAAAAGAAGATGAGGAAGAACAGTTCTTTTTCCTGGCCTTGAAGTGATGCCTTGATATTCTTGTGCCAAAGAAATATATATTTTGAAATGAGCCTGGGATCCATCCTGCTACAGGAACATTTCCCAGGTTTTTCTGAAGCTCTTAGGCGAAGAGCAATTCCCAACAAAGTCCTGATCCACCGCTAAACTTTCGCGTCACTGTGTTTTGAAAGCTCAGTGACTCATGTGGTGCTTGGAAAGAGAAAGCTGACATTTTCCAGAACTTTCTGTGGGTGACTCCTTATTGCCACCTTTCAAAAATGCCAGCTGCAGAAGGGATTATAGGGCTTGGAAACATTAAAGAGATATTTACACTTTGGGCCCCCAAGGATCATTAGCCAGGATTTTTATTTTCTACTGTTAAATGATGTGGATTTTCCTGTAGTTTTACCTACAAAAAATGCTTTGTGCCAGTAAAGCTTTCATCATATCATTTTTCTAAACAGGTTCATACTCAAATTAAATTATTTGATATTTTTTGCTAATTAAAAATGTCAATGACCCCCATTGGTTGTTAGGATTTAATCAGGTAACAAAATGATCTTCGTTCTATAATACAACTAAAATTTATTAAGCATTCAAGTCTTCCTTTCAATTAATGAAAGACTTCTGTGCCATCTGCAGAGTGTTAGAAAGATTGTGAGGCTATGACCACTTCTGCCGTTTGCTTGGTTGGTGACTGTGAGCCGTATGCTCCATCTCTCGAAGTCTCAATTCCTCTGTTGCAGAACAGATAGACATAGAGTTTTATCTCTTAAAAGTTGTGAAAGTGGAAAGGATTCAGCAGAGGCCCACACATCAAAACAGAAAATTTTCTACAATGATGGCAACATTTGAGCGCTTCTTTATTTATTTTTTTTGGTGTAGTCTTTTATTTTTTTATTTTTATTTTTAAATATATATTTTTAAATTTTTATTAGTGAAACACTATGAGGTACAGTTGTAGACTTACAAATTTTTGTGTTTGTGTTTCAGTTATACAATGATCAAGTACCCATCCCTCCACCAGTGCCCATTTTCCACCACCACGGGTCCCAGTATCCCTCCTAGCCCCCCATACCCCCCCATCCCACCCTGCCTCTGTGGCAGCGCACTCCCTTTTGTTCTATCTCTCATTTTGGGTGCTGTGGTTTGCAAAAGAGGCAATGGGTGGCAATCATGTTTGGTCTATAGTCTACTTTCAGCATGCTTCTCCCGTCCTGGGAGGATCCTCCCTACTCCCTTTATTTGGTGATCCCTTTTCTATCTGAGTTGAGCGCTTCTTTAATGATTAGCATTTAATTGATTTATCACTTACTGTTTTCAAATCTGTATAACATAACAATGGGGATGGCTTTTATAATGGTGAACTTTTAAAAAAAATTTTTATTAGTGAAACACCATGAGGTACAGTTGTAGACTTACAAATTTTTGTGCTTGGGTTTCACTTACACAATGATCCAGTACCCATCCCTCCACCAGTGCCCATTCTCCATCATTTACATTTTTTAAAAAAGTTTTGTTAGTGAAAGACCATGAGGTGAACTTTTCTTGTTAATGATTTGGAGAAAAGTTTTGAGTCTCAGAATATAAAGTATTTGTAGTTATTTTAAAGTTCTGTTTCTTTTATTCTTTTTCTGGTTTTAATCAGGGGTGGGTGGTGAATTACACAAAATTCCTTCTTGAGCATATATCAAAGTGGCTTTTTCTTTATTGACCAGTTAACTTGGTGAATTAAATGACTAGATATTTTTAATGACTAGATATTTTAAGAATTACATTTACATCTATCAGATAAATCATTGAGTCATAATAGATCATAATTTTAGTATAGTGTAGGACTGTTTTATTAATATTTTTAGGATATTTGCTTAGATGTTTATAAGTATTATTCTTATTGTGCTACCTCTGCCTGGTTTTACCTAATTGTTAGAACTCTAAAAAGAACTGAAGGGTATTTTGCCTGTGTGGGCTGGAATAGCACAAATAATACAATCATATGTAGATAAATAATATAATATAAATAGCATAAACAGAGTAGCAATTAGTTGCTCCTTAAAATTCCTTTAAGTGTGAAATGATCTGAGCTTGATTTTATTTTTAGGGGTTGTTCTTTTATCTTTGAGTCCTTCCTTATCCCCTCCCACCAGCCCTCACTCAAGAACCTTAATTTCAGACCTTTTAACTTTATCCTCAACTTGTCCTTGTTCTTCAGATTTTTCTGGCTGTGCCTCCTGTACTGCAACCAGATGCATTCTAGATCTGCTTCCCACAGAGGGAATTCTCCTTTCTAAACTTAATTGCTATTTAAGCTTGTCAGGGAACTTAAATTTTTGATACCTTCTCCCCCTAGGAGTTCTATTTGGTTATTTTTAAAATATCACTCGCTCTTTCTCCTACCATTTTTAGGCCTGTATATACAATTATATCACTACCACAGAAATCACAATTCAAAATACGAAACATGTCTATTTCCCCCAAAGATTTCCTCCTGTGACTTTGCAGACTGTTATGGTTCCCTACCAGAACTATTTTGGACTAATTTCCCCATCAATTTATTTTGCTTGTTGAACTTTACAGAAGCTGAATCATCTAATAGGTTTTCTTTAATCTCTGCCTTTTGTTAAAACTTAATGTGGTTTCTGTGAGAATTGCCCATGTTGTTTGAAATACTTGTAATAGAACCTGTAATAGTATACCACTGTGTGAATAACTCATCCTAATTTTTTTTATTAAACCAATTAACTTTTACTATAGCTTAGTTAACAGTTACAAGAGTGCTAATATTGATATTCTTGATGGACAAAGTTCCTGCCCTCCAACCAGCACCAAAGTGTCTAAGACCCTTCCTCTTTCCTTATGTAAGTGCTAGGTCACCTCTTCTTGTCCCTCTGGTATTCTCATTTTTGTAATCATAGCTCAAAGGTTTGATATTGGCGATTTCCTTGTTTTATTTCTTTCTGTGCCAAAAGAGTGAGATAATCTGGTATTTGCTCTTCTCTCTCTGAGTTTATTTTGCTTAAAATAATAACTTTGAGTTCCATCCCAAATACAAGATTTCATCTTTTCATATAGCTTCATAGTATTTCATTGTGTGTATTTATAACAACTTTATCCATAAATTTACTTCAATGCTGTTGGATGTTTGGGTTGTTTCTATATCTTGGCCATTCTACTTTGCACTGTGTGACCATAGTTAAGCACATATCTCATATTGTAAATATGTTTGTATTCTTGGGATAGATGCCAGGAAGTATAATTGCAGGGTCATCTGGAAGCTCTATTCTTATTTTTTGAGACGCCTCCATAGTGTTTTCCACAGAGGCTTCATCACATAGCATTCCCACCATTAGTGAAATGAGGTATCCTGTTTTTTCACTGCATCCCTGCCAACACCGGTTACTGCTGGTCATTTTGACAGACCCCATTCTCACTGGTGTGAGATGATGTTTCATTGTCAAGTCTGTGTGCAGTTTCCTGATAATAAGTAATGTTGAACACATTTTATATCCCTACTGACTGTCCATAGATCTTATTTGGGGGAAGTGTCCGTTCATCTACTCTTCCCATTATTTGATGGGGTAATTATTTTTCTATGTGTGGTTGCTGAGTTTTGTGAGTGCTTTATATGTCTTGGATACTAGCCTTTTGTTACATGGTTTGCAAATATTTTCTCCCAATCAGTAGGTTGTCTTTATTTTAGCTTAAGTTTCTTTAAGCTGAAGGTACCGGCAGAGGGACAAAGCCACGCGGGTTCCGGAGCCGAGATCTCCAAGCCTACTCGGATTGGGGCTGAGCATCCTCCACCCAGATCCTCCAAATTCCAGTAGGCGGGGGTCACACCCACCAACTGGCCCCCTGGCGCCGTGTAATCCCATCAACGGCCAAGATTCAGAGACTATAAAACCCAGCTCCCGGAAGCGCGCTGCCGCATTTGCGGCTACGTGACATCTTATCATCTCATTCCTACTTTAGACAAACTGGCAGGCTACAGAATGTAACCTGCCCACACGGCAGAGTCTGGCAAACTCCCCGTGGCATATCCAATATGCCAAATACAAATACCAGTAACAATGAAGGGTCTCATTCTCCTAACTCTGAAAGAGCCTTGAAAATGGCACTTTCTAAAAAAAATCTCAGGGCTAGGACGAAGAGACGTTACTGGGGCCTGCTCGAGGCAATCGACGAATAACAGGATGGTTGTGATTGTGATTGTGAAGTTTCTTTTAGTTTTCCTTTTCCTTTTTCTTTCTTTTTTTTTTCAGCTTTAAGGCCACACTCAGTGGTGCTGAGGACTTAATCCTGGATCTTCGCTCAGATGACTTGCTGGTGTCTTACCTGCTGTACTATCACTCTGGTCCCTAGCCTGAGTTTTTACATGATACATTTTATCATGGGCTGGAGCTATAGCACAGTGGGTAGGGCGTTTGCTTTGCATGTGGCCAACCCGGCCAACCCAGGTTTGATTCCTCTACCCCTCTCAGAGAGCCCGGCAAGCTACGGAGAATACCAGGCCCGCACAGCAAAGCCTGGCAAGCTACCTGTGATGTATTCAATATGCTAAACACAGTAACAAGTGTCACAGTGGAGACATTACTGGACCCACTTGGGCAAATCAGTGAACAACAGGAGAACAGTGACAGTGACATTTTATCATGTAAAAACTTTGTAATTTGATGTAGAGTCATTTGTTTCCTTTTTGTAGTGATTATCTTGTCAAGGAAATCAGATCCCTGAAGGTAATTCTAAGGAATTCTGTTTATATTTTCCTCAAAGGGCTGGAGCGATAGCACAGCGGGTAGGGCGTTCGCCTTACAAGCGGCCAACATGGCCAACCCGAGTTCGATTCCTCTGCCCCTCTCGGAGAGCCCAGCAAGCTACCGAGAGTATTCGATATGCCAGACACAGTAACAACAAAGTCTCCAATGGAGACGTTACTGGGCCCGCTCGAGCAAATCGACGATCAACGGGAGGGCCTTTACCTTTACCTTTACCTTTTCCTCAATATCTTTTATGGAGTCTAGTCTAATCTTTGGGTCTCTAATATCGTTGACTTCTATATAATGTGAGAAACCGTAGTTCCAGTTTCTTTCCTTCTTTGAAGCTTTCCCTGCTCTCCTTTCATTCACCCAGTTTCTTTTTCATTGACTAACTGTCCAGAGATCTGAGGATTTAGCTCCGAGATCATAATTCTGTTCTGTGGTTTTGAGTGCCTACCTTTATTCTAGTACTAGAGACTTCTGATTACAATCAGTAACATAATTTATACTGAAGAAATATGATATCACTCAACATCCTTTTTCTTAGAATTGTGTTAGCTCTTTGAGGAGTTTTACGATTCTGTATAAAGTTTAGCAGCAATTGTTCTAAGTCTTTGAAGAATGTCATTAAAATTTTGCTGGGAATTGCGTTGAATTTGTATAATGCTTTTTTTTTAAACTCTTTGTTTTCCCACCCTCCTGTTGATGGGCATTTTGACTGCTTTTACTTTGGGTTTTACTGTTATAAAGTTGTCGTCAACATACCTGGAGAAGTCTTTGTGCGAGGAGCGATAGCACAGCGGTAGGGTGTTTGCCTTACAAGTGGCCAACATGGCCGTCCTGAGTTTGATTCCTCCGCCCCTCTCGGAGAGCCCGGCAAGCTACTGAGAGCATGGCAGAGCCTGGCAAGCAACCCGTGAAGTATTCGATATGCCAAACACAGTAACAACAAGTCTCATGGCGGAGACGTTACTGGGCCTGCTCGAGCAAATCGATGAACAACGGGAGGACCGTGACACCATGAATACTCTGTATTATTGGACTTTTAGTTATGTCAATTTTGTGGATCTAATCGTTTCTACAACTGTCCTTCGCCAACTACAAGACCAAGATGACTGCCCTCCGACATCCTGATGGATCTATCACATCTTCCAGAAGGGCAATAGAGAAGATTATCCATGACTTCTACTCGAATCTCTTTGATAGCCACATCCACCTGCACACAAACCAAATTGCGCAGGATGACTATGTCTTTCCCAACATTCTCCCTTCCGAAATCTGCACACCATTTTGTCAGTAAAGAAGCGAACAGCACCCAGCCCAGACAAGGTCAGACCCAAACACCTGAAGAATCTGCCATTGGTACTCATCAATACACTGGCTCAGCTCTTCACACGCTACCATCTGAATGCATGGTTCTGTCCCAATGGAAAATCAGCAGGATTGTTCTACTGTACAAGAAGGGAGACATCCACGACATTGGCAACTATCGCCTGATCTGCCTATATTGTCTGTCGCCTACAAGCTGCTCAATCGAGTCATCCTGAATAGGATTAGCAGAACACTAGATGAAGGACAACCATGCGAGCAAGCAGGGTTCCTAAAAGGATTCAGCACGATCAACCATTTTCACATGGTATCCAAGCTCATTGAGGTTTCTTGGGAGTTCAAGATGCCGCTTTGTCTAATGTTCATTGATTTAAAGAAGGTCTTTGATTCTGTTGAGACTGAAGCAATCATCGAAGCCCTAGCCAAACAGGGCGATCAAACTCAAATACATCAGGATCCTCTGTGAGCTGTATTATGGATTCACTACCAGGATCTCACCATCACTGCTTTTTTTTCTCACAAGGAAGTGATCATGTCAAGAGAGGGGTTCAGCAGGGTGATACCATTTCACCGAAATTTGTCAGTGCCACCCTTGAGAACGTCATGTGATGACTGGAATGGGAAGGAATGGGAGTGAAGATAGACGGTTGGCAACTACACCACCTCCGCTTCACTGATGACATCATTCTAATAACATCAAACATTAGCCAAGTGGTACAAATGCTGGCCGACTTTGACCATGAGGATGGAAAGGTCAGACTCCAGCTGAATCTCACGAAGACAATGTTTATGAGAAAATGGTCTAGTTTCTGACATTTCATTCACTCTCAACAGGACGAACATCTCCTAATGCAACAGTTATGTGTACCTAGGTCGAGAAGCAACATGAAAAATGACCTGGCACCTGAGTTGTGCAGTAGGACAGTGGCTTGGAACGCCTTCAAGAGCATTGAAGAAATAGCTAAGAGGACTAAGAATCTCTGGCTCCGGGCACATCTGTTCGATTCCACTGTTCTTCCTGCATTAACATATGCCTCAGAAACCTGGGCCCTACAAAAACAGGACGACAACGCTATTCAGGTCTCCCAAAGAGGAATCGAAAGAGCTATGCTTGGAGTATCACGCTTCACTCAAATGAGAGAAAGAATCTGGAGTTCCAACCTCCATCGATGGTCAAGAATCAGGGACTCTGTCTCATTTGCCAAGGTGTCGAAAATCAGATGGGTTGGATACGTAATGCGATTTGGAGACTGCTGGACTAGAGCCATTACCTATTGGATTCCATGGGATGTCAAAAGATAGCATGACGGCCCACCTATGAGATGGTCAGACTTCTTCGTCAAGACCCTGGATGATCATTTTGAGGCTCTTTGTGTTCCTAGAACGAGCAGACACTCTTGGGCTACACTAGCACGTGACAGGGACGAAGGAGATGTTATTGGCGCCCATTTGAGCAAATCAATGAGTAACAGGATATCAAGTGACCAAGTGAAGTGATCAAGTTGTTTTTACATGTATTTTTATTTATATTCTTAATGAAGAATGATGTTGAGCATATTTTTACAAGCTTATTGACAGGCAAACCTATTTTATAATGTCTTAGTGGTTGCTTTATCATTTCTAGTTTTTGTGCTTATATTTATATTTGTAATATTTTTCCATTCTTCTCATAGTGGTTCATTTTGTCGTGTGGTTTTAATTTAGAATGTAAATTAACTTTTGTGCTTTCTCCCCCTCTCTTCCTCCCAGAGATCAAGGTTGTACCGCAACACACGGAATTTGTACTTACCCTTTTCAGAACTCCCTAGCTTTCAATATTGTGGAGATATCTTTATATACTAACTCAGTCTTAACATATTATCTCTGTTATAAGTTAGAATCATATACAATTTTTAAGAGGTGGTAAAAGCTTACTCCATGAATTTGAAACAATCCCATATAATACTATCAAGATTATATGGGATTGTATAAAACCACTTATAGTGGTTTTCAATGCTAATATTTCATATCAGCTTTGAAATCGTACAATTTCATCACCATTCAACTTGGGATACATAAAAACTCACTGAAGCCAGCAAGGTGGTTGTTGTTCTGCTGTTTGAATTTCCTTCTTAACAATGAGGAAATGTTACTCAGACTTTAAGTGATAAACTCAAGGTCAAGGTCATACCCAAGGCGTGATTCAACCAAGACTAGAACCCAGGGCTTCTTATTCCTGATCCAGATCCTTTTGTGATATAATTCAGTATATTTGTACCTTGACTCACGACCGCTGGACTAGAGCTGTTACTGAATGGATTCCACGGGATGTCAAAAGACCGCGTGGCCGCCCACCTACCAGATGGTCAGACTTCTTCATCAAGATCATGAACGATCGGTTTGAGGCTCTTCATTTTCCCAGAACGAACAGATGCCACTGGGCTACACTAGCACGCGACGGGGACAAATGTAGATGTTACTGGCGCCCGCTTGAGCAAATCGACGATTAACGGGAAGTTAAGTGATTAAGTGAGAAGCTAGTTCATTCACTCATTTACAAGTGATCCAAGCAGATCGGCCTTGAAGTCAGGGCCTGAGTCTATATCTCAGTTTCATTAAATCATGGCAAGTTCTTCTCTCTAAACTTCAGTTATAAATTGGGTTAATATTTACTCCACAGCATTTTTGTCATGGTTAGATGAGATCGTACTTCAAAGGTCCATATCATGCCCATTCAATATATATTAGCTTTTATTATCCTTTCATCGGAATTCTAAAGAGATTGTTTATGCAGTATGCATGCGATTGATCGTTGAGTTGATGTCATATTGCTTCTCCTTTCCCCCAGGGCTTTTGCTTCTTTTTTACTGTTTGATATAAGATGGTCCTAGACATTACAGAGATTATATGATATTTAAATCATAAATCATTATGTCATCTCTAGACTATTGGCACATGTAGCTAAGCTTTATTAAAATATTATTTAAGCCAAGAATTTCTCATGAAATATTAGGCTTGCTAATTTTTTCCCTATGTTTTTGGCCCAGGGCCTAGATGCCTTGTGTTTTCAATAGAATATTTCACTACATAAACTAGAACTTCAGTAAAGTGAGAACAAAGAGTTCTAAATCCTGTATACAGGTGGAATCTTGTCACCCCCAACTCATTATCTTTCTCATCTTCTCTTTCTTGCTTAGAAGAACACAGAAAATGCAGTACCCGGGCCAAGTACTGGATACTTAGATTTTAAGAGTCTTTAGCTACTGAGATCAGTTGGTGCCTTTCTCTAAAATCGTCTGATAACTGTCAGAGTTACTGAGAAGCCTCAAATGGGTGGGATAGTGTGAGTCCAGGTGGGTGTCACTGCTTGAGAATTGGGCGCTTGGTTGAAGACGCCTCCCAGGCTTTGTGTTATGCTGTCATCTCCACGGAGAAATCAAACTTGGGCTGAAAAAGCCAATATCCATAGGTAATCACACACGGCAGGAGATTTTGTTTCGTTATCTTCTCTGGAAAGAAACAACAACCTTCTGTGGACTTTTCCTGTCTGCAGTAAAGGTAGTGTGTGGAAACATGTGAAGAAGACCCAGTAGGGTTTGTCAATCACACTTGCAGCCTTGCTCGTGTGACTGAAGAAAGCCCTTGTCCTTTGCAGGTCAGTGATGGAGCTTGGTGACAGAGCCTGTGTTCTGAAGGTGTGGAGTCTTGGGTTGATTCCTGGCACCACCGCTGAAAAAAGTAAAAAGAATTCCCATTCCCATGGAAATGTCTTTTTCCAAAGAAAGATAACCAGTAAACAGCCTAATCTTATCACTCTTTTTCTGAAACTACTGGTTATGATTTGGGTTCTGTTCTTACTTTCCTGTCACTCTCCAGGCTGTTTGAAGTTCTTGTTAACATAGGATGTTGCTTCTTCTTAGAAGATTCTGTCGGCTATAGCTTTTTAGGTTGGAGTTTGATCCCTGACCCAGTGTCATATTTTTTTTTTTGTCATGTCACTGTCACTGTCACTGTCCTCCCATTGTTCATCGATTTGCTTG
This sequence comes from Sorex fumeus, assembly GCF_029834395.1. Taxonomy (NCBI): domain Eukaryota; kingdom Metazoa; phylum Chordata; class Mammalia; order Eulipotyphla; family Soricidae; genus Sorex; species Sorex fumeus. The sequence goes on from NW_026606157.1 coordinate 6,518,809, forward strand.
AGTGGGCCCAGTAACGTCTCCAATTGTGACAATTGTTACTGTGTTTGGCATATCGAATATGTCATGGGTAGCTTGCCAGGCTTTGCCGTGCGGGGGAGATACTCTCAGTAGCTTGCCGGGTTCTCCAAGTAAGACAGAAAGATGAACTAGATAAAGTAAATTCCTTGCTTGGTACTTTGATTAGGCTGAGAAGAAAAGAAAGCAAGTAGAGATTTTATCTCAGATAAGAGTGGTGGTTCCAAAGGCTAGATGAGAAAGAGTTAACTAGAGGGATCAGAAGCAGCACTGAAAGAAGCTGAGAATTTAAAGCAAAGATGGAACTGAGTCATGGACTGTAGTCTCTGGTTCCGACTCTGCCCTCATTTTTTCTTGAGCCTGATCATCCTTCTTATCCGGTTCCACTATTGAGTTTTTTCCTTCCTTCCTTCCTTCCTTCCTTCCTTCCTTCCTTCCTTCCTTCCTTCCTTCCTTCCTTCCTTCCATCCTTGCTTTCATTCTTTCTTTAAATTTTATTGAATCACTGTGAGATAGTTACAAGCTTTCATGTTTGGGTTTCAATCACACAATGATCAAACACCCATCCCTCTACCAGTGCACATTCCCTACCACCACTGTCCCCAATTCAATGCTATCTCTCCACTTTGCCCCCAGTAGTTTCTCTGGAGTCAGACAAACTTTCGGTCAGTGATTTGGAGTTAATTTACTTGAATATTTATTAGCTTCAGTGTCCTTGCCTATATACATTCAATGAGTTTTATTTTAGAATATTTTATATTTTACTTTTTCATTGTCAGTATTTATTGATTGTCCATTAGCTTATAATACTCAGAAAATTTCAGAAGTAACAGTCATGTCTCAATATGTGGACACGCTGCATTGCACCCACCCCGAAGTTCTGGACTGTCTACCAGCTTACCACACCCCCCAGCCCTCTTCCCTGCTCCTCTGGGAAGCTCCATGCTTCTTCAGTCTAAGAGTTATTTTTGCTGTGTTTTATTAGTTCATTTTATTTGTTTATTTATATTCCTTGTGTGAGTGAAACCATCTGGTAGTTATCATTTTTCCTGACTTATTTTACATTGTGGAGTGCCCTTATGTTCCATCCATGATCATCACCAATGGCAAGAGTTTATCTCCTTCAGTGGTTGAATAGTACTACATTGCGTATATATATCACGGTCCTCACGGTCCTCCTGTTGTTCATCGATTTGCTCGAGCGGGCCCGGTAACGTCTTTATCATGAGACTTGTTGTTACTGTGTTTGGCATATTGAATACGTCACAGGTAGCTTGCCAGGCTCTGCCATGCGGGCGAGATACTCTCGGTAGCTTGCCAGGCTCTCCGAGAGGGGCGGAAGAATCGAACTCGGGTTGGCCATGTTAGCCGCTTGTAAGGCAAATGCCTTACTGCTGTGCTATCGCTCCAGCCCAAATATATATATAAATATATATATAACATATATATATATATATATTCAAGTATATATAAAATCAAGGTGAGTAATACTATGACGTAATTTCAAGTTCTCTGGTAAGGCTACTGAGAATTTTTCATCTCTCTGTGTGCTATCTATGTCTTCTATGATGAAGTATCTACTCAGAGCTTGGTTATTGTTGGGTTGTATTTGTTCTTTATATATTTGGGTAATCATGTGCAAACATCTTCTCTCAGTCAGAAAGTTGCCACTGCCCTTTCTGTGGGATAGGGATATATATCACAGTGCTTCCTGACAGTGCTCAGGGACTTTTCCTGGTTCTGCACTTCAGGAATCACCTCTGCTGTGCTTACAGAACCATTTGTGGTGCCAGATATCCAACTGGGGCTGGCCATGTGCAAAGTATGTGCCTTATGCACAGTGACTTCTCTGGCCCAAAAGTTGCTTTCCTGTTCTGATGGTGGTTTCTTTTGCTGTATAAAAGCTTTAAGGTTTAATGCAGTCCTGTTTGTTGATTTTTTCATTTGTCTCTCTTGCTGTTGGCATGCGTGGAGTCCAAACAGATGTGTCTGATGTTGAAGTCCAGGAGTGCCTTGGTTATGTTTTCTTTTACATGAATTGCTATTTTGATATATATAAAATATAGTGCATATTGTGATGTATATAAAAGATGTACACTGTAAAATTTTGTACTTCTCTGACATTCTCTATGAATGCCATTTTGTCATTCAAAGGTGAACACACTGAATATATTCAACAACTTATTAACAAAATCACCCATTTTTTAAAATCCCCCTACTGTAGGATAACATTGGTTTGTCCTTTCTGCCTGCCATAAGGAGCTTAGGTTTATTGGGTTACTCCCATCACAGTGCTCCCATCTCTCTGGATTTATTTGTAAACTCTTTCTTTGTGCTCTAATTCCCAAAATTATCAATCACCTTCGTCTCCTAATGAGACTCTGTTAACTTGTAAATATTGCTCTTCTCTTCTCCTTATGTCCTTTGCATAGTTAGTTACTTTAGAGAAATGTCGTTTTTGTATAGACACAGGAAGACAGTTAATGCTATGCTTTTGTAACTTGACTCCAAATGATATTCACTCCCGGGCATCTGTTCTCTCGACTTAAACCTCAGTTGTCCTTACTTTCTAGCACCCCTAAAGCAGGGGCCCAACGAGGGACTGGACCCAGGGCAAGCTGTGAGCTACCCTCGCATTGAAATGGGCCAGGTCAAAGTGCCATAATTCTTAACTATAAGTTAAGAGCATGGTCATGGACAAATTATTTCATGATCCAAAACGTAACAACTAGATTAGGACCCTGCTAGGATTAGGAAAGAATAATCTGGCCTGAGCACTGTAGTCTGGGATCTATAGTGAGATGTCCCCGAGGAGAGCTACACTACAAGCTTAATGTATCTCTTACTCATACAAAATAACTAATATTAAGAAGTAGAATTGAGATGTTGATTAAGATGTTAGTTAAATGATTGTTGGACTAAGGAAAGGAGAAGCACACCCTAGTTGGTATTTCACCCTTGAGCAGAGGGCTTTCATATGTTGATCGTGCTACATGACCTGGGTCTGGTTGCTATCCCCAATGCTGGGAGGTTGATGAAGAGACCAGAGGAGAGACCAAGGCAGCAAGTAAGAATGCGGAAGGACTAGCAAGGGGGACAGGAGTAGACGGGAATGAGGAGCCTAGTGAGACTGGAACAGGCACGTGGGGAGGATGGAATAAACGGCAATTGATCACCAACCAGCGTGGCCCTCATTTCTTCCTTCGTCTGCCATTGGCATCAGGGAAACAACTCGAGTCCACAGAACGCAGGCAGTGAGAGAGCCAGGGGATTTCCTAGTTGTTTATGTGATTACACACCCCACAAAGTTAAATTTTTATGTCATATCTTGAAGTATGGAGACAGTGACTTTTCCTAGATACCCAGCTCACAACCTTCTTTTTCTTGTTTCTGTTTTTGAGTCAAAAGTAAAATGGATTTGTCAAAAAAGAGTCAGGTAACATCCTGGTAGTTGGTGCTGATTTACATCTAGGAATCAGTCATGACTGTGAAAGAACAATCTCTCTCTCTCTTCATCAAAACAAAGAGTAGTTTATTATACATAATACCAAGCCAATATGTATCTTTGACAGTAAAATAAACACAACACAAAATATGAAGAGAATAACTCAAAAGCACATGGTGAATAGTACAACACATCATCAGTGAATCAAGAAAATATGGTCTATTTTCTAGAACCTTCTTTGGGTTAGGATCTTGTATTAGTGCAAGAATACAAGACTCAAAGTTGTGGTCCCAGAGCTCAAGTACCAGCTGCTTAGAATAGTCTTTTGATATCAGGGTTAGGGCTAAATAGATTTTTTATGTTGATTTTCTTTGGGGATGTTTGGGTCACACCCAACAATATTCAGGGCTTCCTCCTGGCAGGGCTCAGGGTACTAAATGGGGCGCTGGGAATCGAACTCAGGTGCAAAGGCAAATACCCTACCAACATTATTATTGCTCTGGCCCATCTATGTTAATTTTTAAACAGCCTGTGAGTCACACTATAATAGTCCACAATTCTCTTAGAAAAAAATGTTGCTTCAATGAAATCATTAATTTTGTTATTTTAATATAGATCATTATTGCTTTGAACAAACATTAAGAAATTAAAAAATATGTAAAACTGAAAGAACTGAAATATTTACTATAAGCTATGTATTACCACTTTCTCAGTATAAAATATTTTAAGCTGAATCATTTATACATTCTATGGGTATCACATGTAATAGAATAAATGGTTAAGCAATGAAAAAATAATCCCAAACTTTTATCAGTTTAGTTTTGGTAAACAATTAAGCATGCTTGATGTAAACACACTGAATTAATGTCATTGATGAGGAAACGATGAGCACTGGGCTGTAAGAATGGTGACTGGGATTCTCAGTTCAGTGTTATCACACATTTCCTTCTGCTGACACTGTCAGTAGTTACTGTGATTTACAAATACCACAAGGGATTAATTCTCTGGGTAAAGTGCCCATTTCTGTTAGAATGAGTTCACTTGGTTACAAACAATGTAAATTCAGCCCTACAAAACTTTCACAAGATCCGTTTAGTTGCTGATTCTGTTCTAATTAAGCTTTCTGGAGGCAATGAGAGGTTGCTTATATCTATATCTATATCTATACCCATATCTAGATATATATGATAATATAAGATAAATAAAAGAATTTCTTTTCCATTTCAGTGAAATTTATTTTTGGCTAAACATAGAGATTCTACATTCAGGTTAAACTTTGTCATATATATAGTCATTACAGACTTTCTAAGCATGGATATACAATATAATGAACTGAACTCAAGAGCTATGGGAAGGGGAACATAAATTCTCTTATTTCATCTGCTATAATTCTTACGAATCCCAGAGTGCATGTAGGTCCTTATAAAAAATCAGTAATATATGGATCCTAATATAAAAATCAATATTTTCACTAGAGGGCATAGAATTGTAGGAGGGAGTTTTGGCTGCCACTCCACAGTGAAAGGAACTTTTACTGTGTTTTCATTTATTAGTTTGCATTTAATAAAAATTAATAGCCCATCCATTTTTGATGTGTTTTTAACCTGCACAATAAAATTTAAGAATGTGTGTTATCACTGGATGCACACATGTAAAACAAGCCCACCCATTCTCTTTGCAACACACACACATGTTCCTGTACATACATGCTACAATGTGCATGTGTTCTGCACAAATAAGACCCCTTGTAGGTGCTCCTAATTTGACTAATGTGGCATTTTAGGGCTCAGGACCATGAGGACCATAACCACAGATTCTCATCATCTTTGTAGTCAATGCTTTCGTTTTGCAATGACTTTACAATACATGTCATAACTTTTTGACAACAGGAAGCAATTCAGACGAGAAAAAGAGATTGCTAAAGGAAGTATTTGTCTTACTAAGGCTAATGAATACAGAAGGGATTCTCATGCAATATATAATGAACCCAAGTGTCTCATTTCCTGATTAGAAAACTTGTCTGTATATATTATCTGGTAATATTCAGGACACCAACAAAATTTATAAGAAAAATAAGTTCTTACAAGTAAAAGTATATTAATACTGACTTTTATGCCTCGGAGACACTTACCAGACTTAATGTTATGAGAAAACACAACTATAGATTTTCTACTGAAAGCAGCTTATGTATCAGTAAAATCTGCTCTTCTCTCTCCTTCCTTCCTTCCTTCCTTCCTTCCTTCCTTCCTTCCTTCCTTCCCTCCCTCCCTCCCTCCCTCCCTCCCACCATCTTTCTTTCTTTCTTTCTTTCTTTCTTTCTTTCTTTCTTTCTTTCTTTCTTTCTTTCTTTCTTTCTTTCCTTCCTTCCCTTCCCTTCCCTTCCCCTTCCTTCCTTCCTTCCTTCCTTCCTTCCTTCCTTCCTTCCTTCCTTCCTTCCTTCCGGGTCACTCCCAGCAATGCTCAGGGTTACTACTGGCTCTGCACACAAGAATTACTCCTGGTAGCGCTTGGAGGACCATATGGGATGCTGGGAATCGAACCCAGGTCGACCGCATGCAAGGCAAATGCCCTACCCACTCCAGCCCTGAAATCTGCTCTTCTTAAAGGGAAAGAGGCTTCATCATTGGATGGATATTAGTAATGTCCACAGTAAGCGGTGTTACCTTTGGGCACTAGGCAGTGAGAAGCAGGAAGAATGTTAACTGGTACTTAAGAAATTAAAAACTTTCTCTAAGAGTGACACTGTTACTCATTACAAAGTTCCTCAACATAAGCAGAAATGTGAAAAAAATGTAAGATGCCATTTCTTGAAGTTCAGCTGGTGATCCTCGGAATAGGTTTGGATCTTATTTGAAGTACACGATCACCCCTTCACATGTCTGCGCGAACAAAAGAAGCAAATACTCCGTCTTCCTGAGCCAGGAGGCTTTCGGGAGTGTCATACTCTAGAATATTCCCTCGCTTCATCACAATCACCAAGTCTGCCGTCAGAATGGTGTGAACCCGGTGCTGTGGGTGAAAGAAAAATGTGCATTTGTTACAGATTTCAGGGTACAAGCAATAGAATATGCTACTTTATTCTTCATTCAGGAACATTTATTTACCTTGGGAGGACTAACAAGAGAAGCAAGTATTCAAAATAGCACTCAGTCGCGTACTTTTAAATACTGATCACTGTGATTAGTTTTATATAATTGAGCACGGCCTTTGCGTTAGTTCCACGAAACTGTAAGTAGACAAATGGGTGTTTCTCAGATAACTAAATAAGAGGAGGCATCAAGAGCGAGATGAGGCTTTGTTTAGTCTAGAACTCTTATGGAGAGTTCACGAGTTCTGTGGGCAAGAGAATTGAAAGAAAGTGGTTCAGTTCTGGGAAGACAACACGGGGAAGACTGCTGGCATGCAGTGTTAGAACGGATTATCTCGGACTGAAGTCATTTTATCTCTCAATATCAGAGCCCCCTGCCCCTTCCTCTCTCCGTGGTATGCTCTGGAGAGAAGTGTTGGTATTAGTGACCAACAGTAATGGAAGTTCTTATTCATTGCGGCTACAGAGTACAGCAAATACTTCCCCCACACACTTGTTAATCATCACTGTTAATGTTCATTCCTCTATCTCCTTGATAAGGAAGGCACTGGAATTTATGGAGAAAGTGCAAAAGCAAGACAGTGCATGGAAATACACAGCAGAATCAGAACATCAAAACAGGTGTGAGTGTGAGTTGTTGGCAGCTGCCGTTACACTCTTGGGAGTCTCTCTTCACTCCTGCCATATTTAGCACCATACTAAAAGCCCAGACTCTTGACAGTGTCTGGGTGTGTATTTCAGTGTCATTATTGAGCAACAGACTTTACTGGATGCCTCAAGTGTCATAGGTTTCACACCTGTAAATGACAGTAACAATCATACCAGCCCTGGAGAACAGTTGTGAGGAGCAAAGGGATTATTGGTGTAAACAGTTCAGCATCTTCTCTAACCCGTATAAGCGTATTGTAAGTGTCAAATATAGTAGTTTTTAATTTTTTCAGTTATCCAGGCAGAAACCTCTAATGTGGGCCTTTTTGCCACTCTGGGTAAGATCAGAGCTATTCAGAAGGAATATATGATCAACAGGGGCCACGTTATATATATATATATGTATATAATATATATGCACGATATATATTTCAGAATTATCTAAATTTGGGGGATAATGTTTAACTTTGCAAAAGGACCAGAACTGCTGTGTATATCCATGCATCTAGGGAACAAAAATCTCATATCACTGAAATGGTTAATATAAGCTATGCATTTTCCCTTTAAAAAATTAGTCTTTAATAACCATATCATAGATGTTAAAAAAAGAACTTGACTTCTAAGTCCATAAATAGAATATTACAAACATTGCTTTGCTATTCTTAAATAATGTTTATTTAAAAAAATTGAAATCTGTGGCCAATAGAAATAAAAATATCTGGCATTTATTTTATTAATCCAAATTATATTTTTGCTTGAGAAAGCATGGTGTAAGCTATACTTGTGTTGATGAATTTTTCAAAATGCTCCAGAGAAATGAAGTATGAGTGTAAAATAAATCTCTTTCAAAAGTAAATGCCATGCATTTCACCATAAAGGCTTTATTTCAAAAGTTAGAGGAATTAAGTAACTTTTAAGTTGTTGCATCAGTATCAGAGGTAGTTAAAAAACAAAACAAATAAGAGAAAACAATGAATGGAGCACCACCTTGCAACAGAGGAGAAAAATCCTCTTAACAGAGCTGTGGATCATTTTATAAGGAAGAGCCTGGTAATAGATTCTCACATGGCCTCCTTTGTATCAACAACTTGAAATTCTGGACATCCTAGTGGTCACGCATACAAGGTGTCTTAAAATGAGAAATTATTGGTAAAATATGCCGAAGTCTATGGGAAAGTTTCAGTGCATGGAGGAGAAAAGAAATCAGGAGACTATGACACTCTGTTAAACATGCAAATTATGCTCAAATAATCTTCCAGATGAACTACCCACCATGGCATGCTCCACGCAGAAAGCAACAAGCTTTTTGAAGAAGCAAGGACCTGCTTTCTTCCCCTTCACCCCAAAGAGCTCCTACTTCCTCCAGGAAGAAAGTTATTGAAACTAGTAGAGAACCAAATGTCAAGTTAGCCTTTTCCTCTCCTCCATAAACTCCTTGGTCCTATAGTATCAAACAGGGCACTCTTCTGCCCCAAACGGGAACCAGAGTTCACTAGGAAAGTGAGAGGAAGAGGCTTTTTCTTTTGCTTTTCTTTTTTTTTCTTTTAGGGGCACACTGGACAAAGCTTAGGGGTGACTCCTGGCTCAGCACTCAGGAATTGCTCCTGGCAGTGCTCGGGGATCCATATGGGAGGCCAGGGCTGGAACCCAGGTCAGCCTCGTTCAAGGCAAAAGCCCTCCCCGATGTACTATCGCCTCTGGCCAAGGAAGAGGCTTTTTCTTTACTTAGGCTCCATTTGTAGAAGGTGGGTCCTGATGGGGGTATTATTTCTTATCACCTTGAGAAAACTGTCCTTGAAACAGTGATTTTCCTTTCTCCCAGGTGTCACCCACCAAGATGGAAGCCTTCACATTGTCATATGTGTATTTGCATGGCATGCAGGAGTTCGCGAACGTGTGCATGTGCGCCCATGGTATTGGGCTGATTGTGTGATGACGCCCCCATGTTAGTTCCCCCCCCCCACATGCTTCCCTTTAATCATTGCAGTAGCCTTGCCTACGTGAGGGACGGCTCCCAAGATAACTACCAGAGAATTGGGAGACTTGGCAGAGGGCTGCGTCACAGTCTACTTGTGGGTCATCACCAAAGTGGAAAAGAGGCCGTTCTTGTGGGCGAGCAGGCTTGGAACCGTCCCACACTCCACTAAAATACCCTCAGAAAAGACTAAAACCAGGCCTGCGTCCATAATCGAAGAGACACGGTGCTGGAAAGAAAAGAAAAGTGGAAAGAAGAGAAAACGCATCAGCAAGAGGGAAACTGCCCAAGCGATACATTAAGAAGAGAGTTTTACTAAACATTAGACCAAGTGTGAGGGAAAAACAGACCCATCTACAAATAAGGAAGAATTCCACTCTCTGCTGAGAGAAGATACGACATGAACTCTGGAGACTGAAATGTCCTTCGGTTGGAAGCTATGGAAAGTCAGAGCATGTGAGTTGCTCTGCTTCTAACGCAGGGTGTCTTACAACCTCCTTTTTGGGTAAAGAGTTAAATGAAGAGAAACAGAAATGAAGTCTAAATGGCTACAGAACTGGTTGTCAAATTTAGGGTTTTCCTTTTGAGACTATTCAGCAAATCATGAAGAACAAATATTCCATAGAAACAGTCACCAGTAATGGGGGACATGCATAGGTTTGGACCTGCTGAAATATTCAGATTTGGGATGCCTTATTGAGATTTAGAGTGGGGTAGAGGGAGAAGACAGTTTTGGGGGGAAATGTATCAAGGTTTTCTTGTTAGCTGCTTTAAAAATGGTTTTTGCACAGGTAGAGAGAGCTATGAGCAGAAAAAGACAGAATTCAACATATCAAGATATTATAATCACTCAAAATTAAAGACAACTGAATCCTGGAGCAGAAACCAAAGAGGAGTCGACCCACTCCATCACCCCTACTTACAGCTATTGTAACCACGGTGCGGTCTGCAAAAGCTGTCATTACCACTTTCTGCAAAATGTTTTCCTGCAAAAATACAAATAAAAATGACCTGAATTTTCTCTGGTCTACTTTCTCTAGTTTCAAATAGTTGACCCACAGCCATGACCAGTCCTTCTGAGAACACACACTGCTACACCTTCTGAAGAAAGTAAGGCGTGGGTCTGTCACGGCAGAGAGCTCGGACTGGAATCAGAAGAGATCCCCCAAATGCACATGAAACTCAGTGACCAACCAACCAAGGACAGCTGTGAGGTACAGGGCCTGGGAAATGGAAGAGGAAAGGGAAATAGTAATGCTTGCCTGAATGATAACACAAGACCAATAATGCCCTCAACTGGCGTTAATAGTTGGGCCAGAAAAGGAGAGATAATATACATGCCAAAAACTTGGATTCTGACCTATAAAAGGAAGCATTTCTGTTCCTACCACACACTATGTATTTCACAACATATTCTGGGTGAAGATCCTCCTAGGGGAAAGAAGGGGCATCTCGATCATTGCTTTCCCTTTTCCACTCCTTTTTTTAATCTTTTTTTTTTTTAGTGCTCTGGTGTTTTTCTTTTGTTGTCTGCTTTATTTTAATTTTTTGTCACACTGGTGGTGTGACCCCAGGCAGCGCTCAGAGGATCATATGAAATCCTGGGGATCAGCTGCCACAGGCAAGACCAAAGCCTTCCTTGTGTATGACCTCCCTGGCTTAGAGTGTCTAAAATCACCTAAACTAGGCAACTACTAATACACAGACTGATGAAGGGCCTCAGGCCTAGGAAGGTTGAGAACCATTGGCCTAAGGCCTTGGTTATAACTGCTGGTCCATGCAGGACACTGGTCAATCTTGTCAGAACACTGCCCTGGTCTTAATTTAAGAAGTTATTTCTTCCAATTCCGTCTCTTTTTCTCAATTCATTTTTGAAAATGAAATATTGTCAATTAATCTCCTCCTTACTCCTTCTTTCTTGTGTCTATTAAGGTAGTGTTTGGATTATTTATTGATTTATTTTTGGGGTGTTGTTCTCTGAATGTGGTGCTGCCTACTTAATTAAATGTAGAAACTATTTTGGTGCTTTATATTTACTTTGAGGGGCTGGAGAGATAGTACAGGGGTTGATGCATTTGCTTTGCACATGGCTGACACCCCAGTTAGATCCTTGGCACCTTAGTAGCATCAGGAGTGGTCCCTGAGCATAGAACCCAGAGTAAACCCTAAGCAATGCTGGGTGTGGCCACCCCCTTCTCGCACACCAAGAGCATACCCTAAATAAAATAATTTCTTTAAGAAGGCAAATTCCCTTCTTCCCTTCTCAAATTCCCTTCCCTCCTTCCCTTCCTTTCTCTCCCCTCTACTTTTGGGTCACAACCAATAGTACGTAGGGCTTACGCCTAGTTCTGCGCTCAGGAATCATGCCTGGAAGTGCAGAGGGAACTATATGGGTTCTGGGGATGGACTCCAAGTCAGCCGTGTGCAAGGCAAATGCCCTACCTGCTATACTATCTCTTCAGTCCCCCAAAGGCAAAGTTTCTTACCTGTAACTATGAACATGTTGAGAAGGCCATCACTAATTCTAGGGAAATCCTTCAGATTGCCTTACAAGATTGGTTTTGGTTATCAAGAGAGATTTGCGTGCTACATTTTAGAGCCTCCTGGCATAATACATACATTTTTGCACACAAAGTCTCACTTTACATCAATGGAGTCCTGAAATTTTATTGTTTGGGGGTATCTTTTAAGTGATGGAAAAGAAGTAATTCTTTAAATGATGGTCAATTGAGGTCTCTTGGCAATACTAATTCCTAGCAAGCAGAGTTAGGTCACCCGTCTTGTGATTCCCAGTGGGCTCCCATAGACTAGCCAAGGAGGTGAGTGAAAAAGACACTGGAGGGTGAGGAGGGTTTGGAAACCAATCTGGAAAGTCAGTGGTGCCTTTATGCGGGGGCACTAGCTCATCTGCTTACAAAGGCTGGCCAGACACTCACTGTGGCCATGTCGATGGACGCCGTGGCCTCATCCATGATGAGAATACTGCTCTTTCGCACAAAGGCCCGGGCCAGGCAGAACAGCTGTCTCTGTCCAACGCTGAAGTTCTCCCCGCCTTCAGTGACCACCGCATCTAGATCAGAGAGAGATGCGAATATCCCACTGAAAACAATGCGGCTAAACAGAGCAGTGGACAGCAGGTCTGGCAGGCGGAAGCCAGTGGACAGAGGGACGAGGACTTCATGTGGAACAAGGAGAGAGAAATCTTCCTCTGGAGCAATGAAGAGTAAGACCCCCGAAGGCATCCTGTTTTTACCGACAGATGCAAACAACATCCTTCTAGGATAATATAAAAACAGCACTCTCAACATTATGAAGATCAGAAGACCTTGAAGATTGTTTAATTATTTAATGTGATTCTTTAAAGAGATTATTTAATACAGACATCTAGTTCTCAAAACATTGAATTACTGCCCACCATCATCATCTGGCTGGAGTGATAGCACAGTGGTAGGGCGTTCGCCTTACAAGCGGCCAACATGGTCGCCCTGAGTTCGATTCCTCCGCCCCTCTCGGAGAGCCCGGCAAGCTACCGAGAGTATTCGATATGCCAGACACAGTAACAACAAAGTCTCCAATGGAGACGTTACTGGGCCCGCTCGAGCAAATCGACGATCAACGGGAGGGCCTTTACTTTACTTTTATCATCTGGCCAATCTAGAGATGAGCATTATAGGAGAGACTATTCTTCACTCCATTCCTGTTCTCTTTGTATCCACCATTCCACTGTCAGTTACAACTGGTTAAGGACCAGGCTGATTTTGTTCATCAGTACCTTCCCAGATCTTTGATACCTGATACTCTCATTGAATAAGCCACTGTCACAGGAATATATATTATCTTCTCCTTATCATCTCCCTCTTTTTGTTCCCACCCACATTCCATAAACGATACTGTTCTTTTCCAAAATATCTATTAGAATTCAGACACTTTTTAATAGGGTCCTGGGGGAAAATGTCCACTGATTATATTCTCATTGGATCAGATTCTTAAAGTTTCTCATGCTCAGGGTTATGCATTTTTTCTCCAAATTTTATTTCCATAACAAATAAGGAAGGGACAGGGATAATGAATGTTTTCCCCCAGACCTGGGCCGAGCCAGATATTTATCAAAAAATTGAGGAAACACTTATTAAGATGATTACACATGACATTGCCATGATGGATGAGAATGAGACAGTCACGTAAAAGCCCCCATTACTAACTGTAACCTCCAAACACTCCATTTCAACCCCCCACTTACAGTCATGTAAAAACTCCCATTGCTTACTGGAACCCCAAACACTATGTCCAGCATTCAGAACAGATGCCTGCAGCTCTCATGTGAGTGAAGAGGACACTGTCTGCCTTTCCAACCATTGATCAGAGGTGGAGTGTGTCCCAAAACACTCAGGAAATGGGTCTATACGCATTGCCAGTTTCTCAAGTACGGTGGTTAGGCTCTTCGGGGGAGGCATTAAAAAATATTATGGGAAAGTTCAACAGACCTCTGGATTAACTGCCGTGGCAAGAACAATAAAACTGTTCTTGAAGACATTCTGTCTCAGTTTTTGTTTATGGGAATACCTTCCCCTGTAACTTCATTAAAATGGTAAAAATAAGATTTTGGAGTACATCCTCCTTTCTGGATAAATGAACACACAAAAATGATTTTATAAGTTTATCTTTTTAAATTGAAGCAACACTGCATTTTAACATGCCATGACAACAGTTAGGTTTGATCATTAAAAATCAACGTGTGTACAGGGAGGGAATAACAAATGGCCCAGGACAGTCGAACCTGAGGACTGGTTTACAGAACTGGCTCACCAAGGGTGGGGGCAGTGGGAGGGATCCCTGAGACAATGGTGGAGGGAAATGAACTCTTGGAGGGGATTTGTTGGAGAAGTCTTTGCATGAAGCCCTACAGTGGGCACTATGTAAATCATGATGCTTCAAATAAAGTAAATAAATAAGGGGCAAGAGTGATGGTACAGCAGGTAAGGCATTTGGTTTGTATGCAGCTGACTCGGGTTTAATGCCTGGCACCCACTCCATATGGTCCCCTGAGCCCACCAGGAATAATTCCTGAGTGCAGAGTCAGGAGTAAGCCCTGAGTACCACCTGGTGTGCATTCTCCACTCCCACCCCACAACAAACAAAAGAATTAAATGCATAAAATAGATTTAAAATAAAAGTGAATATCTGCTTTATTGAAAGTTGAATTCTATACTTTGACAGACAATTGATCACTTCCTACCCAATTTACCCATATTCCCTCCTCACATCACTTCTGAGAACTACTAGTTAGTCTTAGGATCTAAAAGTTTATTTATGTTTTATTTTGCCCATCAATTTGTTTGATTTCTCTGTCTACTACCGATGAGTGAAACTGTATGATATTTGGCTTTCTCCTGATTTATTTTATTAAACAGAATTCCTTGGACATTCAACTAGATTTTTGTCTATTAACTTTGTAGGCACAGTCACTTTAATGTTTAGAGTAATTTATTTTTAGAAAGACTGGCATCGTTAGAATTAAGAACTGTTATCTTCAAGTAGTGATGACTTCTTCCTTTCCAATCATAACAACTTATTTATATTCTTTTCTTGACTCACTGTGCTTCTAGGACCATCAACACAATAGTGAACAATAAAGATAGAGTGAATATCTTTTTCTTTTTTGGCTTTTTTTGGTCACACCCAGCTATGCTGAGGGGTTACTCCTGGCTTATGCACTCAGGAATCACTCCTGGCAGTGCTTGGGGAACCATATGTGACGCCGGGGATTGAATCCAGGTCAACCATGTGCAAGGCAAATGCCCTACCCACTGTACTATCACTCTGGTTCCCAGAGGATATCTTTGTGTTGTGCCAGTTCCTAATTTGGGGGGGGGGGTAAGAGTTTTATCAGAACAGACGTTAATACTCATCTGAATGCTCATGCCCATCACATACCACTGACGACATCTAGTCATTGGTTTTGTTTCGTAAGAGACTTTGTACTTCTATTTCAGTGTTGTTCCACTAATAATAGATTTCATTTTCTTCTGAATATTCTTGGAATATGGTTTCTAAAAATTTGTTTTTTTCTTCTCGATTGTCCAATTTGCTACCATATAGCGTTCATTCTATAGTATATACCTAATTTGTATTTCTTATTTCATCTATTTTATTTCTTTCTGATTATTTACATTTTCTCTCTCTTCCTTGAGAGTTTGGTTCATAGGCTGTTTATTTTGTTAATTCTGTTAAAGAATTCCCCTGACCCTGAAGGAGCCCCCAATATGTCAGCAGGCTACACCTGCACATGACAGCGACGAATGGAGACGTTACTGGACCCGCTTGAGCGAATTGAAGAACAACGGGGTGATAGTGATAGTGATGTTAAAGAATCAGTTCTTGCTCCTTCACTGTTGGTGGGAATGTCCACTGGTTCAGCCCTTCTGGGAAACAGTATGGACGATTCTCAAAAAATTAGAAATTGAGCTCCCATTTGACCCAGCAATACCACTCCTTCCCAGGAGGAGGAGAATTTAACAGAATATATCCCAGAGAGGCAAAAATGTATAGTCGAAGTGACATCTGCACTTGTTTGTTCATTGCAGCACTCTTGACAATAGCCAGAAACTGGAAGAAACCTGAATGCCCAAGAACAGATGACTGGTTAAAGAAACTTTGGTACATCTACACAATGGAGTACTATGTAGCTGTTAGAAAAGATGAAGTCACGAAATTTACATACAAGTGGTACAATATGGAAAGTATCATGCTAAGCGAAATGAGTCAGAAAGAGAGGGATAGACATAGAAAGATTGCATTCATCTGGGGGATATAAAGTAACAAAGTATGAGATTAATACCCAAGAATAGCTGAGATCAGCACCAGGACGATTACTCCATAACTTAGAGGCCAGCCGGGTATCCTAGAGGAAAGGGCAGTTCAGATAGAGAAGGGAGCACCAAATAAAGGATGTTTGGAGGATCCTCCCAGGAGGGGAGATGCATGTCGAAAGTAGACTATGGACTGAACATGTTTGCCACTCAATGCCTCTTTTGCAGACCACAACACCCAAAAGGAGAGAGAGAACAGAGGGGATTGCCCTGCCACAGAGACAGGGGGGATGGGGGGATGGGGGTGGGAGGGATATTATCCATGGTGGTGGAAAATGGGCACTGGTGGAGGGATGGGTATCTGATCATTGTATAATTGAAACCAAAGCACAAAAATTGTAAATCTACAACTTCAAAAAAAATAAAATAAAATAAAGGGAAAAAAAATAAAAAAAAAAAGAAAAGGTAAAATCATGCAGTTTGTTGCAACCTGAATAGAACTGAAGGGCATCAGGCTAACTGAAGAGGGAAATGGACAAATACCAGATAATTTCACTCATCTATGGTATGACTAAGGAATGGACAATGGTGATGAATGACAAACCTTTGGGTTTTGGATAGAAAACATAAATAACCAAGAAGGGGAGCTGAGGAGTATCGAGATGGCCATAAAGACAACGGGGAAGGGTCTTGGGTTCTTTGATGCTAATGAAAGTGTAGTACAAGAAAGTATAGCAAGGATGGTGGTGGTGGGAGAGATGCTGGGATCATTGATGGTGGGAAATGGGCACTGGTGGAGGAATATGTACTTGATCATTGTATGACTGAAATGCAAGCACAAAAGTTTGTAAGTCTATAACTGTACTTCACGGTGATTCACTAATAAAAATTTTTGAAAAAGAGAAAAAAAAGAATCAGTTCTTGGTTCAATTGATCTCTCTTAATGTCTTTTTTATTCCTATTCATTATTTTTGCTATGACTTTAATTGTTTTCTTCCTTCTACTAACTTTCATTTTCTATTTTTCTTCATTTTATAGTTTCTTTAAAATAAAGGCATTTTTTGGTGCGTATCTTCTTGTTTTTCAAGGTGAGTATATTGTTATAAACATTCCTCTTAATACTGCTTTTGCTACATCTCATAGGTGTTGATTACTTGATTCTTTGTTTTTGGTTCCCTCCAGACATTTAAAAAATTTAGTTTCATTGAGTCCATCTCTTTTTTTTTTCTGGTCGATTTCTAGTTTTATGGTCTGAAAACAATGTTTGATATGATTTCAATCTTTATACACTTACTGAAATTTATTTTGTGTCCCAATATATGGTTTAAGGGCTGTTTAAGTATGCTTAGAAAATGTTTTGTGGACACTTGAGTGTGTATTCTGTGGTTTGGGGTGGAATGTTTTGAAAATATCTGTTTGGTCCATCTCATTTAATTTGTCATTTAATGCCATGGCTTCCTTGGTGATTTTCTGTCCAATAAAGGCCTCTCTTGTTATCTGATTGCTATGTCTTCCTTCAGGCTTGTTCATAATGGCTTTATATATTTTGGTGCTGCTAAGATTAGTGTGTATATATTGAGTGCCATGTCCTCTGGCACTGACCCCTTTATAATGATATAATGTCCAGCTTTGTTTCCTAGTACATGTTTTGCTAGAGGTCTGTTTCTGTTTTTATATTTGCTCGAGCGGGCCCAGTAACGTCTCCATTGGAGACTTTGTTGTTACTGTGTCTGGCATATTGAATACTCTCGGTAGCTTGCCGGGCTCTCCGAGAGGGGCGGAGGAATCGAACTCGGGTCGGCCATGTTGGCCGCTTGTAAGGCGAACGCCCTACCCGCTGTGCTATCGCTCCAGCCCAAGAATAGTGCTTCTGGCTCTTTTTATAAAAATTTTCCATTCCTTCACTAAAGTGAAGTCTATATATATTTTTATAGTTTGGGTCTTATGTAAGCTTATGGCTGCATTTTGTTTTAAATCTGTCCCACCACTCTGCCTTTTGATTGGTGAGTTCAGTTCAATACATTAAGAGTGCTACTGATTGAGAAAGGTGAGTGACTTCCATGCTGTATTCTGTTTTCTAATTTTATTGATTTATTGCCTTGATCAATTGTTTTCCATTTTTTTTATTAAGACACCGTGAGGTAGGTAGCTGTTCATAGTTGTGTTTTAGGAATACAAAACAGTAACAATTTTTAAAAAGCAGTTAGATAAAACTTCTTTCAAAATTTCTTTTTTTTTCCTTTTTGGGTCACACCTGGCGATGCACAGGGGTTACTCCTGGTTCTGCACTCAGGAATCACTCCTGGCGGTGCTCAGGAGACTATCTGGGATGTTGGGAATCAAACTCGGGTTGGCTGCATGCAAGGCAAACGCCCTACCTGCTGTGCTATCGCTCCAGTCCCTCAAAATTTCTTTTAAGGTGGGGCTAGTTTTTGCAAACTCCTTCAGATTTTGTTTCACTAGGAACTCATTTTTTTTAGCCTCCTATGTCAAGGAGTCTTGCAAGTGATAATATTGCTTGTTGGTATTTTCATTGTTGAGTATTTTTTAATATGTTATCCCACTGTATCCTGGTCTATTAAATTATTCTTATTTTTCTGAGGAGGTAGGAGTACTTTTTTTTTAAAAATTTTTATTGGTGAGACACCATGAGGTACAGTTATAGACTTACAAATTTTTGTGCTTGGGTTTCAATTATACAATGATCAAATATCCATCCCTCCACCAGTGCCCATTTCCCACCACCATGGATCCCAGTATCCCTCCCACCCCCCATCCCTCCCATCCCACCCTGCCTCTGTGGCAGGGCATTCCTTTTTGTTGTCTCTCTCCTATTGGGTTCTGTGGTTTGCAAGAGAGGCATTGAGTGGCAATCATATTTGGTCTATAGTCTACTTTCAGCATGCTTCTCCCATCCTGGGAGGATCTTCCCAACACCCTTTATTTGGTGCTCCCTTCTCTATCTGAGCTCCCTTTTCCCCTAGCATGTGTGGCTGGCCGGTAGGAGTACCTTTTTAACAGTGATCTAAATTTTCAGTCCTTGAATGAGTGTCAGTCTTGAAACCAAAGTTCTGCAGCACATGTTATGACTGCCTGTATGCAGGAGATGTGCAGCCTTGTAGCTGCAGATGTCTACTTTATAAACTATCTGGTTTCTTTCACTCATCACCTGTGTCTCTTTGCAGTTCAGTAACTGGACTGGGTGTTTCCCTACTAGCTTCCTGGACTCGTATATTCATTTCTTTCCCCAAGTTTGTGCTATTCTTTCTTTGCATAAGCTCTCCGTTTCCTTCTCTCTTCCTATTTGGGTTACATATTTCCCTTAGGTCGCCTTTCCTGAGAGAGCTGGAGATTTTTCATTGTATTTTTCACTTTTTCAAAACCCTCTTATTTATCTCTCTTTTCCACTTGGTTCATCTTCAGATATCTATCTTCCGGCCCACGATTTGCTCTTCCACCTGGTGGATTTGGTTTCCGTGGCTTCCTAACCACGCTGCTGCTCACAGATGGAGTTCTCACATCCCTAACCTCTGAAAGCTCCCTATTGACAAATTCCATTTCTTTGCATACTTTACTGAGGTGCTGGCGGATGGTTTCCCTCCTTTAGTTGTGGCGCTTGCAAACATACTTGTAGGGGGGTTTCGCTCTTTAGTTGTGATGTCCATGGACAATCTATTTGTAACACTTTTCAGGGTTTGCTGTGGGGGCGCTCACACATGTGCTTCCTGGGGCCTGCACATTTTGGCCATGCTGCTTACCAGATGTTGCATCTCTTTGTGGTGTGCACACAAACCTGGCTAAGGTGCTAGAAATCACTTGTATTGACAGGAATCAGATAGCAGAGCTATTGGTATTGTGCTTGATGATGTGCTGGTATCAGGGATTGAACATGCAGCCTTTGCCTTGCAAGGCCTGTCTAAGCTATGGGCTCTCTCCTAGGTCCTGGGTTTCAACATCAGTGATTGAGTCCATATCCTGTTATTCATACATAGACTAACATAAACATAATATAATATATATTACACACATCTATTGATGCTATTGTAAGTTAATAAAAATAATTTCTTCAAATACTATGGTACATAACGGTCACGGTCACGGTCCTCCCGTTGTTCATCGATTTGCTCGAGCGGGCCCAGTAATGTCCCCATTGGAG
The DNA here is from genome assembly GCF_029834395.1 of Sorex fumeus. Classification (NCBI taxonomy): domain Eukaryota; kingdom Metazoa; phylum Chordata; class Mammalia; order Eulipotyphla; family Soricidae; genus Sorex; species Sorex fumeus. The sequence goes on from NW_026606157.1 coordinate 6,538,945, forward strand.
ACTTTGTTGTTACTGTGTTTGGCATATCGAATACATCACGGGTGGCTTGCCAGGCTCTGCCGTGCGGGCGAGATACTCTCGGTAGCTTGCCGGGCTCTCTGAGAGGGGCGGGGGAATTGAACTCGGATCGGCCATGTTGGCTGCGTGCAAGGCAAACGCCCTACCCACTGTGCTATCGCTAAAAGGAATACAAAGAATATGACTGCCAATGTGGAAAAATTGCCTCCTCCTGAACGGTCCCTACTACTCTTTGAACCTCACAGCTTCTTCCTTCCTCTGACCTATTTGTGAGGATGAGTGGTCAAGGAGCTCACATGATCAGAATATCCACAAGTAAATAGTCACACTAAAGTGACATGTACTTTACTTTTGACGGCGAAAAAATAAGAGACAAATATACAAATTTTTGGATTGCTTATGTAGAATAGAAAGCAGTATGGTTCAATCTCTTGTATTCCATCCAAAACCTGGTAAAGTTCAACCTCTTGTATTCCACCCCAAGCCCTGGTAGGTTTCAATCTCTTGTACACCATCCCAAACCCAGTCTAGTTCAATCTCTTGTACCCCATCCAAAACTCTTAGACAATAAAATATCCTAAGGAGCTTTAGATGAGCTTAAATACAGGGATATGTTAGGCTACAAATATGTGACTCTAGCATAAAATGCAGATGTGACTATGTAAGATTAGTTTGTGTGTATTACAAATGAATATACAAGAGAAAACATACCGAGACCTCCTGGTAGGGATTTGACCATATTCTTCAGCTGAGCAATTTCTAGGGCTTCCCAGAGTCTATCATCTGTACATTTGCATTCTGGATCTAAATTAAACCTAAAGGAAAAAAAATCAATTTATCAATAGATTAAGATGTTTTAGTCAAGTTTGCTTTGGTTACTATTGATTCTCAGGTCTCAGTACAGCAAATATTTAATTCATGTGTAACAAGTTACCTGAATACTAAGAAAAATGAGTCTTAATGATATAAATAACAAATACATATGTATGATCTGAAATCATTCACTACTTGAATTCATCTACTTTCATATTGGGGCCAATGTAACTTGAACACTGTCTCTATGAAAACATTCCTACTGAGTTGCTACTGAATACATAAACCTACAGGGGAGAAGAGAATACTATGTTCTATAGAACATTTTGGGGGGGGATACACTTGGCAGTGCTCAAGCTTACTCCTGGCTCTGTGCTCAGGGATCACTCCTGGAGGTGCTTGGGGACCAATGTGATGTCAGGGATCAGGGATGCTGCATGCAAGGCAAATTCCCTGAGGGCTCTACTCCCTTTCCAATCCCATAGAATGCTAGTTTAGATGAGCCGTGCTGAAGTATAAGATATAGCAGTAGTATTCGCAATAAATATGTTCAGAGATTTAAATGCACCGTGGCATTGTTAAATAACTTGATGTTGCCACAGTGTTAATTAATATTAGGGCTGAATATTGAGCAACCTTGCACATATGTTGTTCTCTTTCATATAAAAGTAATAAGCTCAGGAGGTGGCAAATACTTCCTTGTAATTAAGTGGAAGGGAGACGGGAGCAAAGGAGAATCAGAGATGGATGAAGTGAGTGACTGGGAGGAGATGGATGATTCCATGTAGAGGTGGAGTCGTGGACCTACATCTTATTAAGTGGATGAACTGGGGTCAGTCAGAGCTGCTCTGCATCCAGCCCCCTCCTGCCCTGGAGGATGGGGATAATGGAGTGGATTTTAGAGCAGTGCTTTGAGGATTGACCTGGTCCATATATTTCAAGTTCCTAGCAGACAAAAGTAGATAACACTGTTCACCCCATCTTGCCCCCACTGTGAGAAAGCACAGCTAGGCACTGAGGTGATGGAAGCAACTTCTTAAAAGCAATTTTAGCTGGAATAAAGAAAAGCTGTGAGGAATGGGGCAGGGATGAAATTTAGGAACGATTCAAACTCAGTATCTGCTGATACAGGGACCTGCTGAGACAGCAGTTATGTGAGGCAGAAAGCCTGTATGTGTCAACCAGGGGTCCCTGCCCCCTGAGCCAGAGGGAAGAATGGTTAGGGACGAGAACTCTTGGAGAATGAGGGATGAGAGATTTCTGTTGGCAGGTTAGTTTCATGATTCTTGGGGTTCTTGAGCAAATGGAAGGACATTTGCTGGTATCAAATATCCACTTGATGGTATCATCAAGATGACCTTGCTGGTATCAAATATCCACTTGATGGTATCATCAAGATGACCTTGCTGGTATCAAATATCCACTTGATGGTATCATCAAGATGACCTTGCTGGTATCAAATATCAATTTGATGGCATCATCAAGATGACCTCGCTTCTTTACACCCAAGATACAGTTCTGTGCAATCCCCAAGCAGAGCCAAAAAGCAAATTGTTATGTACCTAAATTTCAGTCCAACTCCTCACTTACCTAATCGATCCACTGAATAGTATTGGGTCCTGCAGAATGATGGAGAGCCTGGAACGAAGTGTGTGCAGTGGTAGTTTTGAAATATCTATCCCATCAATGACAATCTTCCCTGTTAAGGAAGAACAAAAGTGACAAGTCTGTAGGAAAATCACGTGCAAAATATCTGTCAACAAACTGGAGGTACTTTCCCAGTTCAGGGTTGAAACTCAGGAGTTGAGGCTTTCCACTGACGCATTAAAATATCACTATGAATGTGTCTTAGGGAAAATAAAAATCTACACTTTGGTGATACTCTCTCTGAAAGGATTTTTTGTCGGCTTCTTGGACCACACCCAGCGGTGCTCAGGATTTACTCCTGGATTTGTGCTCAGGGATCACTCCTGGTGGGGCTTGGAGCACCATATGTGGTACTTGGGATTGAACTGGGTTTGGCTGCATGCAAAGCAAGTGCGCAACCCACTTCACTATAGCTCTGGCCCAAGAATTTTTTTTATTAATACTGTCTACTGATGACTCCAGGGTGAGTAATTTTTATTTCCCCAACTCTGCATTCTTTCTTTCCATCCGGAGTGTTTATCTGGGATATCTGCCTCAAACCATGGATTGTAGGATACAAAGTCCTCACAAATATTTGGTTTTGTTTCTGCAGGGTTAGATAGTTGTTGGGTTTCTAAGGGGAAATGTGCCACAGGGCCAGTGAGAAAAGTTGGTCAGTAACTCACCATCAAATATATCGACCATTCGGAAGAAAGCCAGAGACAGCGAAGACTTCCCACTGCCTGTCCGACCACAGATTCCCACCTGGAAAAGCAGAGATGCTCAAAAGTAGGAGGGCACAAAGGGCAGGGGATGGGTGAAAAGGAAGCACTAGTTACTTTACTGTGTTCAAGTCCCCACTCTGTGCTCCCATCTCCCTTTGTGATGATTAACTGTTAAGATGAAAATTGGGAGCTCTGGCCAAAGTTGAACCAATTCTATTCAAACTCTTGGTTTCTCTCTGCTTTTCCTTTGTGGTTCCATGCGGGAGGGGGGGTGCTGTTTGTTTGGTTTGTTTGGGGCCACACCTGGCTATACTCAAGTCTTACTCCTGGTTCTGCACTCAGGACTGATTACTGCTGGTGGTGCTCAGGGAACTATACAGATGCCAGAGATGGAACATGCCAAGCAAGTGCCTTACCTGCTCTACTACGGCTTTGGCCCTCATGTGGCTCCATTTAATGCACTGAGTAGACTGTTTCTATGCCAAAGTATTCCATTTTACCTCAGAAGTGAAGATTTCCTAATGAAAGTTGGGTGAGTCCTTTAATTTAATTAGTGCTCACGAGCTCTCTTCACAGAAACTAAATAAATCAGCTGGGGACTAGGTCTGGTATAAATGCTAGGATTCTCAAGGGTTGATCCAGTTTGGCTAGGAGCCAGAAACTTGGAAGCATATGCCTATCAGTGACGCACCCTGTTTTTATTGGCACTGTGAGTGGCACCGTGATTGAGAAACCGTGGGTTTTATCTTGTGCCTCCTCTCCCTTTTCTCTCTTATGTGGATGCTTTGAGCAGTGAAGGGCAAGGCATATGATGTGAGGTCAGGGTGAAGGTACCCAGTGGGTACCTTAAGAGCTAAGGTGAAAATGGGGTGGGCCTTGAGAGGTTTGGTTTGAAATGAATCAAATGGCAATGAGTTTCATACCTTTTGCCCAGGTTTGATATAAGCCTTCACATGCTTAAGAACAGGTTTCAGATTATTTTCATATCTGACACACAAGTCATGAATCTTGATCTCCCCTTCCTGTGGCCAGTGCTCTGGAACTTGAGAAGGATCTGAGTGGAGGGGGAGGGGTAGGAGTGGGGGATGGGGAGAGAGGATGAGAAACGGAGGGAGAGAACAAGATACATATGTATATATACATACACACATATATATATACACACACATTTTTCCTAAATTTAAAGTAATACTGAATCAAATTAATTTTTAACTAAAATTACATTCAAGAGCCTCTTGATTATATCTTTGAAAATAGGTTTCAGATTTTGGGATGGAAGTATTAACCAGTATCTTGCCTCTTCAGCATTCTGGAACTGACTTCGAGTCAGGATGGTTCATTTGTCAATGAATTTGTTTGGCTCAACAGTTGGTCATCAAACACCAGAGTGTTTAACATATAAGAGGTGCGGTGCAAAGAGCTGTTTTATCTACTGTGACATGGAGTCACTGCTCTGTGCCAAACACCACAGAAAGCACCTCTTCCTGCTTGAGCATCAAGTGGCAGAGGCCAGCTCAGGTGGGCAAGAAGCAACAAGTTCTGGGACAGTTTAAGAGGAGATAAGACCTCAGAGTAATCTCTAAGAACGTGTGTTCCGAGAGATGCAGTACGGGCAAGAAGAGCTGAAGAGGAAGGAAAAGCAAAGTCGGTGGTATGACCACGATGAATGGAGTATGGGAGGGTGATGGGCAATGAGACAGCCAGGTAGATGGGCAAAGAGTGAGCTGATGAAGGAATCTGGACTCTTTCCCTTACATTTGTAGAGTTCTTGGAAGATTTAGGCAAAGAAGTACATCTGAAGCATACGTTTTACATTTGAGATGGTTCTATTCTCAGTACTTTTTCCTGCCAATTTTATGCTAGCAAGTGTGATGACTCTTAGTCAATAGTTTGATAGCCAAATGTCTCGGCATCTAAGTTCACAAGGTCTTGAGAAAGAGAATACAATAAGTCAAAGTTCAGGTCACTAGTTGCTGTAATCAAGCACAAATATTTTCATAATTATCTGTGATATGTGTAAATAACATTTACTTGCACTCTATATCTAAGGATTTTCAGGTCATAGGCGTGCTATCTTTTCAGGAGGCTGTGAGCAAGCAAAGTGAGGTTGAAAGGGAATTCTCTAAACCGCAGTGGAAAACAAAAGCAAAGGCAATGTGCCTGACAGACAACAGATACTGGTTTAAAGTATTCAAGTGAAATGCAATAATATTCAGAACAATACCCATGGTGCCTTCATAGTTCTCAGACTCCATAGTCAAGAAACTGTTCACCTTCTTCACTGCCCCCATCTGGACCTCCAGGTCAGCCAAGTTCCTCACAACCCAATTCAAATAATTGGTTATCTGTGTCAGGTGACAACAAAATGAACACATTGACATTGAAGTAGCAATCATCATCATCTTGGATATCTGGGTGACTTTCACAGACTATATAGCATGGGGCACTCCTCTTAAGTGCTAACCAGATATCAAGGGCCAGAAGATGACATGGCCCATGCTGGCTAAGAAGACCTCTGCTCCTAGCCAACAGACTGAAATGTCACCTCTTAGTGAACTCTTCTCTGGGTTCTCTGCACTAGGTCCCTCTGTTTGCTTTGATCTCGTTTGTATTCCTTTAAGTTTCCCTAAACGATTTGTAAGAGGTTAGGGGTGAGGGTAGGGATCAGGGCAGGAATCTCAAATAATCTGGCCATAGGGTTTGAGAAATTGAAACATTTGGTTCATGCTCTCAGAAGTGAGAGCCACACTGTTCTACAATGCCAAATTTTGCCCCAAATTGCCCCAAATATTTGCAAGATGAAATCTTGCCTGGATTTCAGGCTTCTCCTCTAACATCCGTTAATGAGAAGTGTTCACTACCAAAGATACATTCAACATTGCAGCAAGGAAGATTTTCAGCCAAACCTACCGTCAGTGCGTACAGAAGACCTAGACCCACCAATCCTGAGTTGGAGGATCCACTAATGGACGCAATGGAAGCAGTGAGGACAATGCATGCTCCCAGATAATCCTGCAAAGGAGCAAGAAAAAAAGGTTACGAGAGTTTTCTCAAAGTCAGAAACCAAAGATCACAGTTAACTCAGGGAGAGGCAAACCAAGCTCACACCCCTCTGCAGTGTGTCCTGTTGTTTCCGGGAAAAGCATCCCAGAAAGACAGGGAAGAATGAGCACCATTGTAGGGTAGGAATGCAGGTGATGCAAGGGTCTCACATCCATGTAAGTCTGGGCTCAGAGGAGCTGTAAATCCTGCCAGAAGCTGAACTGCATTTGACAGCACGACCAAGATCCAAAAGAACTTCCTTGCCTAGCTAGCCCTCACCCCAACTTTCTGCTGCCCAGACAGGCAATTATTTTGGACTTGATTTCCTTCCTCAAGTGTCATGCCCACGTAGTCAAAGGATTTTGTTATTGTTGTTTTTTTCATCGAATCACTGTGAAATAGACCCTTACAGAGCTGTTCATGATTAGGTTTCAGTCATACAGTGTTCCAACACCCATTCCTCCACCAGTGCATACATTTCAGCACCAGAGTCCTCAGTTTCCCTCCCATCACCCCCCGTCCACCCCCAGCCTACCTCTATGGCAGGCACTTCTCTTTCCCTTTAGGGGAATTAAAGTTTGCAATACAGACACTGAAAGGTTCTTATGCATATCTCTTTAGCTACTTGCAGCACTCATTTCTTGTCCAGTATGATCAGTTCCAACTGTTTTTTGTTTTACTAGTCCCTTCTCTATCTCACCTACCCTCCACCGCACACACACTTGTGATATAGTCCAATCACGGACCAGTCATCCTAGCCCTTGTTGTCTAGGCAAGGGTTTTGAGTGCTACAGCAAGGTCCCTGCAGAAACTGGCCTCTGGCTAACTTGCTGGGCTCTGTACTGAGCGTTGTGTCAATTCTGTGCTCCGAGCCTTGGGTACTAAGGCTCATAGTTTTCATGTAAGTGAGTAACAGTTATGCCTCCTCCTGAATTATGCATGTGTCCTCAGAGTACTTGAGTTGTCTGTGACTCGATGACAAACTCTTTTTGTTGGGGCAGAAGGGACTCCCAAGACAGGAGATGCAAGTTGCCACTCCCGGTGAAACTCAGCCTCAATTCAGTGCTCAACCTCAGAAGTGCTTAAGGGACCATGTGGTGCCAGGGATCAAGCTTGCATGGCAAGCTGATGGTCCATGAGCCCCTGAGTCCTCTCCCGGTCCCAAGGACAACTCCTTTTGGAAATTCAAAATACTCCCCAAGGCCCACTGGAAACTCAAAGGAAAAACAGGACACATCCGCCCATTTTCTACCATTTTTGTCCATTTTCATTTCCACGCATTGTAATATACTGTGATTAAAATAGACTACATTTTAGTACATAAGGTTGTAACACAACGTACCATTTGAAAAAAATCACAACCCCCCCCATCCACCAACAAAACCGTGTCATACTGCAAACCCCAATAAATAGGCAGACTATCAGGCATGAACACTTCAGAGTTATCTGCAGTCACATCTCCCAGGGTATGGTCATCTTTGCTCCTTAATGGACCAGCACAGCAGGGAGCCAGGTACTAAGACTTTAGTGCCTATCATGGGCACTCTACATTGGAGTCAGAGGCAGTTACTTCTTAGATCAGCTCATATATGTATTTTTATGCTTCTTTGATCCAAAGACCCAAGTTGGAGCCAACAACCCTGAAAATCAAACTTGGAGGGGAATAAAAACAGTGTTCCTAGACTTGAAATCAGATCTGGGTTCTAATGCTGACTTTGCCAACTGCTGCCAAGTGAGACTGGGCAAAACATTTAAATGTCTTGATGACTTGGTTTCTTTTTGGGAAAGTAGAAATGACACCCAATGCATGGGAATTTTGAAAGGGATAAAAATGTTAAACACTGTTCGCTACACTCCATTTATTATTCCCATTGCTCCTGGATGATTTTCAGATGTTTGAAGCCAGCTTAAAAGTTTTTTGTGTATCATAAAACATCAAAGTTGAAAACAGACTCTAAAATGTAATTTCCTATTAATTCCTATGCTTTTTACAGAGAAGAAAGAAAGAACTACGCAGATCTAATCCCTGGAGCAGTAAATTCCATAGAAGTAGTAAATATTCTTTGAGTGCTACTTCTGATGTATCCGTTTGTTAACAACATGTTACATCCCAATCAGACATTCTTTTTCTTCTTTTTTCCCCCCTTAATTTAAAACAAACTCTACTGGGATGCTGTATTCAACTAGTCCCGGCTGCTTATTTATGTTTTATTATGACTAACATAATCCCCCAATACATTAAAATCTTTATAGCAGTATGAATTTTTTCTTTCATTTCTCTTGAGTAAGCTAAGTACTTTCAAAGATATGTTATCAGCTTGTTATCTCCACATTTCTTTTCTAAGTGAAAGTTTCAAAGAGTTTCTTTGATCAATTCCAGAGGGTCCTTGTAGCAGTGTACTCCTGGTTTGAGGTCAGGGAATATACCACTGACTTCTGAGAAATTTCTTCATCTACAACCAGGAGGGACTTCACTTAATCATTTGTGTTCATCTTTTTCTAGCATTTATTTTTGTTAAAAAGAGTCTCATTTGCCCTCCCCTCTCTGCATTCATTTGTCCTCTATCTATCCATTCATCCTTTAAAAGTGTGATTCAGTTCACATCATTTCCCTAAGATTATCCAGACTTTCTGTTGCGCTTAAAATCAATTCAGACTCTGATGAGATACAAAGAGAGACAATGTAAAGTGGGCACTCAAGACCCTGCTTTTCTGACTCAGGAGATCTTTTTCCTTCCTTCCTCCTTCCAAATCTTGGAGAAACACTAACTTTTTCTACCTATGAGTCTGCCTGACAAAAGGCTCAAGAGCCTCACTCACTTTGACAGATAAAATCATTATTTGATGAAAATAACCAAGAGCCAGAGCTGTAGTACAGAGGGTGGGCATTTGCCTTGCATGTAGCTGGCCTGTTTAGATTCCCAGCATCCCATATGGTCCCCCTGAGCCCTGCCAGGAATAATTCCTGAGTGCAGAGCCAGGAGTAACTCTTAAGAATCGCTGGAAATGAACCCTCTCCCCGAAAAAAAAAAGTCAAAAAGAAAAGAAAAGGAAAGGAAAAAATAGAAAAGGAAAGGAAAGGAAAGGAAAGGAAAAAAAGAAAAGAAAAGGAAAGAAAAGAAAAGGAAAGGAAAGAAAAGAAAAGGAAAGGAAAGAAAAGAAAAGGAAAGGAAGGAAAAGGAAAGAAAAGAAAAGAAAAGGAAAGGAAAGGAAAGGGAAGAGCCATGCATGGACTAAGAGTTAGGACTAAGCTTATCAGGGACAGAGGGGGGAAGCACATGCTAAATGATGTTCAGGAGGACTTGTTTGGAGTTTGGAGTTTGGAGAGCTGCGGGAGGCCAGTGTGACTGGTGACTGAGGAATATGTAGGAGCAGTGATGTGGCAGGGGAAAGGATTCGGCTGGGACAGCTGCCCACATTTTGGTACAGGACTCGCAATTCTCCAAGCTCTGCTTCTCTGCTGAGACAGCTTTACACTGCAGTTACCTTCCTCCAGAACAGTTACAAAAAGTGGTAGGAATAGAAACCCAAACCCTAACCCAAACAGCATTCTGAACTCATCGAAGTATCCAGAAAAGCAGACAGGGTTTAAAAGGTACCAAGAATGTGACACAGGTGGACTGTCCCTTGGATAAAGTACTTAGAGTTATTTCTGTAGAGATAGCAGGGAGCATGACTTCCATGTGGCCAACTTGGGTTCAATCCCGACCACTCCATATGGTCTTCCAAGCCCCTCCAGGAGTGACCCTCAGTGCAGAGCAAGGAATCACTGGGGAGGCCCCAAAATAATAAAACAAAACAAACAACAAAAGATCACTCCTTTAAGAGACCACTCAGCTATCACAGCTCAGAGATTCTCCTCCTGATCCAGAACCCAGCCATGGAGTCCAACGCTCCATCAGATTATCCTCCACCCTGTAAGAGCTTTGTCTGAAAAGATCCTATTTGTTTACAACGTCATTCTCTATCATCTCTCCCTGGAACCTGATTTTCAAGACTCTGAACTACCATTATCTCCAGCAATTGGAACTAATGATAAAGACATTATAACAACAGTTCAGTAATCTCTTACTGAATAAAGGATGGGGTAAACTCATTTCTTCAATAAAAGATTGACCGAGTTTTTTATATGAACGAATTAAGACTTCTTCTAGTTATTTTTTCCCCGGGATTCCCAAGAATCATTTAATTCTCTACCAATCCCTTTTCTGGTTTTAACAGACGAACATATAAAAAGATGACAAAGATACACCGTTGATAACAAGTCCTCTAACGAGTTTGATTCTTCTAATCCCCTGACTCAGAACCGTGAACCAATATTTCTTAGAAAACAAGCCTATGCCTAAATGTTAGGGCTTTATCTCAAGTGAAAAACACTCTTAAGCCGTAAGCATGATCATTCAGTGCCAAGTTATTTTACTGTTTCAGCTGTGGAGGAAACTCAATAAACACTATTCAGCTGAACCAAATCAACAGGCCCACAGTAAACACAGCCACATCTAAGACATTGAAACAAGATACCACCAAGTCTAAGTAAATGGAAATTAGGCAGCAGACTCCGTATAAACGTTATGCAGGCAGATCCTGGATATGGCTCAGTGGGAGAGGTCATTCTTGTGGGGCTCTGGGTTCAATGCCTAGCACTGAAAAATCAGTGTTGTCTCATCTGCTTAAATATTATAAGGGAAATATGAAATAGTAGATATTCAGTCCCTCCTGCCCACTCTCCCTTGACATTGAATTTATTTAGCATAGAATCCTTGCAGTCCAGATTGGAGTCATTATTGTAGACCCGAATGGTAGCCTTATTCTGGCAATGGAGTCATCAAGAG